>NW_027478164.1:8316287-8619318 GCF_051020975.1 Osmia lignaria lignaria
TATTTTTCGATCAGAAACGTAGTTTTCGAGATATATCGAGATATTTAAAAGTTCCGAAGCCGCACCAACATAATAGAGATACAGAAACACCGTGGCCCCTTTCTTTGAGATAACTCTGCACTAGTGCGAGCCGCAAATGCCACTTCCAGCTTAGCTGTGCAGAAGAAGAACAACAAGAAGAAGAAATATCTCGAAATATGTCCGACAGGCCCCTTCCCTTGAGATAAATCTGCAAATATCTCGGAAACGAAGCGAGCTATGGCGAAATGTTAAGAGACCTTTTTTGTAGAGAATTAAGTTTCCTACTTTTTGTGTTCTATGATATTTTTTGATCAGATGCGTAGTTCTCGAGATATATCAAGATATTTAAAAGTTCCGAAGCCGCACCAACATAATAGAGATACAGAAACACCGTGGCCCCTCTCTTTGAGATAACTCTGCACTATTGCGAGCTGCAAATGCCACTTCCAGCTTAGCTGTGCAGAAGAAGAACAACAAGAAGAAGAAATATCTCGAAATATGTCCGTCAGACCCCTTCCCTTGAGATGAATCTGCAAATATCTCGGAAACGAAGCGAGCTATGGCAAAATGTTAAGAGACCTTTTTTGTAGAGAATAATGTTTCCTACAATTTACGCTCTATGATATTTTTTGATCAGAAGCGTAGTTTTCGAGATATATCGAAATATTTAAAAGTTCCGAAGCCGCACCAACATAATAGAGATACAGAAACACCGTGGCCCCTTTCTTTGAGATAACTCTGCACTATTGCGACCTGCAAATGCCACTTCCAGCTCAGCTGTGCAGAAGAAGGACAACAAGAAGAAGAAATATCTCGAAATATGTCCGTCAGGCCCGTTCCTTTGAGCTGAATCTGCAAATATCTCGGAAACGAAGCGAGCTATGGCAAAATGTTAAGAGACGTTTTTTGTAGGGAATTATGTTTCCTACAATTTATGTTCTATGATATTTTTCGATCAGAAACGTAGTTTTCGAGATATATCGAGATATTTAAAAGTTCCGAAGCCGCACCAACATAATAGAGATACAGAAACACCGTGGCCCCTTTCTTTGAGATAACTCTGCACTAGTGCGAGCCGCAAATGCCACTTCCAGCTTAGCTGTGCAGAAGAAGAACAACAAGAAGAAGAAATATCTCGAAATATGTCCGACAGGCCCCTTCCCTTGAGATAAATCTGCAAATATCTCGGAAACGAAGCGAGCTATGGCGAAATGTTAAGAGACCTTTTTTGTAGAGAATTAAGTTTCCTACTTTTTGTGTTCTATGATATTTTTTGATCAGATGCGTAGTTCTCGAGATATATCAAGATATTTAAAAGTTCCGAAGCCGCACCAACATAATAGAGATACAGAAACACCGTGGCCCCTCTCTTTGAGATAACTCTGCACTATTGCGAGCTGCAAATGCCACTTCCAGCTTAGCTGTGCAGAAGAAGAACAACAAGAAGAAGAAATATCTCGAAATATGTCCGTTAGGCCCCTTCCCTTGAGATGAATCTGCAAATATCTCGGAAACGAAGCGAGCTATGGCAAAATGTTAAGAGACCTTTTTTGTAGAGAATAATGTTTCCTACAATTTACGCTCTATGATATTTTTTGATCAGAAGCGTAGTTTTCGAGATATATCGAAATATTTAAAAGTTCCGAAGCCGCACCAACATAATAGAGATACAGAAACACCGTGGCCCCTTTCTTTGAGATAACTCTGCACTATTGCGACCTGCAAATGCCACTTCCAGCTCAGCTGTGCAGAAGAAGAACAACAAGAAGAAGAAATATCTCGAAATATGTCCGTCAGGCCCCTTCCCTTGAGATAAATCTGCAAATATCTCGGAAACGAAGCGAGCTATGGCAAAATGTTAAGAGACCTTTTTTGTAGAGAATTAAGTTTCCTACTTTTTGTGTTCTATGATATTTTTTGATCAGATGCGTAGTTCTCGAGATATATCAAGATATTTAAAAGTTCCGAAGCCGCACCAACATAATAGAGATACAGAAACACCGTGGCCCCTTTCTTTGAGATAACTCTGCACTATTGCGACCTGCAAATGCCACTTCCAGCTCAGCTGTGCAGAAGAAGAACAACAAGAAGAAGAAATATCTCGAAATATGTCCGTTAGGCCCCTTCCCTTCAGATAAATCTGCAAATATCTCGGAAACGAAGCGAGCTATGGCAAAATGTTAAGAGAGCTTTTTTGTAGAGAATTAAGTTTCCTACTTTTTATGTTCTATGATATTTTTTGATCAGAAGCGTAGTTGTCGAGATAGATCGAGATATTTAAAAGTTCCGAAGCCGCACCAACATAATAGAGATACAGAAACACCGTGGCCCCTTTCTTTGAGATAACTCTGTACTATTGCGAGCTGCAAATGCCACTTCCAGCTTAGCTGTGCAGAGGAAGAACAACAAGAAAAAGAAGTATCTCGAAATATGTCCGTCAGGCCCGTTCCTTTGAGCTGAATCTGCAAATATCTCGGAAACGAAGCGAGCGATGGCAAAATGTTAAGAGACGTTTTTTGTAGAGAATTATGTTTCCTACAATTTATGTTCTATGATATTTTTCGATCAGAAACGTAGTTTTCGAGATATATCGAGATATTTAAAAGTTCCGAAGCCGCACCAACATAATAGAGATACAGAAACACCGTGGCCCCTTTCTTTGAGATAACTCTGCACTAGTGCGAGCCGCAAATGCCACTTCCAGCTTAGCTGTGCAGAAGAAGAACAACAAGAAGAAGAAATATCTCGAAATATGTCCGACAGGCCCCTTCCCTTGAGATAAATCTGCAAATATCTCGGAAACGAAGCGAGCTATGGCGAAATGTTAAGAGACCTTTTTTGTAGAGAATTAAGTTTCCTACTTTTTGTGTTCTATGATATTTTTTGATCAGATGCGTAGTTCTCGAGATATATCAAGATATTTAAAAGTTCCGAAGCCGCACCAACATAATAGAGATACAGAAACACCGTGGCCCCTCTCTTTGAGATAACTCTGCACTATTGCGAGCTGCAAATGCCACTTCCAGCTTAGCTGTGCAGAAGAAGAACAACAAGAAGAAGAAATATCTCGAAATATGTCCGTTAGGCCCCTTCCCTTCAGATAAATCTGCAAATATCTCGGAAACGAAGCGAGCTATGGCAAAATGTTAAGAGACCTTTTTTGTAGAGAATTAAGTTTCCTACTTTTCATGTTCTATGATATTTTTTGATCAGATGCGTAGTTCTCGAGATATATCAAGATATTTAAAAGTTCCGAAGCCGCACCAACATAATAGAGATACAGACACACCGTGGCCCCTTTCTTTGAGATAACTCTGCACTATTGCGAGCTGTAAATGCCACTTCCAGCTTAGCTGTGCAGAAGAAGAACAACAAGAAGAAGAAATATCTCGAAATATGTCCGTCAGACCCCTTCCCTTGAGATGAATCTGCAAATATCTCGGAAACGAAGCGAGCTATGGCAAAATGTTAAGAGACCTTTTTTGTAGAGAATAATGTTTCCTACAATTTACGCTCTATGATATTTTTTGATCAGAAGCGTAGTTTTCGAGATATATCGAAATATTTAAAAGTTCCGAAGCCGCACCAACATAATAGAGATACAGAAACACCGTGGCCCCTTTCTTTGAGATAACTCTGCACTATTGCGACCTGCAAATGCCACTTCCAGCTCAGCTGTGCAGAAGAAGGACAACAAGAAGAAGAAATATCTCGAAATATGTCCGTCAGGCCCGTTCCTTTGAGCTGAATCTGCAAATATCTCGGAAACGAAGCGAGCTATGGCAAAATGTTAAGAGACGTTTTTTGTAGGGAATTATGTTTCCTACAATTTATGTTCTATGATATTTTTCGATCAGAAACGTAGTTTTCGAGATATATCGAGATATTTAAAAGTTCCGAAGCCGCACCAACATAATAGAGATACAGAAACACCGTGGCCCCTTTCTTTGAGATAACTCTGCACTAGTGCGAGCCGCAAATGCCACTTCCAGCTTAGCTGTGCAGAAGAAGAACAACAAGAAGAAGAAATATCTCGAAATATGTCCGACAGGCCCCTTCCCTTGAGATAAATCTGCAAATATCTCGGAAACGAAGCGAGCTATGGCGAAATGTTAAGAGACCTTTTTTGTAGAGAATTAAGTTTCCTACTTTTTGTGTTCTATGATATTTTTTGATCAGATGCGTAGTTCTCGAGATATATCAAGATATTTAAAAGTTCCGAAGCCGCACCAACATAATAGAGATACAGAAACACCGTGGCCCCTCTCTTTGAGATAACTCTGCACTATTGCGAGCTGCAAATGCCACTTCCAGCTTAGCTGTGCAGAAGAAGAACAACAAGAAGAAGAAATATCTCGAAATATGTCCGTTAGGCCCCTTCCCTTCAGATAAATCTGCAAATATCTCGGAAACGAAGCGAGCTATGGCAAAATGTTAAGAGACCTTTTTTGTAGAGAATTAAGTTTCCTACTTTTCATGTTCTATGATATTTTTTGATCAGATGCGTAGTTCTCGAGATATATCAAGATATTTAAAAGTTCCGAAGCCGCACCAACATAATAGAGATACAGAAACACCGTGGCCCCTTTCTTTGAGATAACTCTGCACTATTGCGAGCTGCAAATGCCACTTCCAGCTTAGCTGTGCAGAGGAAGAACAACAAGAAAAAGAAGTATCTCGAAATATGTCCGTCAGGCCCGTTCCTTTGAGCTGAATCTGCAAATATCTCGGAAACGAAGCGAGCTATGGCAAAATGTTAAGAGACGTTTTTTGTAGAGAATTATGTTTCCTACAATTTATGTTCTATGATATTTTTCGATCAGAAGCGTAGTTTTCGAGATATATCGAGATATTTAAAAGTTCCGAAGCCGCACCAACATAATAGAGATACAGAAACACCGTGGCCTCTTTCTTTGAGATAACTCTGCACTATTGCGAGCTGCAAATGCCACTTCGAGCTTATCTGTGCAGAAGAAGAACAACAAGAAGAAGAAATATCTCGAAATATGTCCGTCAGGCCCCTTCCCTTGAGATAAATCTGCAAATATCTCGGAAACGAAGAGAGCTATGGCAAAATGTTAAGAGACCTTTTTTGTAGAGAATTAAGTTTCCTACTTTTCATGTTCTATGATATTTTTTGATCAGATGCGTAGTTCTCGAGATATATCAAGATATTTAAAAGTTCCGAAGCCGCACTAACATAATAGAGATACAGAAACACCGTGGCCCCTTTCTTTGAGATAACTCTGCACTAGTGCGAGCCGCAAATGCCACTTCCAGCTTAGCTGTGCAGAAGAAGAACAACAAGAAGAAGAAATATCTCGAAATATGTCCGTCAGGAGCCTTCCCTTGAGATAAATCTGCAAATATCTCGGAAACGAAGCGAGCTATGGCAAAATGTTTAGAGACCTTTCTTGTCGAGAATTAAGTTTCCTACTTTTTATGTAGTATGATATTTTTTGATCAGATGCGTAGTTCTCGAGATATATTAAGATATTTAAAAGTTCCGAAGCCGCACCAACATAATAGAGATACAGAAACACCGTGGCCCCTTTCGTTGGGATAACTCTGCACTATTGCGAGCTGCAAATCCCACTTCCAGCTTAGCTGTGCAGAAGAAGAACAACAAGAAGAAGAAATATCTCGAAATATGTCCGTCAGGCCACTTCCCTTGAGATGAATCTGCAAATATCTCGGAAACGAAGCGAGCTATGGCAAAATGTTAAGAGACCTTTTTTGTAGAGAATTAAGTTTCCTACTTTTCATGTTCTATGATATTTTTTGATCAGATGCGTAGTTCTCGAGATATATCAAGATATTTAAAAGTTCCGAAGCCGCACCAACATAATAGAGATACAGAAACACCGTGGCCCCTTTCTTTGAGATAACTGTGCACTAGTGCGAGCCGCAAATGCCACTTCCAGCTTAGCTGTGCAGAAGAAGAACAACAAGAAGAAGAAACTTCTCGAAATATGTCCGTCAGGCCCCTTCCCTTGAGATAAATCTGCAAATATCTCGGAAACGAAGCGAGCTATGGCAAAATGTTAAGAGACCTTTTTTGTAGAGAATTAAGTTTCCTACTTTTTATGTAGTATGATATTTTTTGATCAAATGCGTAGTTCTCGAGATATATCAAGATATTTAAAAGTTCCGAAGCCGCACCAACATAATAGAGATACAGAAACACCGTGGCACCTTTCTTTGGGATAACTCTGCACTATTGCGAGCTGCAAATGCCACTTCCAGCTTAGCTGTGCAGAAGAAGAACAACAAGAAGAAGAAATATCTCGAAATATGTCCGTCAGGCCACTTCCCTTGAGATGAATCTGCAAATATCTCGGAAACGAAGCGAGCTATGGCAAAATGTTAAGAGACCTTTTTTGTAGAGAATAATGTTTCCTACAATTTACGCTCTATGATATTTTTTGATCAGAAGCGTAGTTTTCGAGATATATCGAGATATTTAAAAGTTCCGAAGCCGCACCAACATAATAGAGATACAGAAACACCGTGGCCCCTTTCTTTGAGATAACTCTGCACTAGTGCGAGCCGCAAATGCCACTTCCAGCTTAGCTGTGCAGAGGAAGAACAACAAGAAGAAGAAATATCTCGAAATATGTCCGTCAGGCCAGTTCCTTTGAGCTGAATCTGCAAATATCTCGGAAACGAAGCGAGCTATGGCAAAATGTTAAGAGACGTTTTTTGTAGAGAATTATGTTTCCTACAATTTATGTTCTATGATATTTTTTGATCAGAAGCGTAGTTTTCGAGATATATCGAGATACTTAAAAGTTCCGAAGCCGCACCAACATATTAGAGATACAGAAACACCGTGGCCCCTTTCTTTGAGATAACTGTGCACTAGTGCGAGCCGCAAATGCCACTTCCAGCTTAGCTGTGCAGAAGAAGAACAACAAGAAGAAGAAACTTCTCGAAATATGTCCGTCAGGCCCCTGCCCTTGAGATATATCTGCAAATATCTCGGAAACCAAGCGAGCTATGGCAAAATGTTAAGAGACCTTTTTTGTAGAGAATTATGTTTCCTACAATTCATGTTCTATGATATTTTTTGATCAGAAGCGTAGTTTTCGAGATATATCGAGATATTTAAAAGTTACGAAGCCGCACGAACATAATAGAGATACAGAAACACCGTGGCCCCTTTCTTTGAGATAACTCTGCAATAGTGCGAGCCGCAAATGCCACTTCCAGCTTAGCTGTGCAGAAGAAGAACAACAAGAAGAAGAAATATCTCGAAATATGTCCGTCAGGCCCCTTCCCTTGAGATAAATCTGCAAATATCTCGGAAACGAAGCGAGCTATGGCAAAATGTTAAGAGACCTTTTTTGTAGAGAATTAAGTTTCCTGCTTTTTATGTTCTATGATATTTTTTGATCAGATGCGTAGTTCTCGAGATATATCAAGATATTTAAAAGTTCCGAAGCCGCACCAACATAATACAGATACAGAAACACCGTGGCCCCTTTCTTTGAGATAACTCTGCACTAGTGCGAGCCGCAAATGCCACTTCCAGCTTAGCTGTGCAGAAGAAGAACAACAAGAAGAAGAAATATCTCGAAATATGTCCGTCAGGCCCCTTCCCTTGAGATAAATCTGCAAATATCTCGGAAACGACGCGAGCTATGGCAAAATGTTAAGAGACCTTTTTTGTAGAGAATTATGTTTCCTACTTTTTATGTTCTATGATATTTTTTGATCAGACGCGTAGTTCTCGAGATATATCAAGATATTTAAAAGTTCCGAAGCCGCACCAACATAATAGAGATACAGAAACACCGTGGCCCCTTTCTTTGAGATATCTCTGCACTATTGCGAGCTGCAAATGCCACTTCCAGCTTAGCTGTGCAGAAGAAGAACAACAAGAAGAAGAAATATCTCGAAATATGTCCGTGAGGCCCCTTCCCTTGAGATAAATCTGCAAATATCTCGGAAACGAAGCGAGCTATGGCAAAATGTTAAGAGACCTTATTTGTAGAGAATTAAGTGTCCTACTTTTTATGTTCTATGATATTTTTTGATCAGATGCGTAGTTCTCGAGATATATCAAGATATTTAAAAGTTCCGAAACCGCACCAACATAATAGAGATACAGAAACACCGTGGCCCCTTTCTTTGAGATAACTCTGCACTATTGTGAGCTGTAAATGCCACTTCCAGCTTAGCTGTGCAGAAGAAGAACAACAAGAAGAAGAAATATCTCGAAATATGTCCGTCAGGCCCCTGCCCTTGAGATATATCTGCAAATATCTCGGAAACCAAGCGAGCTATGGCAAAATGTTAAGAGACCTTTTTTGTAGAGAATTATGTTTCCTACAATTTATGTTCTATGATATTTTTTGATCAGAAGCGTAGTTTTCGAGATATATCTAGATATTTAAAAGTTACGAAGCCGCACCAACATAATAGAGATACAGAAACACCGCGGCTCCTTTCTTTGAGATAACTCTGCACTATTGCGAGCTGTAAATGCCACTTCCAGCTTAGCTGTGCAGAAGAAGAACAACAAGAAGAAGAAATATCTCGAAATATGTCCGTCAGGCCCCTGCCCTTGAGATATATCTGCAAATATCTCGGAAACCAAGCGAGCTATGGCAAAATGTTAAGAGACCTTTTTTGTAGAGAATTATGTTTCCTACAATTTATGTTCTATGATATTTTTTGATCAGAAGCGTAGTTTTCGAGATATATCTAGATATTTAAAAGTTACGAAGCCGCACCAACATAATAGAGATACAGAAACACCGTGGCCCCTTTCTTTGAGATAACTCTGCAATAGTGCGAGCCGCAAATGCCACTTCCAGCTTAGCTGTGCAGAAGAAGAACAACAAGAAGAAGAAATATCTCGAAATATGTCCGTCAGGCCCCTTCCCTTGAGATAAATCTGCAAATATCTCGGAAACGAAGCGAGCTATGGCAAAATGTTAAGAGACCTTTTTTGTAGAGAATTAAGTTTCCTACTTTTTATGTTCTATGATATTTTTTGATCAGATGCGTAGTTCTCGAGATATATCGAGATATTTAAAAGTTCCGAAGCCGCACCAACATAATAGAGATACAGAAACACCGTGGCCCCTTTCTTTGAGATAACTCTGCACTAGTGCGAGCCGCAAATGCCACTTCCAGCTTAGCTGTGCAGAGGAAGAACAACAAGAAGAAGAAATATCTCGAAATATGTCCGTCAGGCCAGTTCCTTTGAGCTGAATCTGCAAATATCTCAGAAACGAAGCGAGCTATGGCAAAATGTTAAGAGACGTTTTTTGTAGAGAATTATGTTTCCTACAATTTATGTTCTATGATATTTTTTGATCAGAAGCGTAGTTTTCGAGATATATCGAGATACTTAAAAGTTCCGAAGCCGCACCAACATATTAGAGATACAGAAACACCGTGGCCCCTTTCTTTGAGATAACTGTGCACTAGTGCGAGCCGCAAATGCCACTTCCAGCTTAGCTGTGCAGAAGAAGAACAACAAGAAGAAGAAACTTCTCGAAATATGTCCGTCAGGCCCCTGCCCTTGAGATATATCTGCAAATATCTCGGAAACCAAGCGAGCTATGGCAAAATGTTAAGAGACCTTTTTTGTAGAGAATTATGTTTCCTACAATTCATGTTCTATGATATTTTTTGATCAGAAGCGTAGTTTTCGAGATATATCGAGATATTTAAAAGTTACGAAGCCGCACCAACATAATAGAGATACAGAAACACCGTGGCCCCTTTCTTTGAGATAACTCTGCAATAGTGCGAGCCGCAAATGCCACTTCCAGCTTAGCTGTGCAGAAGAAGAACAACAAGAAGAAGAAATATCTCGAAATATGTCCGTCAGGCCCCTTCCCTTGAGATAAATCTGCAAATATCTCGGAAACGAAGCGAGCTATGGCAAAATGTTAAGAGACCTTTTTTGTAGAGAATTAAGTTTCCTACTTTTTATGTTCTATGATATTTTTTGATCAGATGCGTAGTTCTCGAGATATATCGAGATATTTAAAAGTTCCGAAGCCGCACCAACATAATAGAGATACAGAAACACCGTGGCCCCTTTCTTTGAGATAACTCTGCACTAGTGCGAGCCGCAAATGCCACTTCCAGCTTAGCTGTGCAGAGGAAGAACAACAAGAAGAAGAAATATCTCGAAATATGTCCGTCAGGCCAGTTCCTTTGAGCTGAATCTGCAAATATCTCAGAAACGAAGCGAGCTATGGCAAAATGTTAAGAGACGTTTTTTGTAGAGAATTATGTTTCCTACAATTTATGTTCTATGATATTTTTTGATCAGAAGCGTAGTTTTCGAGATATATCGAGATACTTAAAAGTTCCGAAGCCGCACCAACATATTAGAGATACAGAAACACCGTGGCCCCTTTCTTTGAGATAACTGTGCACTAGTGCGAGCCGCAAATGCCACTTCCAGCTTAGCTGTGCAGAAGAAGAACAACAAGAAGAAGAAACTTCTCGAAATATGTCCGTCAGGCCCCTGCCCTTGAGATATATCTGCAAATATCTCGGAAACCAAGCGAGCTATGGCAAAATGTTAAGAGACCTTTTTTGTAGAGAATTATGTTTCCTACAATTCATGTTCTATGATATTTTTTGATCAGAAGCGTAGTTTTCGAGATATATCGAGATATTTAAAAGTTACGAAGCCGCACCAACATAATAGAGATACAGAAACACCGTGGCCCCTTTCTTTGAGATAACTCTGCAATAGTGCGAGCCGCAAATGCCACTTCCAGCTTAGCTGTGCAGAAGAAGAACAACAAGAAGAAGAAATATCTCGAAATATGTCCGTCAGGCCCCTTCCCTTGAGATAAATCTGCAAATATCTCGGAAACGAAGCGAGCTATGGCAAAATGTTAAGAGACCTTTTTTGTAGAGAATTAAGTTTCCGCTTTTTATGTTCTATGATATTTTTTGATCAGATGCGTAGTTCTCGAGATATATCAAGATATTTAAAAGTTCCGAAGCCGCACCAACATAATACAGATACAGAAACACCGTGGCCCCTTTCTTTGAGATAACTCTGCACTAGTGCGAGCCGCAAATGCCACTTCCAGCTTAGCTGTGCAGAAGAAGAACAACAAGAAGAAGAAATATCTCGAAATATGTCCGTCAGGCCCCTTCCCTTGAGATAAATCTGCAAATATCTCGGAAACGACGCGAGCTATGGCAAAATGTTAAGAGACCTTTTTTGTAGAGAATTATGTTTCCTACTTTTTATGTTCTATGATATTTTTTGATCAGACGCGTAGTTCTCGAGATATATCAAGATATTTAAAAGTTCCGAAGCCGCACCAACATAATAGAGATACAGAAACACCGTGGCCCCTTTCTTTGAGATATCTCTGCACTATTGCGAGCTGCAAATGCCACTTCCAGCTTAGCTGTGCAGAAGAAGAACAACAAGAAGAAGAAATATCTCGAAATATGTCCGTGAGGCCCCTTCCCTTGAGATAAATCTGCAAATATCTCGGAAACGAAGCGAGCTATGGCAAAATGTTAAGAGACCTTATTTGTAGAGAATTAAGTTTCCTACTTTTTATGTTCTATGATATTTTTTGATCAGATGCGTAGTTCTCGAGATATATCAAGATATTTAAAAGTTCCGAAACCGCACCAACATAATAGAGATACAGAAACACCGTGGCCCCTTTCTTTGAGATAACTCTGCACTATTGCGAGCTGTAAATGCCACTTCCAGCTTAGCTGTGCAGAAGAAGAACAACAAGAAGAAGAAACTTCTCGAAGTATGTCCGTTAGGCCCCTTCCCTTGAGATAAATCTGCAAATATCTCGGAAACGAAGCGAGCTATGGCAAAATGTTAAGAGACCTTTTTTGTAGAGAATTAAGTTTCCTACTTTTTATGTTCTATGATATTTTTTGATCAGATGCGTAGTTCTCGAGATATATCAAGATATTTAAAAGTTCCGAAGCCGCACCAACATAATAGAGATACAGAAACACCGTGGCCCCTTTCTTTGAGATAACTCCGCACTATTGCGAGCTGTAAATGCCACTTCCAGCTTAGCTGTGCAGAAGAAGAACAACAAGAAGAAGAAATATCTCGAAATATGTCCGTCAGGCCCCTGCCCTTGAGATATATCTGCAAATATCTCGGAAACGAAGCGAGCTATGGCAAAATGTTGAGAGACCTTTTTTGTAGAGAATTATGTTTCCTACAATTTATGTTCTATGATATTTTTTGATCAGAAGCGTAGTTTTCGAGATATATCGAGATATTTAATAGTTCCGAAGCCGCACCAACATAATAGAGATACAGAAACACCGTGGCCCCTTTCTTTGAGATAACTCTGCAATAGTGCGAGCCGCAAATGCCACTTCCAGCTTAGCTGTGCAGAAGAAGAACAACAAGAAGAAGAAATATCTCGAAATATGTCCGTCAGGCCCCTTCCCTTGAGATAAATCTGCAAATATCTCGGAAACGAAGCGAGCTATGGCAAAATGTTAAGAGACCTTTTTTGTAGAGAATTAAGTTTCCTACTTTTTATGTTCTATGATATTTTTTGATCAGATGCGTAGTTCTCGAGATATATCAAGATATTTAAAAGTTCCGAAGCCGCACCAACATAATACAGATACAGAAACACCGTGGCACCTTTCTTTGAGATAACTCTGCACTAGTGCGAGCCGCAAATGCCACTTCCAGCTTAGCTGTGCAGAAGAAGAACAACAAGAAGAAGAAATATCTCGAAATATGTCCGTCAGGCCCCTTCCCTTGAGATAAATCTGCAAATATCTCGGAAACGAAGCGAGGTATGGCAAAATGTTAAGAGACCTTTTTTGTAGAGAATTAAGTTTCCTACTTTCTATGTTCTATGATATTTTTTGATCAGATGCGTAGTTCTCGAGATATATCAAGATATTTAAAAGTTCCGAAGCCGCACCAACATAATAGAGATACAGAAACACCGTGGCCCCTTTCTTTGAGATAACTCTGCAATAGTGCGAGCCGCAAATGCCACTTCCAGCTTAGCTGTGCAGAAGAAGAACAACAAGAAGAAGAAATATCTCGAAATATGTCCGTTAGGCCCCTTCCCTTGAGATAAATCTGCAAATATCTCGGAAACGAAGCGAGCTATGGCAAAATGTTAAGAGACCTTTTTTGTAGAGAATTAAGTTTCCTACTTTTTATGTTCTATGATATTTTTTGATCAGATGCGCAGTTCTCGAGATATATCAAGATATTTAAAAGTTCCGAAGCCGCACCAACATAATAGAGATACAGAAACACCGTGGCCCCTTTCTTTGAGATAACTCTGCACTATTGCGAGCTGTAAATGCCACTTCCAGCTTAGCTGTGCAGAAGAAGAACAACAAGAAGAAGAAATATCTCGAAATATGTCCGTCAGGCCCCTTCCCTTGAGATAAATCTGCAAATATCTCGGAAACGAAGCGAGCTATGGCAAAATGTTAAGAGACCTTTTTTGTAGAGAATTAAGTTTCCTACTTTTTATGTTCTATGATATTTTTTGATCAGATGCGTAGTTCTCGAGATATATCAAGATATTTAAAAGTTCCGAAGCCGCACCAACATAATAGAGATACAGAAACACCGTGGCCCCTTTCTTTGAGATAACTCTGCACTAGTGCGAGCCGCAAATGCCACTTCCAGCTTAGCTGTGCAGAAGAAGAACAACAAGAAGAAGAAATATCTCGAAATATGTCCGTCAGGCCCCTTCCCTTGAGATAAATCTGCAAATATCTCGGAAACGAAGCGAGCTATGGCAAAATGTTAAGAGACCTTTTTTGTAGAGAATTAAGTTTCCTACTTTTTATGTTCTATGATATTTTTTGATCAGATGCGTAGTTCTCGAGATATATCAAGATATTTAAAAGTTCCGAAGCCGCACCAACATAATAGAGATACAGAAACACCGTGGCCCCTTTCTTTGAGATAACTCTGCACTATTGCGAGCTGTAAATGCCACTTCCAGCTTAGCTGTGCAGAAGAAGAACAACAAGAAGAAGAAATATCTCGAAATATGTCCGTCAGGCCCCTGCCCTTGAGATATATCTGCAAATACCTCGGAAACCAAGCGAGCTATGGCAAAATGTTAAGAGACCTTTTTTGTAGAGAATTATGTTTCCTACAATTTATGTTCTATGATATTTTTTGATCAGAAGCGTAGTTTTCGAGATATATCTAGATATTTAAAAGTTACGAAGCCGCACCAACATCATAGAGATACAGAAACACCGCGGCTCCTTTCTTTGAGATAACTCTGCACTATTGCGAGCTGTAAATGCCACTTCCAGCTTAGCTGTGCAGAAGAAGAACAACAAGAAGAAGAAATATCTCGAAATATGTCCGTCAGGCCCCTGCTCTTGAGATATATCTGCAAATATCTCGGAAACCAAGCGAGCTATGGGAAAATGTTAAGAGACCTTTTTTGTAGAGAATTAAGTTTCCTACTTTTTATGTTCTATGATATTTTTTGATCAGATGCGTAGTTCTCGAGATATATCAAGATATTTAAAAGTTCCGAAGCCGCACCAACATAATAGAGATACAGAAACACCGTGGCTCTTTTCTTTGAGATAACTCTGCACTATTGCGAGCTGGAAATGCCACTTCCAGTTTAGCTGTGCAGAAGAAGAACAACAAGAAGAAGAAATATCTCGAAATATGTCCGTTAGGCCCCTTCCCTTGAGATAAATCTGCAAATATCTCGGAAACGAAGCGAGCTATGGCAAAATGTTAAGAGACCTTTTTCGTAGAGAATTAAGTTTCCTACTTTTTATGTTCTATGATATTTTTTGATCAGATGCGTAGTTTTCGAGATATATCAAGATACTTAAAAGTTCCGAAGCCGCACCAACATATTAGAGATACAGAAACACCGTGGCCCCTTTCTTTGAGATAACTGTGCACTAGTGCGAGCCGCAAATGCCACTTCCAGCTTAGCTGTGCAGAAGAAGAACAACAAGAAGAAGAAATATCTCGAAATATGTCCGTCAGGCCCCTGCCCTTGAGATATATCTGCAAATATCTCGGAAACGAAGCGAGCTATGGCAAAATGCTGAGAGACCTTTTTTGTAGAGAATTATGTTTCCTACAATTTATGTTCTATGATATTTTTTGATCAGAAGCGTAGTTTTCGAGATATATCGAGATATTTAAAAGTTCCGAAGCCGCACCAACATAATAGAGATACAGAAACACCGTGGCCCCTTTCTTTGAGATAACGCTGCAATAGTGCGAGCCGCAAATGCCACTTCCAGCTTAGCTGTGCAGAAGAAGAACAACAAGAAGAAGAAATATCTCGAAATATGTCCGTCAGGCCCCTTCCCTTGAGATAAATCTCTAAATATCTCGGAAACGAAGCGAGCTATGGCAAAATGTTAAGAGACCTTTTTTGTAGAGAATTAAGTTTCCTACTTTTTATGTTCTATGATATTTTTTGATCAGATGCGTAGTTCTCGAGATATATCAAGATATTTAAAAGTTCCGAAGCCGCACCAACATAATAGAGATACAGAAACACCGTGGCCCCTTTCTTTGAGATAACCCTGCACTATTGCGAGCTGTAAATGCCACTTCCAGCTTAGCTGTGCAGAAGAAGAACAACAAGAAGAAGAAATATCTCGAAATATGTCCGTCAGGCCCCTTCCCTTGAGATATATCTGCAAATATCTCGGAAACGAAGCGAGCTATGACAAAATGTTAAGAGACCTTTTTTGTAGAGAATTATGTTTCCTACAATTTATGTTCTATGATATTTTTTGATCAGAAGCGTAGTTTTCGAGATATATCGAGATATTTAAAAGTTCCGAAGCCGCACCAACATAATAGAGATACAGAAACACCGTGGCCCCTTTCTTTGAGATAACTCTGCACTAGTGCGAGCCGCAAATGCCACTTCCAGCTTAGCTGTGCAGAAGAAGAACAACAAGAAGAAGAAATATCTCGAAATATGTCCGTCAGGGCCCTTCCCTTGAGATAAATCTGCAAATATCTCGGAAACGAAGCGAGCTATGGCAAAATGTTAAGAGACCTTTTTTGTAGAGAATTATGTTTCCTACTTTTTATGTCCTATGATATTTTTTGATCAGACGCGTAGCTCTCGAGATATATCAAGATATTTAAAAGTTCCGAAGCCGCACCAACATAATAGAGATACAGAAACAGCGTGGCCCCTTTCTTTGAGATATCTCTGCACTATTGCGAGCTGCAAATGCCACTTCCAGCTTAGCTGCGCAGAAGAAGAACAACAAGAAGAAGAAATATCTCGAAATATGTCCGTCAGGCCCCTTCCCTTGAGATAAATCTGCAAATATCTCGGAAACGAAGCGAGCTATGGCAAAATGTTAAGAGACCTTATTTGTAGAGAATTAAGTTTCCTACTTTTTATGTTCTATGATATTTTTTGATCAGATGCGTAGTTCTCGAGATATATCAAGATATTTAAAAGTTCCGAAACTGCACCAACATAATAGAGATACAGAAACACCGTGGCCCCTTTCTTTGAGATAACTCTGCACTAGTGCGAGCCGCAAATGCCACTTCCAGCTTAGCTGTGCAGAAGAAGAACAACAAGAAGAAGAAATATCTCGATATATGTCCGTCAGGCCCCTTCCCTTGAGATAAATCTGCAAATATCTCGGAAACGAAGCGAGCTATGGCAAAATGTTAAGAGACCTTTTTTGTAGAGAATTAAGTTTCCTACCTTTTATCTTCTATGATATTTTTTGATCACATGCGTAGTTCTCGAGATATATCAAGATATTTAAAAGTTCCGAAGCCGCACCAACATAATAGAGATACAGAAACACCGTGGCCCCTTTCTTTGAGATAACTCTGCACTATTGCGAGCTGTAAATGCCACTTCCAGCTTAGCTGTGCAGAAGAAGAACAACAAGAAGAAGAAATATCTCGAAATATGTCCGTCAGGCCCCTTCCCTTGAGATATATCTGCAAATATCTCGGAAACGAAGCGAGCTATGGCAAAATGTTAAGAGACCTTTTTTGTAGAGAATTATGTTTCCTACAATTTATGTTCTATGATATTCTTTGATCAGATGCGTAGTTCTCGAGATATATCAAGATATTTAAAAGTTCCGAAGCCGCACCAACATAATAGAGATACAGAAACACCGTGGCCCCTTTCTTTGAGATAACTCTGCACTATTGCGAGCTGCAAATGCCACTTCCAGCTTAGCTGTGCAGAAGAAGAACATCAAGAAGAAGAAATATCTCGATTAATGTCCGTCAGGCCCCTTCCCTTGAGATAAATCTGCAAATATCTCGGAAACGAAGAGGGCTATGGCAAAATGTTAAGAGACCTTTTTTGTAGAGAATTAAGTTTCCTACTTTTTATGTTCTATGATATTTTTTTATCTGATGCGTAGTTCTCGAGATATATCAAGATATTTAAAAGTTCCGAAGCCGCACCAACATAATAGAGATACAGAAACACCGTGGCCCCTTTCTTTGACATAACTCTGCGCTAGTGCGAGCCGCAAATGCCACTTCCAGCTTAGCTGTGCAGAAGAAGAACAACAAGAAGAAGAAATATCTCGAAATATGTCCGTCAGGCCCCTTCCCTTGAGATAAATCTGCAAATATCTCGGAAACGAAGCGAGCTATGGCAAAATGTTAAGAGACCTCTTTTGTAGAGAATTAAGTTTCCTACTTTTTATGTTCTATGATATTTTTTGATCAGATGCGTAGTTCTCGAGATATATCAAGATATTTAAAAGTTCCGAAGCCGCACCAACATAATAGAGATACAGAAACACCGTGGCCCCTTTCTTTGAGATAACTCTGCACTATTGCGAGCTGCAAATGCAACTTCCAGCTTAGCTGTGCAGAGGAAGAACAACAAGAAGAAGAAATATCTCGAAATATGTCCGTCAGGCCAGTTCCTTTGAGCTGAATCGGCAAATATCTCGGAAACGAAGCGAGCTATGGCAAAATGTTAAGAGACGTTTTTTGTAGAGAATTATGTTTCCTACAATTTAAGTTCTATGATATTTTTTGATCAGAAGCGTAGTTTTCGAGATATATCGAGATATTTAAAAGTTCCGAAGCCGCACCAACATAATAGGGATACAGAAACACCGTGGCTCCTTTCTTTGAGATAACTCTGCACTATCGCGAGCTGGAAATGCCACTTCCAGTTTAGCTGTGCAGAAGAAGAACAACAAGAAGAAGAAATATCTCGAAATATGTCCGTTAGGCCCCTTCCCTTGAGATAAATCTGCAAATATCTCGGAAACGAAGCGAGCTATGGCGAAATGTTAAGAGACCTTTTTTGTAGAGAATTAAGTTTCCTACTTTTTGTGTTCTATGATATTTTTTGATCAGATGCGTAGTTCTCGAGATATATCAAGATATTTAAAAGTTCCGAAGCCGCACCAACATAATACAGATACAGAAACACCGTGGCCCCTTTCTTTGAGATAACTCTGCACTAGTGCGAGCCGCAAATGCCACTTCCAGCTTAGCTGTGCAGAAGAAGAACAACAAGAAGAAGAAATATCTCGAAATATGTCCGTCAGGCCCCTTCCCTTGAGATAAATCTGCAAATATCTCGGAAACGAAGCGAGGTATGGCAAAATGTTGAGAGACCTTTTTTGTAGAGAATTAAGTTTCCTACTTTTTATGTTCTATGATATTTTTTGATCCGATGCGTAGTTCTCGAGATATATCAAGATATTTAAAAGTTCCGAAGCCGCACCAACATAATAGAGATACAGAAACACCGTGGCCCCTTTCTTTGAGATAACTCTGCAATAGTGCGAGCCGCAAATGCCACTTCCAGCTTAGCTGTGCAGAAGAAGAACAACAAGAAGAAGAAATATCTCGAAATATGTCCGTTAGGCCCCTTCCCTTGAGATAAATCTGCAAATATCTCGGAAACGAAGCGAGCTATGGCAAAATGTTAAGAGACCTTTTTTGTAGAGAATTAAGTTTCCTACTTTTTATGTTCTATGATATTTTTTGATCAGATGCGCAGTTCTCGAGATATATCAAGATATTTAAAAGTTCCGAAGCCGCACCAACATAATAGAGATACAGAAACACCGTGGCCCCTTTCTTTGAGATAACCCTGCACTATTGCGAGCTGTAAATGCCACTTCCAGCTTAGCTGTGCAGAAGAAGAACAACAAGAAGAAGAAATATCTCGAAATATGTCCGTCAGGCCCCTGCCCTTGAGATATATCTGCAAATACCTCGGAAACCAAGCGAGCTATGGCAAAATGTTAAGAGACCTTTTTTGTAGAGAATTATGTTTCCTACAATTTATGTTCTATGATATTTTTTGATCAGAAGCGTAGTTTTCGAGATATATCTAGATATTTAAAAGTTACGAAGCCGCACCAACATAATAGAGATACAGAAACACCGCGGCTCCTTTCTTTGAGATAACTCTGCACTATTGCGAGCTGTAAATGCCACTTCCAGCTTAGCTGTGCAGAAGAAGAACAACAAGAAGAAGAAATATCTCGAAATATGTCCGTCAGGCCCCTGCTCTTGAGATATATCTGCAAATATCTCGGAAACCAAGCGAGCTATGGCAAAATGTTAAGAGACCTTTTTTGTAGAGAATTAAGTTTCCTACTTTTTATGTTCTATGATATTTTTTGATCAGATGCGTAGTTCTCGAGATATATCAAGATATTTAAAAGTTCCGAAGCCGCACCAACATAATAGAGATACAGAAACACCGTGGCTCCTTTCTTTGAGATAACTCTGCACTATTGCGAGCTGGAAATGCCACTTCCAGTTTAGCTGTGCAGAAGAAGAACAACAAGAAGAAGAAATATCTCGAAATATGTCCGTTAGGCCCCTTCCCTTGAGATAAATCTGCAAATATCTCGGAAACGAAGCGAGCTATGGCAAAATGTTAAGAGACCTTTTTTGTAGAGAATTAAGTTTCCTACTTTTTATGCTCTATGATATTTTTTGATCAGATGCGTAGTTTTCGAGATATATCAAGATACTTAAAAGTTCCGAAGCCGCACCAACATATTAGAGATACAGAAACACCGTGGCCCCTTTCTTTGAGATAACTGTGCACTAGTGCGAGCCGCAAATGCCACTTCCAGCTTAGCTGTGCAGAAGAAGAACAATAAGAAGAAGAAATATCTCGAAATATGTCCGTCAGGCCCCTGCCCTTGAGATATATCTGCAAATATCTCGGAAACGAAGCGAGCTATGGCAAAATGTTGAGAGACCTTTTTTGTAGAGAATTAAGTTTCCTACTTTTTATGTTCTATGATATTTTTTGATCAGATGCGTAGTTCTCGAGATATATCAAGATATTTAAAAGTTCCGAAGCCGCACCAACATAATAGAGATACAGAAACACCGTGGCCCCTTTCTTTGAGATAACTCTGCACTATTGCGAGCTGTAAATGCCACTTCCAGCTTAGCTGTGCAGAAGAAGAACAACAAGAAGAAGAAATATCTCGAAATATGTCCGTCAGGCCCCTGCCCTTGAGATATATCTGCAAATACCTCGGAAACCAAGCGAGCTATGGCAAAATGTTAAGAGACCTTTTTTGTAGAGAATTATGTTTCCTACAATTTATGTTCTATGATATTTTTTGATCAGAAGCGTAGTTTTCGAGATATATCTAGATATTTAAAAGTTACGAAGCCGCACCAACATCATAGAGATACAGAAACACCGCGGCTCCTTTCTTTGAGATAACTCTGCACTATTGCGAGCTGTAAATGCCACTTCCAGCTTAGCTGTGCAGAAGAAGAACAACAAGAAGAAGAAATATCTCGAAATATGTCCGTCAGGCCCCTGCTCTTGAGATATATCTGCAAATATCTCGGAAACCAAGCGAGCTATGGGAAAATGTTAAGAGACCTTTTTTGTAGAGAATTAAGTTTCCTACTTTTTATGTTCTATGATATTTTTTGATCAGATGCGTAGTTCTCGAGATATATCAAGATATTTAAAAGTTCCGAAGCCGCACCAACATAATAGAGATACAGAAACACCGTGGCTCTTTTCTTTGAGATAACTCTGCACTATTGCGAGCTGGAAATGCCACTTCCAGTTTAGCTGTGCAGAAGAAGAACAACAAGAAGAAGAAATATCTCGAAATATGTCCGTTAGGCCCCTTCCCTTGAGATAAATCTGCAAATATCTCGGAAACGAAGCGAGCTATGGCAAAATGTTAAGAGACCTTTTTCGTAGAGAATTAAGTTTCCTACTTTTTATGTTCTATGATATTTTTTGATCAGATGCGTAGTTTTCGAGATATATCAAGATACTTAAAAGTTCCGAAGCCGCACCAACATATTAGAGATACAGAAACACCGTGGCCCCTTTCTTTGAGATAACTGTGCACTAGTGCGAGCCGCAAATGCCACTTCCAGCTTAGCTGTGCAGAAGAAGAACAACAAGAAGAAGAAATATCTCGAAATATGTCCGTCAGGCCCCTGCCCTTGAGATATATCTGCAAATATCTCGGAAACGAAGCGAGCTATGGCAAAATGCTGAGAGACCTTTTTTGTAGAGAATTATGTTTCCTACAATTTATGTTCTATGATATTTTTTGATCAGAAGCGTAGTTTTCGAGATATATCGAGATATTTAAAAGTTCCGAAGCCGCACCAACATAATAGAGATACAGAAACACCGTGGCCCCTTTCTTTGAGATAACGCTGCAATAGTGCGAGCCGCAAATGCCACTTCCAGCTTAGCTGTGCAGAAGAAGAACAACAAGAAGAAGAAATATCTCGAAATATGTCCGTCAGGCCCCTTCCCTTGAGATAAATCTGCAAATATCTCGGAAACGAAGCGAGCTATGGCAAAATGTTAAGAGACCTTTTTTGTAGAGAATTAAGTTTCCTACTTTTTATGTTCTATGATATTTTTTGATCAGATGCGTAGTTCTCGAGATATATCAAGATATTTAAAAGTTCCGAAACTGCACCAACATAATAGAGATACAGAAACACCGTGGCCCCTTTCTTTGAGATAACTCTGCACTAGTGCGAGCCGCAAATGCCACTTCCAGCTTAGCTGTGCAGAGGAAGAACAACAAGAAGAAGAAATATCTCGAAATATGTCCGTCAGGCCAGTTCCTTTGAGCTGAATCGGCAAATATCTCGGAAACGAAGCGAGCTATGGCAAAATGTTAAGAGACGTTTTTTGTAGAGAATTATGTTTCCTACAATTTAAGTTCTATGATATTTTTTGATCAGAAGCGTAGTTTTCGAGATATATCGAGATATTTAAAAGTTCCGAAGCCGCACCAACATAATAGGGATACAGAAACACCGTGGCTCCTTTCTTTGAGATAACTCTGCACTATCGCGAGCTGGAAATGCCACTTCCAGTTTAGCTGTGCAGAAGAAGAACAACAAGAAGAAGAAATATCTCGAAATATGTCCGTTAGGCCCCTTCCCTTGAGATAAATCTGCAAATATCTCGGAAACGAAGCGAGCTATGGCGAAATGTTAAGAGACCTTTTTTGTAGAGAATTAAGTTTCCTACTTTTTGTGTTCTATGATATTTTTTGATCAGATGCGTAGTTCTCGAGATATATCAAGATATTTAAAAGTTCCGAAGCCGCACCAACATAATACAGATACAGAAACACCGTGGCCCCTTTCTTTGAGATAACTCTGCACTAGTGCGAGCCGCAAATGCCACTTCCAGCTTAGCTGTGCAGAAGAAGAACAACAAGAAGAAGAAATATCTCGAAATATGTCCGTCAGGCCCCTTCCCTTGAGATAAATCTGCAAATATCTCGGAAACGAAGCGAGGTATGGCAAAATGTTGAGAGACCTTTTTTGTAGAGAATTAAGTTTCCTACTTTTTATGTTCTATGATATTTTTTGATCCGATGCGTAGTTCTCGAGATATATCAAGATATTTAAAAGTTCCGAAGCCGCACCAACATAATAGAGATACAGAAACACCGTGGCCCCTTTCTTTGAGATAACTCTGCAATAGTGCGAGCCGCAAATGCCACTTCCAGCTTAGCTGTGCAGAAGAAGAACAACAAGAAGAAGAAATATCTCGAAATATGTCCGTTAGGCCCCTTCCCTTGAGATAAATCTGCAAATATCTCGGAAACGAAGCGAGCTATGGCAAAATGTTAAGAGACCTTTTTTGTAGAGAATTAAGTTTCCTACTTTTTATGTTCTATGATATTTTTTGATCAGATGCGCAGTTCTCGAGATATATCAAGATATTTAAAAGTTCCGAAGCCGCACCAACATAATAGAGATACAGAAACACCGTGGCCCCTTTCTTTGAGATAACCCTGCACTATTGCGAGCTGTAAATGCCACTTCCAGCTTAGCTGTGCAGAAGAAGAACAACAAGAAGAAGAAATATCTCGAAATATGTCCGTCAGGCCCCTGCCCTTGAGATATATCTGCAAATACCTCGGAAACCAAGCGAGCTATGGCAAAATGTTAAGAGACCTTTTTTGTAGAGAATTATGTTTCCTACAATTTATGTTCTATGATATTTTTTGATCAGAAGCGTAGTTTTCGAGATATATCTAGATATTTAAAAGTTACGAAGCCGCACCAACATAATAGAGATACAGAAACACCGCGGCTCCTTTCTTTGAGATAACTCTGCACTATTGCGAGCTGTAAATGCCACTTCCAGCTTAGCTGTGCAGAAGAAGAACAACAAGAAGAAGAAATATCTCGAAATATGTCCGTCAGGCCCCTGCTCTTGAGATATATCTGCAAATATCTCGGAAACCAAGCGAGCTATGGCAAAATGTTAAGAGACCTTTTTTGTAGAGAATTAAGTTTCCTACTTTTTATGTTCTATGATATTTTTTGATCAGATGCGTAGTTCTCGAGATATATCAAGATATTTAAAAGTTCCGAAGCCGCACCAACATAATAGAGATACAGAAACACCGTGGCTCCTTTCTTTGAGATAACTCTGCACTATTGCGAGCTGGAAATGCCACTTCCAGTTTAGCTGTGCAGAAGAAGAACAACAAGAAGAAGAAATATCTCGAAATATGTCCGTTAGGCCCCTTCCCTTGAGATAAATCTGCAAATATCTCGGAAACGAAGCGAGCTATGGCAAAATGTTAAGAGACCTTTTTTGTAGAGAATTAAGTTTCCTACTTTTTATGCTCTATGATATTTTTTGATCAGATGCGTAGTTTTCGAGATATATCAAGATACTTAAAAGTTCCGAAGCCGCACCAACATATTAGAGATACAGAAACACCGTGGCCCCTTTCTTTGAGATAACTGTGCACTAGTGCGAGCCGCAAATGCCACTTCCAGCTTAGCTGTGCAGAAGAAGAACAATAAGAAGAAGAAATATCTCGAAATATGTCCGTCAGGCCCCTGCCCTTGAGATATATCTGCAAATATCTCGGAAACGAAGCGAGCTATGGCAAAATGTTGAGAGACCTTTTTTGTAGAGAATTAAGTTTCCTACTTTTTATGTTCTATGATATTTTTTGATCAGATGCGTAGTTCTCGAGATATATCAAGATATTTAAAAGTTCCGAAGCCGCACCAACATAATAGAGATACAGAAACACCGTGGCCCCTTTCTTTGAGATAACTCTGCACTATTGCGAGCTGTAAATGCCACTTCCAGCTTAGCTGTGCAGAAGAAGAACAACAAGAAGAAGAAATATCTCGAAATATGTCCGTCAGGCCCCTTCCCTTGAGATATATCTGCAAATATCTCGGAAACGAAGCGAGCTATGACAAAATGTTAAGAGACCTTTTTTGTAGAGAATTATGTTTCCTACAATTTATGTTCTATGATATTTTTTGATCAGAAGCGTAGTTTTCGAGATATATCGAGATATTTAAAAGTTCCGAAGCCGCACCAACATAATAGAGATACAGAAACACCGTGGCCCCTTTCTTTGAGATAACTCTGCACTAGTGCGAGCCGCAAATGCCACTTCCAGCTTAGCTGTGCAGAAGAAGAACAACAAGAAGAAGAAATATCTCGAAATATGTCCGTCAGGCCCCTTCCCTTGAGATAAATCTGCAAATATCTCGGAAACGAAGCGAGCTATGGCAAAATGTTAAGAGACCTTTTTTGTAGAGAATTAAGTTTCCTACTTTTTATGTTCTATGATATTTTTTGATCAGATGCGTAGTTCTCGAGATATATCAAGATATTTAAAAGTTCCGAAGCCGCACCAACATAATAGAGATACAGAAACACCGTGGCTCCTTTCTTTGAGATAACTCTGCACTATTGCGAGCTGGAAATGCCACTTCCAGTTTAGCTGTGCAGAAGAAGAACAACAAGAAGAAGAAATATCTCGAAATATGTCCGTTAGGCCCCTTCCCTTGAGATAAATCTGCAAATATCTCGGAAACGAAGCGAGCTATGGCGAAATGTTAAGAGACCTTTTTTGTAGAGAATTAAGTTTCCTACTTTTTGTGTTCTATGATATTTTTTGATCAGATGCGTAGTTCTCGAGATATATCAAGATATTTAAAAGTTCCGAAGCCGCACCAACATAATACAGATACAGAAACACCGTGGCCCCTTTCTTTGAGATAACTCTGCACTAGTGCGAGCCGCAAATGCCACTTCCAGCTTAGCTGTGCAGAAGAAGAACAACAAGAAGAAGAAATATCTCGAAATATGTCCGTCAGGCCCCTTCCCTTGAGATAAATCTGCAAATATCTCGGAAACGAAGCGAGGTATGGCAAAATGTTGAGAGACCTTTTTTGTAGAGAATTAAGTTTCCTACTTTTTATGTTCTATGATATTTTTTGATCAGATGCGTAGTTCTCGAGATATATCAAGATATTTAAAAGTTCCGAAGCCGCACCAACATAATAGAGATACAGAAACACCGTGGCCCCTTTCTTTGAGATAACTCTGCAATAGTGCGAGCCGCAAATGCCACTTCCAGCTTAGCTGTGCAGAAGAAGAACAACAAGAAGAAGAAATATCTCGAGATATGTCCGTTAGGCCCCTTCCCTTGAGATAAATCTGCAAATATCTCGGAAACGAAGCGAGCTATGGCAAAATGTTAAGAGACCTTTTTTGTAGAGAATTAAGTTTCCTACTTTTTATGTTCTATGATATTTTTTGATCAGATGCGCAGTTCTCGAGATATATCAAGATATTTAAAAGTTCCGAAGCCGCACCAACATAATAGAGATACAGAAACACCGTGGCCCCTTTCTTTGAGATAACCCTGCACTATTGCGAGCTGTAAATGCCACTTCCAGCTTAGCTGTGCAGAAGAAGAACAACAAGAAGAAGAAATATCTCGAAATATGTCCGTCAGGCCCCTGCCCTTGAGATATATCTGCAAATACCTCGGAAACCAAGCGAGCTATGGCAAAATGTTAAGAGACCTTTTTTGTAGAGAATTATGTTTCCTACAATTTATGTTCTATGATATTTTTTGATCAGAAGCGTAGTTTTCGAGATATATCGAGATATTTAAAAGTTCCGAAGCCGCACCAACATAATAGAGATACAGAAACACCGTGGCCCCTTTCTTTGAGATAACTCTGCACTAGTGCGAGCCGCAAATGCCACTTCCAGCTTAGCTGTGCAGAAGAAGAACAACAAGAAGAAGAAATATCTCGAAATATGTCCGTCAGGGCCCTTCCCTTGAGATAAATCTGCAAATATCTCGGAAACGAAGCGAGCTATGGCAAAATGTTAAGAGACCTTTTTTGTAGAGAATTATGTTTCCTACTTTTTATGTCCTATGATATTTTTTGATCAGACGCGTAGCTCTCGAGATATATCAAGATATTTAAAAGTTCCGAAGCCGCACCAACATAATAGAGATACAGAAACACCGTGGCCCCTTTCTTTGAGATAACTCTGCACTATTGCGAGCTGCAAATGCCACTTCCAGCTTAGCTGTGCAGAGGAAGAACAACAAGAAGAAGAAATATCTCGAAATATGTCCGTCAGGCCAGTTCCTTTGAGCTGAATCGGCAAATATCTCGGAAACGAAGCGAGCTATGGCAAAATGTTAAGAGACGTTTTTTGTAGAGAATTATGTTTCCTACAATTTAAGTTCTATGATATTTTTTGATCAGAAGCGTAGTTTTCGAGATATATCGAGATATTTAAAAGTTCCGAAGCCGCACCAACATAATAGGGATACAGAAACACCGTGGCCCCTTTCTTTGAGATAACTCTGCACTAGTGCGAGCCGCAAATGCCACTTCCAGCTTAGCTGTGCAGAAGAAGAACAACAAGAAGAAGAAATATCTCGAAATATGTCCGTCAGGCCCCTTCCCTTGAGATAAATCTGCAAATATCTCGGAAACGAAGCGAGCTATGGCAAAATGTTAAGAGACCTTTTTTGTAGAGAATTATGTTTCCTACAATTTATGTTCTATGATATTTTTTGATCAGAAGCGTAGTTTTCGAGATATATCGAGATATTTAAAAGTTCCGAAGCCGCACCAACATAATAGAGATACAGAAACACCGTGGCCCCTTTCTTTGAGATAACTCTGCACTAGTGCGAGCCGCAAATGCCACTTCCAGCTTAGCTGTGCAGAAGAAGAACAACAAGAAGAAGAAATATCTCGAAATATGTCCGTCAGGGCCCTTCCCTTGAGATAAATCTGCAAATATCTCGGAAACGAAGCGAGCTATGGCAAAATGTTAAGAGACCTTTTTTGTAGAGAATTATGTTTCCTACTTTTTATGTCCTATGATATTTTTTGATCAGACGCGTAGCTCTCGAGATATATCAAGATATTTAAAAGTTCCGAAGCCGCACCAACATAATAGAGATACAGAAACACCGTGGCCCCTTTCTTTGAGATAACTCTGCACTATTGCGAGCTGCAAATGCCACTTCCAGCTTAGCTGTGCAGAGGAAGAACAACAAGAAGAAGAAATATCTCGAAATATGTCCGTCAGGCCAGTTCCTTTGAGCTGAATCGGCAAATATCTCGGAAACGAAGCGAGCTATGGCAAAATGTTAAGAGACGTTTTTTGTAGAGAATTATGTTTCCTACAATTTAAGTTCTATGATATTTTTTGATCAGAAGCGTAGTTTTCGAGATATATCGAGATATTTAAAAGTTCCGAAGCCGCACCAACATAATAGGGATACAGAAACACCGTGGCCCCTTTCTTTGAGATAACTCTGCACTAGTGCGAGCCGCAAATGCCACTTCCAGCTTAGCTGTGCAGAAGAAGAACAACAAGAAGAAGAAATATCTCGAAATATGTCCGTCAGGCCCCTTCCCTTGAGATAAATCTGCAAATATCTCGGAAACGAAGCGAGCTATGGCAAAATGTTAAGAGACCTTTTTTGTAGAGAATTAAGTTTCCTACTTTTTATGTTCTATGATATTTTTTGATCAGAAGCGTAGTTGTCGAGATATATCGAGATTTTTAAAAGTTCCGAAGCCGCACCAACATAATAGAGATACAGAAACACCCTGGCCCCTTTCTTTGAGATAACTCTGCACTATTGCGAGCTGCAAATGCCACTTCCAGCTTAGCTGTGCAGAAGAAGAACAACAAGAAGAAGAAATATCTCGAAATATGTCCGTCAGGCCCCTTCCCTTGAGATAAATCTGCAAATATCTCGGAAACGAAGCGAGCTATGGCAAAATGTTAAGAGACCTTTTTTGTAGAGAATTATGTTTCCTACAATTTATGTTATATGATATTCTTTGATCAGATGCGTAGTTCTCGAGATATATCAAGATATTTAAAAGTTCCGAAGCCGCACCAACATAATAGAAATACAGAAACACCGTGGCCCCTTTCTTTGAGATAACTCTGCACTATTGCGAGCTGCAAATGCCACTTCCAGCTTAGCTGTGCAGAAGAAGAACATCAAGAAGAAGAAATATCTCGATTAATGTCCGTCAGGCCCCTTCCCTTGAGATAAATCTGCAAATATCTCGGAAACGAAGAGGGCTATGGCAAAATGTTAAGAGACCTTTTTTGTAGAGAATTAAGTTTCCTACTTTTTATGTTCTATGATATTTTTTTATCTGATGCGTAGTTCTCGAGATATATCAAGATATTTAAAAGTTCCGAAGCCGCACCAACATAATAGAGATACAGAAACACCGTGGCCCCTTTCTTTGAGATAACTCTGCACTATTGCGAGCTGCAAATGCCACTTCCAGCTTAGCTGTGCAGAGGAAGAACAACAAGAAGAAGAAATATCTCGAAATATGTCCGTCAGGCCACTTCCTTTGAGCTGAATCGGCAAATATCTCGGAAACGAAGCGAGCTATGGCAAAATGTTAAGAGACGTTTTTTGTAGAGAATTATGTTTCCTACAATTTAAGTTCTATGATATTTTTTGATCAGAAGCGTAGTTTTCGAGATATATCGAGATATTTAAAAGTTCCGAAGCCGCACCAACATAATAGGGATACAGAAACACCGTGGCCCCTTTCTTTGAGATAACTCTGCACTAGTGCGAGCCGCAAATGCCACTTCCAGCTTAGCTGTGCAGAAGAAGAACAACAAGAAGAAGAAATATCTCGAAATATGTCCGTCAGGCCCCTTCCCTTGAGATAAATCTGCAAATATCTCGGAAACGAAGCGAGCTATGGCAAAATGTTAAGAGACCTTTTTTGTAGAGAATTAAGTTTCCTACTTTTTATGTTCTATGATATTTTTTGATCAGAAGCGTAGTTGTCGAGATATATCGAGATATTTAAAAGTTCCGAAGCCGCACCAACATAATAGAGATACAGAAACACCGTGGCCCCTTTCTTTGAGATAACTCTGCACTATTGCGAGCTGCAAATGCCACTTCCAGCTTAGCTGTGCAGAAGAAGAACAACAAGAAGAAGAAATATCTCGAAATATGTCCGTCAGGCCCCTTCCCTTGAGATAAATCTGCAAATATCTCGGAAACGAAGCGAGCTATGGCAAAATGTTAAGAGACCTTTTTTGTAGAGAATTATGTTTCCTACAATTTATGTTATATGATATTCTTTGATCAGATGCGTAGTTCTCGAGATATATCAAGATATTTAAAAGTTCCGAAGCCGCACCAACATAATAGAGATACAGAAACACCGTGGCCCCTTTCTTTGAGATAACTCTGCACTATTGCGAGCTGCAAATGCCACTTCCAGCTTAGCTGTGCAGAAGAAGAACATCAAGAAGAAGAAATATCTCGATTAATGTCCGTCAGGCCCCTTCCCTTGAGATAAATCTGCAAATATCTCGGAAACGAAGAGGGCTATGGCAAAATGTTAAGAGACCTTTTTTGTAGAGAATTAAGTTTCCTACTTTTTATGTTCTATGATATTTTTTTATCTGATGCGTAGTTCTCGAGATATATCAAGATATTTAAAAGTTCCGAAGCCGCACCAACATAATAGAGATACAGAAACACCGTGGCCCCTTTCTTTGAGATAACTCTGCACTATTGCGAGCTGTAAATGCCACTTCCAGCTTAGCTGTGCAGAAGAAGAACAACAAGAAGAAGAAATATCTCGAAATATGTCCGTCAGGCCCCTTCCCTTGAGATATATCTGCAAATATCTCGGAAACGAAGCTAGCTATGGCAAAATGTTAAGAGACCTTTTTTGTAGAGAATTACGTTTCCTACAATTTATGTTCTATGATATTTTTTGATCAGAAGCGTAGTTTTCGAGATATATCGAGATATTTAAAAGTTCCGAAGCCGCACCAACATAATAGAGATACAGAAACACCGTGGCCCCTTTCTTTGAGATAACTCTGCGCTAGTGCGAGCCGCAAATGCCACTTCCAGCTTAGCTGTGCAGAAGAAGAACAACAAGAAGAAGAAATATCTCGAAATATGTCCGTCAGGCCCCTTCCCTTGAGATAAATCTGCAAATATCTCGGAAACGAAGCGAGCTATGGCAAAATGTTAAGAGACCTTTTTTGTAGAGAATTAAGTTTCCTACTTTTTATGTTCTATGATATTTTTTGATCAGATGCGTAGTTCTCGAGATATATCAAGATATTTAAAAGTTCCGAAGCCGCACCAACATAATAGAGATACAGAAACACCGTGGCCCCTTTCTTTGAGATAACTCTGCACTATTGCGAGCTGCAAATGCCACTTCCAGCTTAGCTGTGCAGAAGAAGAACAACAAGAAGAAGAAATATCTCGAAATATGTCCGTCAGGCCCCTTCCCTTGAGATAAATCTGCAAATATCTCGGAAACGAAGCGAGCTATGGCAAAATGTTAAGAGACCTTTTTTGTAGAGAAGTATGTTTCCTACAATTTATGTTCTATGACATTCTTTGATCAGATGCGTAGTTCTCGAGATATATCAAGATATTTAAAAGTTCCGAAGCCGCACCAACATAATAGAGATACAGAAACACCGTGGCCCCTTTCTTTGAGATAACTCTGCACTATTGCGAGCTGCAAATGCCACTTCCAGCTTAGCTGTGCAGAAGAAGAACATCAAGAAGAAGAAATATCTCGATTAATGTCCGTCAGGCCCCTTCCCTTGAGATAAATCTGCAAATATCTCGGAAACGAAGAGGGCTATGGCAAAATGTTAAGAGACCTTTTTTGTAGAGAATTAAGTTTCCTACTTTTTATGTTCTATGATATTTTTTTATCTGATGCGTAGTTCTCGAGATATATCAAGATATTTAAAAGTTCCGAAGCCGCACCAACATAATAGAGATACAGAAACACCGTGGCCCCTTTCTTTGAGATAACTCTGCACTATTGCGAGCTGTAAATGCCACTTCCAGCTTAGCTGTGCAGAAGAAGAACAACAAGAAGAAGAAATATCTCGAAATATGTCCGTCAGGCCCCTTCCCTTGAGATATATCTGCAAATATCTCGGAAACGAAGCTAGCTATGGCAAAATGTTAAGAGACCTTTTTTGTAGAGAATTACGTTTCCTACAATTTACGTTCTATGATATTTTTTGATCAGAAGCGTAGTTTTCGAGATATATCGAGATATTTAAAAGTTCCGAAGCCGCACCAACATAATAGAGATACAGAAACACCGTGGCCCCTTTCTTTGAGATAACTCTGCGCTAGTGCGAGCCGCAAATGCCACTTCCAGCTTAGCTGTGCAGAAGAAGAACAACAAGAAGAAGAAATATCTCGAAATATGTCCGTCAGGCCCCTTCCATTGAGATAAATCTGCAAATATCTCGGAAACGAAGCGAGCTATGGCAAAATGTTAAGAGACCTTTTTTGTAGAGAATTAAGTTTCCTACTTTTTATGTTCTATGATATTTTTTGATCAGATGCGTAGTTCTCGAGATATATCAAGATATTTAAAAGTTCCGTAGCCGCACCAACATAATAGAGATGCAGAAACACCGTGGCCCCTTTCTTTGAGATAACTCTGCACTATTGCGAGCTGCAAATGCCACTTCCAGCTTAGCTGTGCAGAGGAAGAACAACAAGAAGAAGAAATATCTCGAAGTATGTCCGTCAGGCCAGTTCCTTTGAGCTGAATCGGCAAATATCTCGGAAACGAAGCGAGCTATGGCAAAATGTTAAGAGACGTTTTTTGTAGAGAATAATGTTTCCTACAATTTATGTTCTATGATATTTTTTGATCAGAAGCGTAGTTTTCGAGATATATCGAGATATTTAAAAGTTCCGAAGCCGCACCAACATAATAGAGATACAGAAACACCGTGGCCCCTTTCTTTGAGATAACTCTGCGCTAGTGCGAGCCGCAAATGCCACTTCCAGCTTAGCTGTGCAGAAGAAGAACAACAAGAAGAAGAAATATCTCGAAATATGTCCGTCAGGCCCCTTCCCTTGAGATAAATCTGCAAATATCTCGGAAACGAAGCGAGCTATGGCAAAATGTTAAGAGACCTTTTTTGTAGAGAATTAAGTTTCCTACTTTTCATGTTCTATGATATTTTTTGATCAGATGCGTAGTTCTCGAGATATATCAAGATATTTAAAAGTTCCGAAGCCGCACCAACATAATAGAGATACAGAAACACCGTGGCCCCTTTCTTTGAGATAACTCTGCACTATTGCGAGCTGCAAATGCCACTTCCAGCTTAGCTGTGCAGAGGAAGAACAACAAGAAGAAGAAATATCTCGAAATATGTCCGTCAGGCCAGTTCCTTTGAGCTGAATCGGCAAATATCTCGGAAACGAAGCGAGCTATGGCAAAATGTTAAGAGACGTTTTTTGTAGAGAATTATGTTTCCTACAATTTAAGTTCTATGATATTTTTTGATCAGAAGCGTAGTTTTCGAGATATATCGAGATATTTAAAAGTTCCGAAGCCGCACCAACATAATAGGGATACAGAAACACCGTGGCCCCTTTCTTTGAGATAACTCTGCACTAGTGCGAGCCGCAAATGCCACTTCCAGCTTAGCTGTGCAGAAGAAGAACAACAAGAAGAAGAAATATCTCGAAATATGTCCGTCAGGCCCCTTCCCTTGAGATATATCTGCAAATATCTCGGAAACGAAGCGAGCTATGACAAAATGTTAAGAGACCTTTTTTGTAGAGAATTATGTTTCCTACAATTTATGTTCTATGATATTTTTTGATCAGAAGCGTAGTTTTCGAGATATATCGAGATATTTAAAAATTCCGAAGCCGCACCAACATAATAGAGATACAGAAACACCGTGGCCCCTTTCTTTGAGATAACTCTGCACTAGTGCGAGCCGCAAATGCCACTTCCAGCTTAGCTGTGCAGAAGAAGAACAACAAGAAGAAGAAATATCTCGAAATATGTCCGTCAGGCCCCTTCCCTTGAGATAAATCTGCAAATATCTCGGAAACGAAGCGAGCTATGGCAAAATGTTAAGAGACCTTTTTTGTAGAGAATTAAGTTTCCTACTTTTTATGTTCTATGATATTTTTTAATCAGATGCGTAGTTCTCGAGATATATCAAGATATTTAAAAGTTCCGAAGCCGCACCAACATAATAGAGATACAGAAACACCGTGGCCCCTTTCTTTGAGATAACTCTGCACTATTGCGAGCTGCAAATGCCACTTCCAGCTTAGCTGTGCAGAAGAAGAACAACAAGAAGAAGAAATATCTCGAAATATGTCCGTCAGGCCCCTTCCCTTGAGATATATCTGCAAATATCTCGGAAACGAAGCGAGCTATGGCAAAATGTTAAGAGACCTTTTTTGTAGAGAATTATGTTTCCTACTTTTTATGTTCTATGATATTTTTTGATCAGACGCGTAGCTCTCGATATATATCAAGATATTTAAAAGTTCCGAAGCCGCACCAACATAATAGAGATACAGAAACAGCGTGGCCCCTTTCTTTGAGATATCTCTGCACTATTGCGAGCTGCAAATGCCACTTCCAGCTTAGCTGCGCAGAAGAAGAACAACAAGAAGAGGAAATATCTCGAAATATGTCCGTCAGGCCCCTTCCCTTGAGATAAATCTGCAAATATCTCGGAAACGAAGCGAGCTATGGCAAAATGTTAAGAGACCTTATTTGTAGAGAATTAAGTTTCCTACTTTTTATGTTCTATGATATTTTTTGATCAGATGGGTAGTTCTCGAGATATATCAAGATATTTAAAAGTTCCGAAACCGCACCAACATAATAGAGATACAGAAACACCGTGGCCCCTTTCTTTGAGATAACTCTGCGCTAGTGCGAGCCGCAAATGCCACTTCCAGCTTAGCTGTGCAGAAGAAGAACAACAAGAAGAAGAAATATCTCGAAATATGTCCGTCAGGCCCCTTCCCTTGTGATAAATCTGCAAATATCTCGGAAACGAAGCGAGCTATGGCAAAATGTTAAGAGACCTTTTTTGTAGAGAATTAAGTTTCCTACTTTTTATGTTCTACGATATTTTTTGATCAGATGCGTAGTTCTCGAGATATATCAAGATATTTAAAAGTTCCGAAGCCGCACCAACATAATAGAGATACAGAAACACCGTGGCCCCTTTCTTTGAGATAACTCTGCACTATTGCGAGCTGCAAATGCCACTTCCAGCTTAGCTGTGCAGAGGAAGAACAACAAGAAGAAGAAATATCTCGAAATATGTCCGTCAGGCCAGTTCCTTTGAGCTGAACCGGCAAATATCTCGGAAACGAAGCGAGCTATGGCAAAATGTTAAGAGACGTTTTTTGTAGAGAATTATGTTTCCTACAATTTAAGGTCTATGATATTTTTTGATCAGAAGCGTAGTTTTCGAGATATATCGAGATATTTATAAGTTCCGAAGCCGCACCAACATAATAGGGATACAGAAACACCGTGGCCCCTTTCTTTGAGATAACTCTGCACTAGTGCGAGCCGCAAATGCCACTTCCAGCTTAGCTGTGCAGAAGAAGAACAACAAGAAGAAGAAATATCTCGAAATATGTCCGTCAGGCCCCTTCCCTTGAGATAAATCTGCAAATATCTCGGAAACGAAGCGAGCTATGGCAAAATGTTAAGAGACCTTTTTTGTAGAGAATTAAGTTTCCTACTTTTTATGTTCTATGATATTTTTTGATCAGATGCGTAGTTCTCGAGATATATCAAGATATTTAAAAGTTCCGAAGCCGCACCAACATAATAGAGATACAGAAACAGCGTGGCCCCTTTCTTTGAGATATCTCTGCACTATTGCGAGCTACAAATGCCACTTCCAGCTTAGCTGCGCAGAAGAAGAACAACAAGAAGAAGAAATATCTGGAAATATGTCCGTCAGGCCCCTTCCCTTGAGATAAATCTGCAAATATCTCGGAAACGAAGCGAGCTATGGCAAAATGTTAAGAGACCTTATTTGTAGAGAATTAAGTTTCCTACTTTTTATGTTCTATGATATTTTTTGATCAGATGCGTAGTTCTCGAGATATATCAAGATATTTAAAAGTTCCGAAACCGCACCAACATAATAGAGATACAGCAACACCGTGGCCCCTTTCTTTGAGATAACTCTGCACTAGTGCGAGCTGCAAATGCCACTTCCAGCTTAGCTGTGCAGAGGAAGAACAACAAGAAGAAGAAATATCTCGAAATATGTCCGTTAGGCCCCTTCCCTTGAGATAAATCTGCAAATATCTCGGAAACTAAGCGAGCTATGGCAAAATGTTAAGAGACCTCTTTTGTAGAGAATTAAGTTTCCTACTTTTTATGTTCTATGATATTTTTTGATCAGATGCGTAGTTCTCGAGATATATCAAGATATTTAAAAGTTCCGAAGCCGCACCAACATAATAGAGATACAGAAACACCGTGGCCCCTTTCTTTGAGATAACTCTGCACTATTGCGAGCTGTAAATGCCACTTCCAGCTTAGCTGTGCAGAAGAAGAACAACAAGAAGAAGAAATATCTCGAAATATGCCCGTCCGGCCCCTTCCCTTGAGATATATCTGCAAATATCTCGGAAACGAAGCGAGCTATGGCAAAATGTTAAGAGACCTTTTTTGTAGAGAATTGTGTTTCCTACAATTTATGTTCTATGATATTTTTTGATCAGAAGCGTAGTTTTCGAGATATATCGAGATATTTAAAAGTTCCGAAGCCGCACCAACATAATAGAGATACAGAAACACCGTGGCCCCTTTCTTTGAGATAACTCTGCACTAGTGCGAGCCGCAAATGCCACTTCCAGCTTAGCTGTGCAGAAGAAGAACCACAAGAAGAAGAAATATCTCGAAATATGTCCGTCAGGCCCCTTCCCTTGAGATAAATCTGCAAATATCTCGGAAACGAAGCGAGCTATGGCAAAATGTTAAGAGACCTTTTTTGTAGAGAATTAAGTTTCCTACTTTTTATGTTCTATGATATTTTTTGATCAGATGCGTAGTTCTCGAGATATATCAAGATATTTAAAAGTTTCGTAGCCGCACCAACATAATAGAGATACAGAAACACCGTGGCCCCTTTCTTTGAGATAACTCTGCACTATTGCGAGCTGCAAATGCCACTTCCAGCTTAGCTGTGCAGAGGAAGAACAACAAGAAGAAGAAATATCTCGAAATATGTCCGTCAGGCCAGTTCCTTTGAGCTGAATCGGCAAATATCTCGGAAACGAAGCGAGCTATGGCAAAATGTTAAGAGACGTTTTTTGTAGAGAATTATGTTTCCTACAATTTACGTTCTATGATATTTTTTGATCAGAAGCGTAGTTTTCGAGATATATCGAGATATTTAAAAGTTCAGAAGCCGCACCAACATAATAGGGATACAGAAACACCGTGGCCCCTTTCTTTGAGATAACTCTGCACTATTGCGAGCTGCAAATGCCACTTCCAGCTTAGCTGTGCAGAGGAAGAACAACAAGAAGAAGAAAAATCTCGACATATGTCCGTCAGGCCAGTTCCTTTGAGCTGAATCGGCAAATATCTCGGAAACGAAGCGAGCTATGGCAAAATGTTAAGAGACGTTTTTTGTAGAGAATTATGTTTCCTACAATTTATGTTCTATGATATTTTTTGATCAGAAGCGTAGTTTTCGAGATATATCGAGATATTTAAAAGTTCCGAAGCCGCACCAACATAATAGGGATACAGAAACACCGTGGCCCCTTTCTTTGAGATAACTCTGCACTAGTGCGAGCCGCAAATGCCACTTCCAGCTTAGCTGTGCAGAGGAAGAACAACAAGAAGAAGAAATATCTCGAAATATGTCCGTCAGGCCAGTTCCTTTGAGCTGAATCTGCAAATATCTCGGAAACGAAGCGAGCTATGGCAAAATGTTAAGAGACGTTTTTTGTAGAGAATTATGTTTCCTACAATTTATGTTCTATGATATTTTTTGGTCAGAAGCGTAGTTTTCGAGATATATCGAGATATTTAAAAGTTCAGAAGCCGCACCAACATAATAGGGATACAGAAACACCGAGGCCCCTTTCTTTGAGATAACTCTGCACTAGTGCGAGCCGCAAATGCCACTTCCAGCTTAGCTGTGCAGAAGAAGAACAACAAGAAGAAGAAATATCTCGAAATATGTCCGTCAGGCCCCTTCCCTTGCGATAAATCTGCAAATATCTCGGAAACGAAGCGAGCTATGGCAAAATGTTAAGAGACCTTTTTTGTAGAGAATTAAGTTTCCTACTTTTTATGTTCTATGATATTTTTTGATCAGATGCGTAGTTTTCGAGATATATCAAGATATTTAAAAGTTCCGAAGCCGCACCAACATAATAGGGATACAGAAACACCGTGGCCCCTTTCTTTGAGATAACTCTGCACTAGTGCGAGCCGCAAATGCCATTTCCAGCTTTGCTGTGCAGAAGAAGAACAACAAGAAGAAGAAATATCTCGAAATCTGTCCGTCAGGCCCCTTCCCTTGAGATATATCTGCAAATATCTCGGAAACGAAGCGAGCTATGGCAAAATGTTAAGAGACCTTTTTTGTAGAGAATTATGTTTCCTACAATTGATGTTCTATGATATTTTTTGATCAGAAGCGTAGTTTTCGAGATACATCGAGATATTTAAAAGTTCCGAAGCCGCACCAACATAATAGAGATACAGAAACACCGTGGCCCCTTTCTTTGAGATAACTCTGCACTAGTGCGAGCGGCAAATGCCACTTCCAGCTTAGCTGTGCAGAAGAAGAACAACAAGAAGAAGAAATATCTCGAAATATGTCCGTCAGGCTCCTTCCCTTGAGATATATCTGCAAATATCTCGGAAACGAAGCGAGCTATGGCAAAATGTTAAGAGACCTTTTTTGTAGAGAATTATGTTTCCTATAATTTATGTTCTATGATATTTTTTGATCAGAAGCGTAGTTTTCGGGATACATCGAGATATTTAAAAGTTCCGAAGCCGCACCAACATAATAGAGATACAGAAACACCGTGGCCCCTTTCGTTGAGATAACTCTGCACTAGTGCGAGCCGCAAATGCCACTTCCAGCTTAGCTGTGCAGAAGAAGAACAACAAGAAGAAGAAATATCTCGAAATATGTCCGTCAGGCCCCTTCCCTTGAGATAAATCTGCACATATCTCGGAAACGAAGCGAGCTATGGCAAAATGTTAAGAGACCTTTTTTGTAGAGAATTATGTTTCCTAGAATTGATGTTCTATGATATTTTTTGATCAGAAGCGTAGTTTTCGAGATACATCGAGATATTTAAAAGTTCCGAAGCCGCACCAACATAATAGAGATACAGAAACACCGTGGCCCCTTTCTTTGAGATAACTCTGCACTAGTGCGAGCGGCAAATGCCACTTCCAGCTTAGCTGTGCAGAAGAAGAACAACAAGAAGAAGAAATATCTCGAAATATGTCCGTCAGGCTCCTTCCCTTGAGATATATCTGCAAATATCTCGGAAACGAAGCGAGCTATGGCAAAATGTTAAGAGACCTTTTTTGTAGAGAATTATGTTTCCTACAATTTATGTTCTATGATATTTTTTGATCAGAAGCGTAGTTTTCGGGATATATCGAGATATTTAAAAGTTCCGAAGCCGCACCAACATAATAGAGATACAGAAACACCGTGGCCCCTTTCGTTGAGATAACTCTGCACTAGTGCGAGCCGCAAATGCCACTTCCAGCTTAGCTGTGCAGAAGAAGAACAACAAGAAGAAGAAATATCTCGAAATATGTCCGTCAGGCCCCTTCCCTTGAGATAAATCTGCACATATCTCGGAAACGAAGCGAGCTATGGCAAAATGTTAAGAGACCTTTTTTGTAGAGAATTAAGTTTCCTACTTTTTATGTTCTATGATATTTTTTGATCAGATGCGTAGTTCTCGAGATATATCAAGTTATTTAAAAGTTCCGAAGCCGCACCAACATAATAGAGATACAGAAACACCGTGGCCCCTTTCTTTGAGATAACTTTGCACTATTGCGAGCTGCAAATGCCACTTCCAGCTTAGCTGTGCAGAGGAAGAACAACAAGAAGAAGAAATATCTCGAAATATGTCCGTCAGGCCAGTTCCTTTGAGCTGAATCTGCAAATATCTCGGAAACGAAGAGAGCTATGGCAAAATGTTAAGAGACGTTTTTTGTAGAGAATTATGTTTCCTACAATTTATGTTCTATGATATTTTTTGATCAGAAGCGTAGTTTTCGAGATATATCGAGATATTTAAAAGTTCCGAAGCCGCACCAACATAATAGGGATACAGAAACACCGTGGCCCCTTTCTTTGAGATAACTCTGCACTAGTGCGAGCCGCAAATGCCACTTCCAGCTTAGCTGTGCAGAAGAAGAACAACAAGAAGAAGAAATATCTCGAAATATGTCCGTCAGGGCCCTTCCCTTGAGATAAATCTGCAAATATCTCGGAAACGAAGCGAGCTATGGCAAAATGTTAAGAGACGTTTTTTATAGAGAATTATGTTTCCCACTTTTTATGTTCTATGATATTTTTTGATCAGATGCGTAGTTCTCGAGATATATCAAGACATTTAAAAGTTCCGAAGCCGCACCAACATAATAGGGATACAGAAACACCGTGGCCCCTTTCTTTGAGATAACTCTGCACTAGTGCGAGCCGCAAATGCCACTTCCAGCTTAGCTGTGCAGAAGAAGAACAACAAGAAGAAGAAATATCTCGAAATATGTCCGTCAGGCCCCTTCCCTTGAGATAAATCTGCAAATATCTCGGAAACGAAGCGAGCTATGGCAAAATGTTAAGAGACCTTTTTTGTAGAGAATTAAGTTTCCTACTTTTTATCTTCTATGATATTTTTTGATCAGATGCGTAGTTCTCGAGATATATCAAGATATTTAAAAGTTCCGAAGCCGCACCAACATAATAGAGATACAGAAACACCGTGGCCCCTCTCTTTGAGATAACTCTGCACTATTGCGAGCTGGAAATGCCACTTCCAGTTTAGCTGTGCAGAAGAAGAACAACAAGAAGAAGGAATATCTCGAAATATGTCCGTCAGGCCCCTTCCCTTGAGATATATCTGCAAATATCTCGGAAACGAAGCGAGCTATGACAAAATGTTAAGAGACCTTTTTTGTAGAGAATTATGTTTCCTACAATTTATGTTCTATGATATTTTTTGATCAGAAGCGTAGTTTTCGAGATATATCGAGATATTTAAAAATTCCGAAGCCGCACCAACATAATAGAGATACAGAAACACCGTGGCCCCTTTCTTTGAGATAACTCTGCACTAGTGCGAGCCGCAAATGCCACTTCCAGCTTAGCTGTGCAGAAGAAGAACAACAAGAAGAAGAAATATCTCGAAATATGTCCGTCAGGCCCCTTCCCTTGAGATAAATCTGCAAATATCTCGGAAACGAAGCGAGCTATGGCAAAATGTTAAGAGACCTTTTTTGTAGAGAATTAAGTTTCCTACTTTTTATGTTCTATGATATTTTTTGATCAGATGCGTAGTTCTCGAGATATATCAAGATATTTAAAAGTTTCGTAGCCGCACCAACATAATAGAGATACAGAAACACCGTGGCCCCTTTCTTTGAGATAACTCTGCACTATTGCGAGCTGCAAATGCCACTTCCAGCTTAGCTGTGCAGAGGAAGAACAACAAGAAGAAGAAATATCTCGAAATATGTCCGTCAGGCCAGTTCCTTTGAGCTGAATCGGCAAATATCTCGGAAACGAAGCGAGCTATGGCAAAATGTTAAGAGACGTTTTTTGTAGAGAATTATGTTTCCTACAATTTACGTTCTATGATATTTTTTGATCAGAAGCGTAGTTTTCGAGATATATCGAGATATTTAAAAGTTCAGAAGCCGCACCAACATAATAGGGATACAGAAACACCGTGGCCCCTTTCTTTGAGATAACTCTGCACTATTGCGAGCTGCAAATGCCACTTCCAGCTTAGCTGTGCAGAGGAAGAACAACAAGAAGAAGAAAAATCTCGACATATGTCCGTCAGGCCAGTTCCTTTGCGCTGAATCGGCAAATATCTCGGAAACGAAGCGAGCTATGGCAAAATGTTAAGAGACGTTTTTTGTAGAGAATTATGTTTCCTACAATTTATGTTCTATGATATTTTTTGATCAGAAGCGTAGTTTTCGAGATATATCGAGATATTTAAAAGTTCCGAAGCCGCACCAACATAATAGGGATACAGAAACACCGTGGCCCCTTTCTTTGAGATAACTCTGCACTAGTGCGAGCCGCAAATGCCACTTCCAGCTTAGCTGTGCAGAGGAAGAACAACAAGAAGAAGAAATATCTCGAAATATGTCCGTCAGGCCAGTTCCTTTGAGCTGAATCTGCAAATATCTCGGAAACGAAGCGAGCTATGGCAAAATGTTAAGAGACGTTTTTTGTAGAGAATTATGTTTCCTACAATTTATGTTCTATGATATTTTTTGGTCAGAAGCGTAGTTTTCGAGATATATCGAGATATTTAAAAGTTCAGAAGCCGCACCAACATAATAGGGATACAGAAACACCGAGGCCCCTTTCTTTGAGATAACTCTGCACTAGTGCGAGCCGCAAATGCCACTTCCAGCTTAGCTGTGCAGAAGAAGAACAACAAGAAGAAGAAATATCTCGAAATATGTCCGTCAGGCCCCTTCCCTTGAGATATATCTGCAAATATCTCGGAAACGAAGCGAGCTATGACAAAATGTTAAGAGACCTTTTTTGTAGAGAATTATGTTTCCTACAATTTATGTTCTATGATATTTTTTGATCAGAAGCGTAGTTTTCGAGATATATCGAGATATTTAAAAATTCCGAAGCCGCACCAACATAATAGAGATACAGAAACACCGTGGCCCCTTTCTTTGAGATAACTCTGCACTAGTGCGAGCCGCAAATGCCACTTCCAGCTTAGCTGTGCAGAAGAAGAACAACAAGAAGAAGAAATATCTCGAAATATGTCCGTCAGGCCCCTTCCCTTGAGATAAATCTGCAAATATCTCGGAAACGAAGCGAGCTATGGCAAAATGTTAAGAGACCTTTTTTGTAGAGAATTAAGTTTCCTACTTTTTATGTTCTATGATATTTTTTGATCAGATGCGTAGTTCTCGAGATATATCAAGATATTTAAAAGTTCCGAAGCCGCACCAACATAATAGAGATACAGAAACACCGTGGCCCCTTTCTTTGAGATAACTCTGCACTATTGCGAGCTGCAAATGCCACTTCCAGCTTAGCTGTGCAGAAGAAGAACAACAAGAAGAAGAAATATCTCGAAATATGTCCGTCAGGCCCCTTCCCTTGAGATATATCTGCAAATATCTCGGAAACGAAGCGAGCTATGGCAAAATGTTAAGAGACCTTTTTTGTAGAGAATTATGTTTCCTACTTTTTATGTTCTATGATATTTTTTGATCAGTCGCGTAGCTCTCGATATATATCAAGATATTTAAAAGTTCCGAAGCCGCACCAACATAATAGAGATACAGAAACAGCGTGGCCCCTTTCTTTGAGATATCTCTGCACTATTGCGAGCTGCAAATGCCACTTCCAGCTTAGCTGCGCAGAAGAAGAACAACAAGAAGAAGAAATATCTCGAAATATGTCCGTCAGGCCCCTTCCCTTGAGATAAATCTGCAAATATCTCGGAAACGAAGCGAGCTATGGCAAAATGTTAAGAGACCTTATTTGTAGAGAATTAAGTTTCCTACTTTTTATGTTCTATGATATTTTTTGATCAGATGGGTAGTTCTCGAGATATATCAAGATATTTAAAAGTTCCGAAACCGCACCAACATAATAGAGATACAGAAACACCGTGGCCCCTTTCTTTGAGATAACTCTGCGCTAGTGCGAGCCGCAAATGCCACTTCCAGCTTAGCTGTGCAGAGGAAGAACAACAAGAAGAAGAAATATCTCGAAATATGTCCGTCAGGCCAGTTCCTTTGAGCTGAACCGGCAAATATCTCGGAAACGAAGCGAGCTATGGCAAAATGTTAAGAGACGTTTTTTGTAGAGAATTATGTTTCCTACTTTTTATGTTCTATGATATTTTTTGATCAGATGCGTAGTTCTCGAGATATATCAAGATATTTAAAAGTTCCGAAGCCGCACCAACATAATAGAGATACAGAAACACCGTGGCCCCTTTCTTTGAGATAACTCTGCACTAGTGCGAGCTGCAAATGCCACTTCCAGCTTAGCTGTGCAGAGGAAGAACAACAAGAAGAAGAAATATCTCGAAATATGTCCGTTAGGCCCCTTCCCTTGAGATAAATCTGCAAATATCTCGGAAACTAAGCGAGCTATGGCAAAATGTTAAGAGACCTCTTTTGTAGAGAATTAAGTTTCCTACTTTTTATGTTCTATGATATTTTTTGATCAGATGCGTAGTTCTCGAGATATATCAAGATATTTAAAAGTTCCGAAGCCGCACCAACATAATAGAGATACAGAAACACCGTGGCCCCTTTCTTTGAGATAACTCTGCACTATTGCGAGCTGTAAATGCCACTTCCAGCTTAGCTGTGCAGAAGAAGAACAACAAGAAGAAGAAATATCTCGAAATATGTCCGTCCGGCCCCTTCCCTTGAGATATATCTGCAAATATCTCGGAAACGAAGCGAGCTATGGCAAAATGTTAAGAGACCTTTTTTGTAGAGAATTGTGTTTCCTACAATTTATGTTCTATGATATTTTTTGATCAGAAGCGTAGTTTTCGAGATATATCGAGATATTTAAAAGTTCCAAAGCCGCACCAACATAATAGAGATACAGAAACACCGTGGCCCCTTTCTTTGAGATAACTCTGCACTAGTGCGAGCCGCAAATGCCACTTCCAGCTTAGCTGTGCAGAAGAAGAACAACAAGAAGAAGAAATATCTCGAAATATGTCCGTCAGGCCCCTTCCCTTGAGATATATCTGCAAATATCTCGGAAACGAAGCGAGGTATGGCAAAATGTTAAGAGACCTTTTTTATAGAGAATTATGTTTCCTACAATTTATGTTCTATGATATTTTTTGATCAGAAGCGTAGTTTTCCAGATATATCGAGATATTTAAAAGTTCCGAAGCCGCACCAACATAATAGGGATACAGAAATACCGTGGCCCCTTTCTTTGAGATAACTCTGCACTAGTGCGAGCCGCAAATGCCACTTCCAGCTTAGCTGTGCAGAAGAAGAACAACAAGAAGAAGAAATATCTCGAAATATGTCCGTCAGGCCCCTTCCCTTGAGATAAATCTGCAAATATCTCGGAAACGAAGCGAGCTATGGCAAAATGTTAAGAGACCTTTTTTGTAGAGAATTAAGTTTCCTACTTTTTATCTTCTATGATATTTTTTGATTAGATGCGTAGTTCTCGATATATATCAAGATATTGAAAAGTTCCGAAGCCGCACCAACATAATAGAGATACAGAAACACCGTGGCCCCTCTCTTTGAGATAACTCTGCACTATTGCGAGCCGCAAATGCCACTTCCAGCTTAGCTGTGCAGAAGAAGAACAACAAGAAGAAGAAATATCTCGAAATATGTCCGTCAGGCCCCTTCCCTTGAGATATATCTGCAAATATCTCGGAAACGAAGCGAGCTATGACAAAATGTTAAGAGACCTTTTTTGTAGAGAATTATGTTTCCTACAATTTATGTTCTATGATATTTTTTGATCAGAAGCGTAGTTTTCGAGATATATCGAGATATTTAAAAATTCCGAAGCCGCACCAACATAATAGAGATACAGAAACACCGTGGCCCCTTTCTTTGAGATAACTCTGCACTAGTGCGAGCCGCAAATGCCACTTCCAGCTTAGCTGTGCAGAAGAAGAACAACAAGAAGAAGAAATATCTCGAAATATGTCCGTCAGGCCCCTTCCCTTGAGATAAATCTGCAAATATCTCGGAAACGAAGCGAGCTATGGCAAAATGTTAAGAGACCTTTTTTGTAGAGAATTAAGTTTCCTACTTTTTATGTTCTATGATATTTTTTGATCAGATGCGTAGTTCTCGAGATATATCAAGATATTTAAAAGTTCCGAAGCCGCACCAACATAATAGAGATACAGAAACACCGTGGCCCCTTTCTTTGAGATAACTCTGCACTATTGCGAGCTGCAAATGCCACTTCCAGCTTAGCTGTGCAGAAGAAGAACAACAAGAAGAAGAAATATCTCGAAATATGTCCGTCAGGCCCCTTCCCTTGAGATATATCTGCAAATATCTCGGAAACGAAGCGAGCTATGGCAAAATGTTAAGAGACCTTTTTTGTAGAGAATTATGTTTCCTACTTTTTATGTTCTATGATATTTTTTGATCAGTCGCGTAGCTCTCGATATATATCAAGATATTTAAAAGTTCCGAAGCCGCACCAACATAATAGAGATACAGAAACAGCGTGGCCCCTTTCTTTGAGATATCTCTGCACTATTGCGAGCTGCAAATGCCACTTCCAGCTTAGCTGCGCAGAAGAAGAACAACAAGAAGAAGAAATATCTCGAAATATGTCCGTCAGGCCCCTTCCCTTGAGATAAATCTGCAAATATCTCGGAAACGAAGCGAGCTATGGCAAAATGTTAAGAGACCTTATTTGTAGAGAATTAAGTTTCCTACTTTTTATGTTCTATGATATTTTTTGATCAGATGGGTAGTTCTCGAGATATATCAAGATATTTAAAAGTTCCGAAACCGCACCAACATAATAGAGATACAGAAACACCGTGGCCCCTTTCTTTGAGATAACTCTGCGCTAGTGCGAGCCGCAAATGCCACTTCCAGCTTAGCTGTGCAGAGGAAGAACAACAAGAAGAAGAAATATCTCGAAATATGTCCGTCAGGCCAGTTCCTTTGAGCTGAACCGGCAAATATCTCGGAAACGAAGCGAGCTATGGCAAAATGTTAAGAGACGTTTTTTGTAGAGAATTATGTTTCCTACTTTTTATGTTCTATGATATTTTTTGATCAGATGCGTAGTTCTCGAGATATATCAAGATATTTAAAAGTTCCGAAGCCGCACCAACATAATAGAGATACAGAAACACCGTGGCCCCTTTCTTTGAGATAACTCTGCACTAGTGCGAGCTGCAAATGCCACTTCCAGCTTAGCTGTGCAGAGGAAGAACAACAAGAAGAAGAAATATCTCGAAATATGTCCGTTAGGCCCCTTCCCTTGAGATAAATCTGCAAATATCTCGGAAACTAAGCGAGCTATGGCAAAATGTTAAGAGACCTCTTTTGTAGAGAATTAAGTTTCCTACTTTTTATGTTCTATGATATTTTTTGATCAGATGCGTAGTTCTCGAGATATATCAAGATATTTAAAAGTTCCGAAGCCGCACCAACATAATAGAGATACAGAAACACCGTGGCCCCTTTCTTTGAGATAACTCTGCACTATTGCGAGCTGTAAATGCCACTTCCAGCTTAGCTGTGCAGAAGAAGAACAACAAGAAGAAGAAATATCTCGAAATATGTCCGTCCGGCCCCTTCCCTTGAGATATATCTGCAAATATCTCGGAAACGAAGCGAGCTATGGCAAAATGTTAAGAGACCTTTTTTGTAGAGAATTGTGTTTCCTACAATTTATGTTCTATGATATTTTTTGATCAGAAGCGTAGTTTTCGAGATATATCGAGATATTTAAAAGTTCCAAAGCCGCACCAACATAATAGAGATACAGAAACACCGTGGCCCCTTTCTTTGAGATAACTCTGCACTAGTGCGAGCCGCAAATGCCACTTCCAGCTTAGCTGTGCAGAAGAAGAACAACAAGAAGAAGAAATATCTCGAAATATGTCCGTCAGGCCCCTTCCCTTGAGATATATCTGCAAATATCTCGGAAACGAAGCGAGGTATGGCAAAATGTTAAGAGACCTTTTTTATAGAGAATTATGTTTCCTACAATTTATGTTCTATGATATTTTTTGATCAGAAGCGTAGTTTTCCAGATATATCGAGATATTTAAAAGTTCCGAAGCCGCACCAACATAATAGAGATACAGAAACACCGTGGCCCCTTTCTTTGAGATAACTCTGCACTAGTGCGAGCCGCAAATGCCACTTCCAGCTTAGCTGTGCAGAAGAAGAACAACAAGAAGAAGAAATATCTCGAAATATGTCCGTCAGGCCCCTTCCCTTGAGATATATCTGCAAATATCTCGGAAACGAAGCGAGCTATGGCAAAATGTTAAGAGACCTTTTTTGTAAAGAATTCTGTTTCCTACAATTTATGCTCTATGATATTTTTTGATCAGAAGCGTAGTTTTCGAGATATATCGAGATATTTAAAAGTTCCGAAGCCGCACCAACATAATAGAGATACAGAAACACCGTGGCCCCTTTCCTTGAGATAACTCTGCACTAGTGCGAGCCGCAAATGCCACTTCCAGCTTAGCTGTGCAGAAGAAGAACAACAAGAAGAAGAAATATCTCGAAATATGTCCGTCAGGCCCCTTCCCTTGAGATAAATCTGCAAATATCTCGGAAACGAAGCGAGCTATGGCAAAATGTTAAGAGACCTTTTGTGTAGAGAATTAAGTTTCCTACTTTTTATGTTCTATGATATTTTTTGAGCAGATGCGTAGTTCTCGAGATATATCAAGATATTTAAAAGTTCCGAAGCCGCACCAACATAATAGAGATACAGAAACACCGTGGCCCCTTTCTTTGAGATAACTCTGCACTATTGCGAGCTGCAAATGCCACTTCCAGCTTAGCTGTGCAGAGGAAGAACAACAAGAAGAAGAAATATCTCGAAATATGTCCGTCAGGCCAGTTCCTTTGAGCTGAATCTGCAAATATCTCGGAAACGAAGCGAGCTATGGCAAAATGTTAAGAGACATTTTTTGTAGAGAATTATGTTTCCTACAATTTATGTTCTATGATATTTTTTGATCAGAAGCGTAGTTTTCGAGATATATCGAGATATTTAAAAGTTCCGAAGCCGCACCAACATAATAGGGATACAGAAACACCGTGGCCCCTTTCTTTGAGATAACTCTGCACTAGTGCGAGCCGCAAATGCCACTTCCAGCTTAGCTGTACAGAAGAAGAACAACAAGAAGAAGAAGTATCTCGAAATATGTCCGTCAGGCCCCTTCCCTTGAGATGAATCTGCAAATATCTCGGAAACGAAGCGAGCTATGGCGAAATGGTAAGAGACGTTTTTTATAGAGAATTATGTTTCCTACAATTTATGTTCTATGATATTTTTTGATCAGAAGCGTAGTTTTCGAGATACATCGAGATATTTAAAAGTTCCGAAGCCGCACCAACATAATAGAGATACAGAAACAGCGTGGCCCCTTTCTTTGAGATAACTCTGCACTAGTGCGAGCCGCAAATGCCACTTCCAGCTTTGCTGTGCAGAAGAAGAACAACAAGAAGAAGAAATATCTCGAAATATGTCCGTCAGGCCCCTTCCCTTGAGATATATCTGCAAATATCTCGGAAACGAAGCGAGCTATGGCAAAATGTTAAGAGACCTTTTTTGTAGAGAATTATGTTTCCTACAATTTATGTTCTATGATATTTTTTGATCAGAAGCGTAGTTTTCGAGATACATCGAGATATTTAAAAGTTCCGAAGCCGCACCAACATAATAGGGATACAGAAACACCGTGGCCCCTTTCTTTGAGATAACTCTGCACTAGTGCGAGCCGCAAATGCCACTTCCAGCTTAGCTGTGCAGAAGAAGAACAACAAGAAGAAGAAATATCTCGAAATATGTCCGTCAGGCCCCTTCCCTTGAGATAAATCTGCAAATATCTCGGAAACGAAGCGAGCTATGGCAAAATGTTAAGAGACCTTTTTTGTAGAGAATTAAGCTTCCTACTTTTTATCTTCTATGATATTTTTTGATCAGATGCGTAGTTCTCGAGATATATCAAGATATTTAAAAGTTCCGAAGCCGCACCAACATAATAGGGATACAGAAACACCGTGGCCCCTTTCTTTGAGATAACTCTGCACTAGTGCGAGCCGCAAATGCCACTTCCAGCTTTGCTGTGCAGAAGAAGAACAACAAGAAGAAGAAATATCTCGAAATCTGTCCGTCAGGCCCCATCCCTTGAGATATATCTGCAAATATCTCGGAAACGAAGCGAGCTATGGCAAAATGTTAAGAGACCTTTTTTGTAGAGAATTAAGTTTCCTACTTTTTATGTTCTATGATATTTTTTGATCAGATGCGTAGTTCTCGAGATATATCAAGTTATTTAAAAGTTCCGAAGCCGCACCAACATAATAGAGATACAGAAACACCGTGGCCCCTTTCTTTGAGATAACTCTGCACTATTGCGAGCTGCAAATGCGACTTCCAGCTTAGCTGTGCAGAGGAAGAACAACAAGAAGAAGAAATATCTCGAAATATGTCCGTCAGGCCAGTTCCTTTGAGCTGAATCTGCAAATATCTCGGAAACGAAGAGAGCTATGGCACAATGTTAAGAGACGTTTTTTGTAGAGAATTATGTTTCCTACAATTTATGTTCTATGATATTTTTTGATCAGAAGCGTAGTTTTCGAGATATATCGAGATATTTAAAAGTTCCGAAGCCGCACCAACATAATAGGGATACAGAAACACCGTGGCCCCTTTCTTTGAGATAACTCTGCACTAGTGCGAGCCGCAAATGCCACTTCCAGCTTAGCTGTGCAGAAGAAGAACAACAAGAAGAAGAAATATCTCGAAATATGTCCGTCAGGGCCCTTCCCTTGAGATAAATCTGCAAATATCTCGGAAACGAAGCGAGCTATGGCAAAATGTTAAGAGACCTTTTTTGTAGAGAATTAAGTTTCCTACTTTTTATGTTCTATGATATTTTTTGATCAGATGCGTAGTTCTCGAGATATATCAAGATATTTAAAAGTTCCGAAGCCGCACCAACATAATAGGGATACAGAAACACCGTGGCCCCTTTCTTTGAGATAACTCTGCACTAGTGCGAGCCGCAAATGCCACTTCCAGCTTAGCTGTGCAGAAGAAGAACAACAAGAAGAAGAAATATCTCGAAATATGTCCGTCAGGCCCCTTCCCTTGAGATAAATCTGCAAATATCTCGGAAACGAAGCGAGCTATGGCAAAATGTTAAGAGACCTTTTTTGTAGAGAATTAAGTTTCCTACTTTTTATCTTCTATGATATTTTTTGATCAGATGCGTAGTTCTCGAGATATATCAAGATATTTAAAAGTTCCGAAGCCGCACCAACATAATAGAGATACAGAAACACCGTGGCCCCTCTCTTTGAGATAACTCTGCACTATTGCGAGCTGGAAATGCCACTTCCAGTTTAGCTGTGCAGAAGAAGAACAACAAGAAGAAGAAATATCTCGAAATATGTCCGTCAGGCCCCTTCCCTTGAGATAAATCTGCAAATATCTCGGAAACGAAGCGAGCTATGGCAAAATGTTAAGAGACCTTTTGTGTAGAGAATTAAGTTTCCTACTTTTTATGTTCTATGATATTTTTTGAGCAGATGCGTAGTTCTCGAGATATATCAAGATATTTAAAAGTTCCGAAGCCGCACCAACATAATAGAGATACAGAAACACCGTGGCCCCTTTCTTTGAGATAACTCTGCACTATTGCGAGCTGCAAATGCCACTTCCAGCTTAGCTGTGCAGAGGAAGAACAACAAGAAGAAGAAATATCTCGAAATATGTCCGTCAGGCCAGTTCCTTTGAGCTGAATCTGCAAATATCTCGGAAACGAAGCGAGCTATGGCAAAATGTTAAGAGACATTTTTTGTAGAGAATTATGTTTCCTACAATTTATGTTCTATGATATTTTTTGATCAGAAGCGTAGTTTTCGAGATACATCGAGATATTTAAAAGTTCCGAAGCCGCACCAACATAATAGGGATACAGAAACACCGTGGCCCCTTTCTTTGAGATAACTCTGCACTAGTGCGAGCGGCAAATGCCACTTCCAGCTTAGCTGTGCAGAAGAAGAACAACAAGAAGAAGAAATATCTCGAAATATGTCCGTCAGGCTCCTTCCCTTGAGATATATCTGCAAATATCTCGGAAACGAAGCGAGCTATGGCAAAATGTTAAGAGACCTTTTTTGTAGAGAATTATGTTTCCTACAATTTATGTTCTATGATATTTTTTGATCAGAAGCGTAGTTTTCGAGATATATCGAGATATTTAAAAGTTCCGAAGCCGCACCAACATAATAGAGATACAGAAACACCGTGGCCCCTTTCGTTGAGATAACTCTGCACTAGTGCGAGCCGCAAATGCCACTTCCAGCTTAGCTGTGCAGAAGAAGAACAACAAGAAGAAGAAATATCTCGAAATATGTCCGTCAGGCCCCTTCCCTTGAGATAAATCTGCACATATCTCGGAAACGAAGCGAGCTATGGCAAAATGTTAAGAGACCTTTTTTGTAGAGAATTAAGTTTCCTACTTTTTATGTTCTATGATATTTTTTGATCAGATGCGTAGTTCTCGAGATATATCAAGTTATTTAAAAGTTCCGAAGCCGCACCAACATAATAGAGATACAGAAACACCGTGGCCCCTTTCTTTGAGATAACTCTGCACTATTGCGAGCTGCAAATGCCACTTCCAGCTTAGCTGTGCAGAGGAAGAACAACAAGAAGAAGAAATATCTCGAAATATGTCCGTCAGGCCAGTTCCTTTGAGCTGAATCTGCAAATATCTCGGAAACGAAGAGAGCTATGGCAAAATGTTAAGAGACGTTTTTTGTAGAGAATTATGTTTCCTACAATTTATGTTCTATGATATTTTTTGATCAGAAGCGTAGTTTTCGAGATATATCGAGATATTTAAAAGTTCCGAAGCCGCACCAACATAATAGGGATACAGAAACACCGTGGCCCCTTTCTTTGAGATAACTCTGCACTAGTGCGAGCCGCAAATGCCACTTCCAGCTTAGCTGTGCAGAAGAAGAACAACAAGAAGAAGAAATATCTCGAAATATGTCCGTCAGGGCCCTTCCCTTGAGATAAATCTGCAAATATCTCGGAAACGAAGCGAGCTATGGCAAAATGTTAAGAGACCTTTTGTGTAGAGAATTAAGTTTCCTACTTTTTATGTTCTATGATATTTTTTGAGCAGATGCGTAGTTCTCGAGATATATCAAGATATTTAAAAGTTCCGAAGCCGCACCAACATAATAGAGATACAGAAACACCGTGGCCCCTTTCTTTGAGATAACTCTGCACTATTGCGAGCTGCAAATGCCACTTCCAGCTTAGCTGTGCAGAGGAAGAACAACAAGAAGAAGAAATATCTCGAAATATGTCCGTCAGGCCAGTTCCTTTGAGCTGAATCTGCAAATATCTCGGAAACGAAGCGAGCTATGGCAAAATGTTAAGAGACATTTTTTGTAGAGAATTATGTTTCCTACAATTTATGTTCTATGATATTTTTTGATCAGAAGCGTAGTTTTCGAGATATATCGAGATATTTAAAAGTTCCGAAGCCGCACCAACATAATAGGGATACAGAAACACCGTGGCCCCTTTCTTTGAGATAACTCTGCACTAGTGCGAGCCGCAAATGCCACTTCCAGCTTAGCTGTACAGAAGAAGAACAACAAGAAGAAGAAGTATCTCGAAATATGTCCGTCAGGCCCCTTCCCTTGAGATGAATCTGCAAATATCTCGGAAACGAAGCGAGCTATGGCGAAATGGTAAGAGACGTTTTTTATAGAGAATTATGTTTCCTACAATTTATGTTCTATGATATTTTTTGATCAGAAGCGTAGTTTTCGAGATACATCGAGATATTTAAAAGTTCCGAAGCCGCACCAACATAATAGAGATACAGAAACAGCGTGGCCCCTTTCTTTGAGATAACTCTGCACTAGTGCGAGCCGCAAATGCCACTTCCAGCTTAGCTGTGCAGAAGAAGAACAACAAGAAGAAGAAATATCTCGAAATATGTCCGTCAGGCCCCTTCCCTTGAGATATATCTGCAAATATCTCGGAAACGAAGCGAGCTATGGCAAAATGTTAAGAGACCTTTTTTGTAGAGAATTATGTTTCCTACAATTTATGTTCTATGATATTTTTTGATCAGAAGCGTAGTTTTCGAGATACATCGAGATATTTAAAAGTTCCGAAGCCGCACCAACATAATAGGGATACAGAAACACCGTGGCCCCTTTCTTTGAGATAACTCTGCACTAGTGCGAGCCGCAAATGCCACTTCCAGCTTAGCTGTGCAGAAGAAGAACAACAAGAAGAAGAAATATCTCGAAATATGTCCGTCAGGCCCCTTCCCTTGAGATAAATCTGCAAATATCTCGGAAACGAAGCGAGCTATGGCAAAATGTTAAGAGACCTTTTTTGTAGAGAATTAAGCTTCCTACTTTTTATCTTCTATGATATTTTTTGATCAGATGCGTAGTTCTCGAGATATATCAAGATATTTAAAAGTTCCGAAGCCGCACCAACATAATAGGGATACAGAAACACCGTGGCCCCTTTCTTTGAGATAACTCTGCACTAGTGCGAGCCGCAAATGCCACTTCCAGCTTTGCTGTGCAGAAGAAGAACAACAAGAAGAAGAAATATCTCGAAATCTGTCCGTCAGGCCCCATCCCTTGAGATATATCTGCAAATATCTCGGAAACGAAGCGAGCTATGGCAAAATGTTAAGAGACCTTTTTTGTAGAGAATTAAGTTTCCTACTTTTTATGTTCTATGATATTTTTTGATCAGATGCGTAGTTCTCGAGATATATCAAGTTATTTAAAAGTTCCGAAGCCGCACCAACATAATAGAGATACAGAAACACCGTGGCCCCTTTCTTTGAGATAACTCTGCACTATTGCGAGCTGCAAATGCGACTTCCAGCTTAGCTGTGCAGAGGAAGAACAACAAGAAGAAGAAATATCTCGAAATATGTCCGTCAGGCCAGTTCCTTTGAGCTGAATCTGCAAATATCTCGGAAACGAAGAGAGCTATGGCACAATGTTAAGAGACGTTTTTTGTAGAGAATTATGTTTCCTACAATTTATGTTCTATGATATTTTTTGATCAGAAGCGTAGTTTTCGAGATATATCGAGATATTTAAAAGTTCCGAAGCCGCACCAACATAATAGGGATACAGAAACACCGTGGCCCCTTTCTTTGAGATAACTCTGCACTAGTGCGAGCCGCAAATGCCACTTCCAGCTTAGCTGTGCAGAAGAAGAACAACAAGAAGAAGAAATATCTCGAAATATGTCCGTCAGGGCCCTTCCCTTGAGATAAATCTGCAAATATCTCGGAAACGAAGCGAGCTATGGCAAAATGTTAAGAGACCTTTTTTGTAGAGAATTAAGTTTCCTACTTTTTATGTTCTATGATATTTTTTGATCAGATGCGTAGTTCTCGAGATATATCAAGATATTTAAAAGTTCCGAAGCCGCACCAACATAATAGGGATACAGAAACACCGTGGCCCCTTTCTTTGAGATAACTCTGCACTAGTGCGAGCCGCAAATGCCACTTCCAGCTTAGCTGTGCAGAAGAAGAACAACAAGAAGAAGAAATATCTCGAAATATGTCCGTCAGGCCCCTTCCCTTGAGATAAATCTGCAAATATCTCGGAAACGAAGCGAGCTATGGCAAAATGTTAAGAGACCTTTTTTGTAGAGAATTAAGTTTCCTACTTTTTATCTTCTATGATATTTTTTGATCAGATGCGTAGTTCTCGAGATATATCAAGATATTTAAAAGTTCCGAAGCCGCACCAACATAATAGAGATACAGAAACACCGTGGCCCCTCTCTTTGAGATAACTCTGCACTATTGCGAGCTGGAAATGCCACTTCCAGTTTAGCTGTGCAGAAGAAGAACAACAAGAAGAAGAAATATCTCGAAATATGTCCGTCAGGCCCCTTCCCTTGAGATAAATCTGCAAATATCTCGGAAACGAAGCGAGCTATGGCAAAATGTTAAGAGACCTTTTGTGTAGAGAATTAAGTTTCCTACTTTTTATGTTCTATGATATTTTTTGAGCAGATGCGTAGTTCTCGAGATATATCAAGATATTTAAAAGTTCCGAAGCCGCACCAACATAATAGAGATACAGAAACACCGTGGCCCCTTTCTTTGAGATAACTCTGCACTATTGCGAGCTGCAAATGCCACTTCCAGCTTAGCTGTGCAGAGGAAGAACAACAAGAAGAAGAAATATCTCGAAATATGTCCGTCAGGCCAGTTCCTTTGAGCTGAATCTGCAAATATCTCGGAAACGAAGCGAGCTATGGCAAAATGTTAAGAGACATTTTTTGTAGAGAATTATGTTTCCTACAATTTATGTTCTATGATATTTTTTGATCAGAAGCGTAGTTTTCGAGATACATCGAGATATTTAAAAGTTCCGAAGCCGCACCAACATAATAGGGATACAGAAACACCGTGGCCCCTTTCTTTGAGATAACTCTGCACTAGTGCGAGCGGCAAATGCCACTTCCAGCTTAGCTGTGCAGAAGAAGAACAACAAGAAGAAGAAATATCTCGAAATATGTCCGTCAGGCTCCTTCCCTTGAGATATATCTGCAAATATCTCGGAAACGAAGCGAGCTATGGCAAAATGTTAAGAGACCTTTTTTGTAGAGAATTATGTTTCCTACAATTTATGTTCTATGATATTTTTTGATCAGAAGCGTAGTTTTCGAGATATATCGAGATATTTAAAAGTTCCGAAGCCGCACCAACATAATAGAGATACAGAAACACCGTGGCCCCTTTCGTTGAGATAACTCTGCACTAGTGCGAGCCGCAAATGCCACTTCCAGCTTAGCTGTGCAGAAGAAGAACAACAAGAAGAAGAAATATCTCGAAATATGTCCGTCAGGCCCCTTCCCTTGAGATAAATCTGCACATATCTCGGAAACGAAGCGAGCTATGGCAAAATGTTAAGAGACCTTTTTTGTAGAGAATTAAGTTTCCTACTTTTTATGTTCTATGATATTTTTTGATCAGATGCGTAGTTCTCGAGATATATCAAGTTATTTAAAAGTTCCGAAGCCGCACCAACATAATAGAGATACAGAAACACCGTGGCCCCTTTCTTTGAGATAACTCTGCACTATTGCGAGCTGCAAATGCCACTTCCAGCTTAGCTGTGCAGAGGAAGAACAACAAGAAGAAGAAATATCTCGAAATATGTCCGTCAGGCCAGTTCCTTTGAGCTGAATCTGCAAATATCTCGGAAACGAAGAGAGCTATGGCAAAATGTTAAGAGACGTTTTTTGTAGAGAATTATGTTTCCTACAATTTATGTTCTATGATATTTTTTGATCAGAAGCGTAGTTTTCGAGATATATCGAGATATTTAAAAGTTCCGAAGCCGCACCAACATAATAGGGATACAGAAACACCGTGGCCCCTTTCTTTGAGATAACTCTGCACTAGTGCGAGCCGCAAATGCCACTTCCAGCTTAGCTGTGCAGAAGAAGAACAACAAGAAGAAGAAATATCTCGAAATATGTCCGTCAGGGCCCTTCCCTTGAGATAAATCTGCAAATATCTCGGAAACGAAGCGAGCTATGGCAAAATGTTAAGAGACCTTTTTTGTAGAGAATTAAGTTTCCTACTTTTTATGTTCTATGATATTTTTTGATCAGATGCGTAGTTCTCGAGATATATCAAGATATTTAAAAGTTCCGAAGCCGCACCAACATAATAGGGATACAGAAACACCGTGGCCCCTTTCTTTGAGATAACTCTGCACTCGTGCGAGCCGCAAATGCCACTTCCAGCTTAGCTGTGCAGAAGAAGAACAACAAGAAGAAGAAATATCTCGAAATATGTCCGTCAGGCCCCTTCCCTTGAGATAAATCTGCAAATATCTCGGAAACGAAGCGAGCTATGGCAAAATGTTAAGAGACCTTTTTTGTAGAGAATTAAGTTTCCTACTTTTTATCTTCTATGATATTTTTTGATCAGATGCGTAGTTCTCGAGATATATCAAGATATTTAAAAGTTCCGAAGCCGCACCAACATAATAGAGATACAGAAACACCGTGGCCCCTCTCTTTGAGATAACTCTACACTATTGCGAGCTGGAAATGCCACTTCCAGTTTAGCTGTGCAGAAGAAGAACAACAAGAAGAAGAAATATCTCGAAATATGTCCGTCAGGCCCCTTCCCTTGAGATAAATCTGCAAATATCTCGGAAACGAAGCGAGCTATGGCAAAATGTTAAGAGACCTTTTGTGTAGAGAATTAAGTTTCCTACTTTTTATGTTCTATGATATTTTTTGAGCAGATGCGTAGTTCTCGAGATATATCAAGATATTTAAAAGTTCCGAAGCCGCACCAACATAATAGAGATACAGAAACACCGTGGCCCCTTTCTTTGAGATAACTCTGCACTATTGCGAGCTGCAAATGCCACTTCCAGCTTAGCTGTGCAGAGGAAGAACAACAAGAAGAAGAAATATCTCGAAATATGTCCGTCAGGCCAGTTCCTTTGAGCTGAATCTGCAAATATCTCGGAAACGAAGCGAGCTATGGCAAAATGTTAAGAGACATTTTTTGTAGAGAATTATGTTTCCTACAATTTATGTTCTATGATATTTTTTGATCAGAAGCGTAGTTTTCGAGATATATCGAGATATTTAAAAGTTCCGAAGCCGCACCAACATAATAGGGATACAGAAACAGCGTGGCCCCTTTCTTTGAGATAACTCTGCACTAGTGCGAGCCGCAAATGCCACTTCCAGCTTAGCTGTGCAGAAGAAGAACAACAAGAAGAAGAAATATCTCGAAATATGTCCGTCAGGCCCCTTCCCTTGAGATATATCTGCAAATATCTCGGAAACGAAGCGAGCTATGGCAAAATGTTAAGAGACCTTTTTTGTAGAGAATTATGTTTCCTACAATTTATGTTCTATGATATTTTTTGATCAGAAGCGTAGTTTTCGAGATACATCGAGATATTTAAAAGTTCCGAAGCCGCACCAACATAATAGGGATACAGAAACACCGTGGCCCCTTTCTTTGAGATAACTCTGCACTAGTGCGAGCCGCAAATGCCACTTCCAGCTTAGCTGTGCAGAAGAAGAACAACAAGAAGAAGAAATATCTCGAAGTATGTCCGTCAGGCCCGTTCCCTTGAGATAAATCTGCAAATATCTCGGAAACGAAGCGAGCTATGGCAAAATGTTAAGAGACCTTTTTTGTAGAGAATTAAGCTTCCTACTTTTTATCTTCTATGATATTTTTTGATCAGATGCGTAGTTCTCGAGATATATCAAGATATTTAAAAGTTCCGAAGCCGCACCAACATAATAGGGATACAGAAACACCGTGGCCCCTTTCTTTGAGATAACTCTGCACTAGTGCGAGCGGCAAATGCCACTTCCAGCTTAGCTGTGCAGAAGAAGAACAACAAGAAGAAGAAATATCTCGAAATATGTCCGTCAGGCTCCTTCCCTTGAGATATATCTGCAAATATCTCGGAAACGAAGCGAGCTATGGCAAAATGTTAAGAGACCTTTTTTGTAGAGAATTATGTTTCCTACAATTTATGTTCTATGATATTTTTTGATCAGAAGCGTAGTTTTCGAGATATATCGAGATATTTAAAAGTTCCGAAGCCGCACCAACATAATAGAGATACAGAAACACCGTGGCTCCTTTCGTTGAGATAACTCTGCACTAGTGCGAGCCGCAAATGCCACTTCCAGCTTAGCTGTGCAGAAGAAGAACAACAAGAAGAAGAAATATCTCGAAATATGTCCGTCAGGCCCCTTCCCTTGAGATAAATCTGCACATATCTCGGAAACGAAGCGAGCTATGGCAAAATGTTAAGAGACCTTTTTTGTAGAGAATTAAGTTTTCTACTTTTTATGTTCTATGATATTTTTTGATCAGATGCGTAGTTCTCGAGATATATCAAGTTATTTAAAAGTTCCGAAGCCGCACCAACATAATAGAGATACAGAAACACCGTGGCCCCTTTCTTTGAGATAACTCTGCACTATTGCGAGCTGCAAATGCCACTTCCAGCTTAGCTGTGCAGAGGAAGAACAACAAGAAGAAGAAATATCTCGAAATATGTCCGTCAGGCCAGTTCCTTTGAGCTGAATCTGCAAATATCTCGGAAACGAAGAGAGCTATGGCAAAATGTTAAGAGACGTTTTTTGTAGAGAATTATGTTTCCTACAATTTATGTTCTATGATATTTTTTGATCAGAAGCGTAGTTTTCGAGATATATCGAGATATTTAAAAGTTCCGAAGCCGCACCAACGTAATAGGGATACAGAAACACCGTGGCCCCTTTCTTTGAGATAACTCTGCACTAGTGCGAGCCGCAAATGCCACTTCCAGCTTAGCTGTGCAGAAGAAGAACAACAAGAAGAAGAAATATCTCGAAATATGTCCGTCAGGGCCCTTCCCTTGAGATAAATCTGCAAATATCTCGGAAACGCAGCGAGCTATGGCAAAATGTTAAGAGACCTTTTTTGTAGAGAATTAAGTTTCCTACTTTTTATGTTCTATGATATTTTTTGATCAGATGCGTAGTTCTCGAGATATATCAAGATATTTAAAAGTTCCGAAGCCGCACCAACATAATAGGGATACAGAAACACCGTGGCCCCTTTCTTTGAGATAACTCTGCACTAGTGCGAGCCGCAAATGCCACTTCCAGCTTAGCTGTGCAGAAGAAGAACAACAAGAAGAAGAAATATCTCGAAATATGTCCGTCAGGCCCCTTCCCTTGAGATAAATCTGCAAATATCTCGGAAACGAAGCGAGATATGGCAAAATGTTAAGAGACCTTTTTTGTAGAGAATTAAGTTTCCTACTTTTTATCTTCTATGATATTTTTTGATCAGATGCGTAGTTCTCGAGATATATCAAGATATTTAAAAGTTCCGAAGCCGCACCAACATAATAGAGATACAGAAACACCGTGGCCCCTCTCTTTGAGATAACTCTGCACTATTGCGAGCTGGAAATGCCACTTCCAGTTTAGCTGTGCAGAAGAAGAACAACAAGAAGAAGGAATATCTCGAAATATGTCCGTCAGGCCCCTTCCCTTGAGATATATCTGCAAATATCTCGGAAACGAAGCGAGCTATGACAAAATGTTAAGAGACCTTTTTTGTAGAGAATTATTTTTCCTACAATTTATGTTCTATGATATTTTTTGATCAGAAGCGTAGTTTTCGAGATATATCGAGATATTTAAAAGTTCCGAAGCCGCACCAACATAATAGGGATACAGAAACACCGTGGCCCCTTTCTTTGAGATAACTCTGCACTAGTGCGAGCCGCAAATGCCACTTCCAGCTTAGCTGTGCAGAAGAAGAACAACAAGAAGAAGAAATATCTCGAAATATGTCCGTCAGGCCCCTTCCCTTGAGATAAATCTGCAAATATCTCGGAAACGAAGCGAGCTATGGCAAAATGTTAAGAGACCTTTTTTGTAGAGAATTAAGTTTCCTACTTTTTATCTTCTATGATATTTTTTGATCAGATGCGTAGTTCTCGAGATATATCAAGATATTTAAAAGTTCCGAAGCCGCACCAACATAATAGAGATACAGAAACACCGTGGCCCCTTTCTTTGAGATAACTCTGCACTATTGCGAGCTGTAAATGCCACTTCCAGCTTAGCTGTGCAGAAGAAGAACAACAAGAAGAAGAAATATCTCGAAATATGTCCGTCAGGCCCCTTCCCTTGAGATATATCTGCAAATATCTCGGAAACGAAGCGAGCTATGGCAAAATGTTAAGAGACCTTTTTTGTAGAGAATTATGTTTCCTACAATTTATATTCTATGATATTTTTTGATCAGAAGCGTAGTTTTCGAGATACATCGAGATATTTAAAAGTTCCGAAGCCGCACCAACATAATAGAGATACAGAAACACCGTGGCCCCTTTCTTTGAGATAACTCTGCACTAGTGCGAACCGCAAATGCCACTTCCAGCTTAGCTGTGCAGAAGAAGAACAACAAGAAGAAGAAATATCTCGAAATATGTCCGTCAGGCCCCTTCCCTTGAGATAAATCTGCAAATATCTCGGAAACGAAGCGAGCTATGGCAAAATGTTAAGAGACCTTTTGTGTAGAGAATTAAGTTTCCTACTTTTTATGTTCTATGATATTTTTTGAGCAGATGCGTAGTTCTCGAGATATATCAAGATATTTAAAAGTTCCGAAGCCGCACCAACATAATAGAGATACAGAAACACCGTGGCCCCTTTCTTTGAGATAACTCTGCACTATTGCGAGCTGTAAATGCCACTTCCAGCTTAGCTGTGCAGAAGAAGAACAACAAGAAGAAGAAATATCTCGAAATATGTCCGTCAGGCCCCTTCCCTTGAGATATATCTGCAAATATCTCGGAAACGAAGCGAGCTATGGCAAAATGTTAAGAGACCTTTTTTGTAGAGAATTATGTTTCCTACAATTTATGTTCTATGATATTTTTTGATCAGAAGCGTAGTTTTCGAGATACATCGAGATATTTAAAAGTTCCGAAGCCGCACCAACATAATAGGGATACAGAAACACCGTGGCCCCTTTCTTTGAGATAACTCTGCACTAGTGCGAGCCGCAAATGCCACTTCCAGCTTAGCTGTGCAGAAGAAGAACAACAAGAAGAAGAAATATCTCGAAATATGTCCGTCAGGCCCCTTCCCTTGAGATAAATCTGCAAATATCTCGGAAACGAAGCGAGCTATGGCAAAATGTTAAGAGACCTTTTTTGTAAAGAATTCTGTTTCCTACAATTTATGCTCTATGATATTTTTTGATCAGAAGCGTAGTTTTCGAGATATATCGAGATATTTAAAAGTTCCGAAGCCGCACCAACATAATAGAGATACAGAAACACCGTGGCCCCTTTCCTTGAGATAACTCTGCACTAGTGCGAGCCGCAAATGCCACTTCCAGCTTAGCTGTGCAGAAGAAGAACAACAAGAAGAAGAAATATCTCGAAATATGTCCGTCAGGCCCCTTCCCTTGAGATAAATCTGCAAATATCTCGGAAACGAAGCGAGCTATGGCAAAATGTTAAGAGACCTTTTGTGTAGAGAATTAAGTTTCCTACTTTTTATGTTCTATGATATTTTTTGAGCAGATGCGTAGTTCTCGAGATATATCAAGATATTTAAAAGTTCCGAAGCCGCACCAACATAATAGAGATACAGAAACACCGTGGCCCCTTTCTTTGAGATAACTCTGCACTATTGCGAGCTGCAAATGCCACTTCCAGCTTAGCTGTGCAGAGGAAGAACAACAAGAAGAAGAAATATCTCGAAATATGTCCGTCAGGCCAGTTCCTTTGAGCTGAATCTGCAAATATCTCGGAAACGAAGCGAGCTATGGCAAAATGTTACGAGACCTTTTTTGTAGAGAATTAAGTTTCCTACTTTTTATCTTCTATGATATTTTTTGATCAGATGCGTAGTTCTCGAGATATATCAAGATATTTAAAAGTTCCGAAGCCGCACCAACATAATAGAGATACAGAAACACCGTGGCCCCTTTCTTTGAGATAACTCTGCACTATTGCGAGCTGTAAATGCCACTTCCAGCTTAGCTGTGCAGAAGAAGAACAACAAGAAGAAGAAATATCTCGAAATATGTCCGTCAGGCCCCTTCCCTTGAGATATATCTGCAAATATCTCGGAAACGAAGCGAGCTATGGCAAAATGTTGAGAGACCTTTTTTGTAGAGAATTATGTTTCCTACAATTTATATTCTATGATATTTTTTGATCAGAAGCGTAGTTTTCGAGATACATCGAGATATTTAAAAGTTCCGAAGCCGCACCAACATAATAGAGATACAGAAACACCGTGGCCCCTTTCTTTGAGATAACTCTGCACTAGTGCGAGCGGCAAATGCCACTTCCAGCTTAGCTGTGCAGAAGAAGAACAACAAGAAGAAGAAATATCTCGAAATATGTCCGTCAGGCTCCTTCCCTTGAGATATATCTGCAAATATCTCGGAAACGAAGCGAGCTATGGCAAAATGTTAAGAGACCTTTTTTGTAGAGAATTATGTTTCCTACAATTTATGTTCTATGATATTTTTTGATCAGAAGCGTAGTTTTCGAGATATATCGAGATATTTAAAAGTTCCGAAGCCGCACCAACATAATAGAGATACAGAAACACCGTGGCCCCTTTCGTTGAGATAACTCTGCACTAGTGCGAGCCGCAAATGCCACTTCCAGCTTAGCTGTGCAGAAGAAGAACAACAAGAAGAAGAAATATCTCGAAATATGTCCGTCAGGCCCCTTCCCTTGAGATAAATCTGCACATATCTCGGAAACGAAGCGAGCTATGGCAAAATGTTAAGAGACGTTTTTTGTAGAGAATTATGTTTCCTACAATTTATGTTCTATGATATTTTTTGATCAGAAGCGTAGTTTTCGAGATATATCAAGATATTTAAAAGTTCCGAAGCCGCACCAACATAATAGAGATACAGAAACACCGTGGCCCCTTTCTTTGAGATAACTCTGCACTAGTGCGAGCCGCAAATGCCACTTCCAGCTTAGCTGTGCAGAAGAAGAACAACAAGAAGAAGAAATATCTCGAAATATGTCCGTCAGGCCCCTTCCCTTGAGATAAATCTGCAAATATCTCGGAAACGAAGCGAGCTATGGCAAAATGTTAAGAGACCTTTTGTGTAGAGAATTAAGTTTCCTACTTTTTATGTTCTATGATATTTTTTGAGCAGATGCGTAGTTCTCGAGATATATCAAGATATTTAAAAGTTCCGAAGCCGCACCAACATAATAGAGATACAGAAACACCGTGGCCCCTTTCTTTGAGATAACTCTGCACTAGTGCGAGCGGCAAATGCCACTTCCAGCTTAGCTGTGCAGAAGAAGAACAACAAGAAGAAGAAATATCTCGAAATATGTCCGTCAGGCTCCTTCCCTTGAGATATATCTGCAAATATCTCGGAAACGAAGCGAGCTATGGCAAAATGTTAAGAGACCTTTTTTGTAGAGAATTATGTTTCCTACAATTTATGTTCTATGATATTTTTTGATCAGAAGCGTAGTTTTCGAGATATATCGAGATATTTAAAAGTTCCGAAGCCGCACCAACATAATAGAGATACAGAAACACCGTGGCCCCTTTCGTTGAGATAACTCTGCACTAGTGCGAGCCGCAAATGCCACTTCCAGCTTAGCTGTGCAGAAGAAGAACAACAAGAAGAAGAAATATCTCGAAATATGTCCGTCAGGCCCCTTCCCTTGAGATAAATCTGCAAATATCTCGGAAACGAAGCGAGCTATGGCAAAATGTTAAGAGACCTTTTTTGTAGAGAATTAAGTTTCCTACTTTTTATCTTCTATGATATTTTTTGATCAGATGCGTAGTTCTCGAGATATATCAAGATATTTAAAAGTTCCGAAGCCGCACCAACATAATAGAGATACAGAAACACCGTGGCCCCTTTCTTTGAGATAACTCTGCACTAGTGCGAGCGGCAAATGCCACTTCCAGCTTAGCTGTGCAGAAGAAGAACAACAAGAAGAAGAAATATCTCGAAATATGTCCGTCAGGCTCCTTCCCTTGAGATATATCTGCAAATATCTCGGAAACGAAGCGAGCTATGGCAAAATGTTAAGAGACCTTTTTTGTAGAGAATTATGTTTCCTACAATTTATGTTCTATGATATTTTTTGATCAGAAGCGTAGTTTTCGAGATATATCGAGATATTTAAAAGTTCCGAAGCCGCACCAACATAATAGAGATACAGAAACACCGTGGCCCCTTTCGTTGAGATAACTCTGCACTAGTGCGAGCCGCAAATGCCACTTCCAGCTTAGCTGTGCAGAAGAAGAACAACAAGAAGAAGAAATATCTCGAAATATGTCCGTCAGGCCCCTTCCCTTGAGATAAATCTGCAAATATCTCGGAAACGAAGCGAGCTATGGCAAAATGTTAAGAGACCTTTTTTGTAGAGAATTAAGTTTCCTACTTTTTATCTTCTATGATATTTTTTGATCAGATGCGTAGTTCTCGAGATATATCAAGATATTTAAAAGTTCCGAAGCCGCACCAACATAATAGAGATACAGAAACACCGTGGCCCCTCTCTTTGAGATAACTCTGCACTATTGCGAGCTGGAAATGCCACTTCCAGTTTAGCTGTGCAGAAGAAGAACAACAAGAAGAAGGAATATCTCGAAATATGTCCGTCAGGCCCCTTCCCTTGAGATATATCTGCAAATATCTCGGAAACGAAGCGAGCTATGATAAAATGTTAAGAGACCTTTTTTGTAGAGAATTATTTTTCCTACAATTTATGTTCTATGATATTTTTTGATCAGAAGCGTAGTTTTCGAGATATATCGAGATATTTAAAAGTTCCGAAGCCGCACCAACATAATAGGGATACAGAAACACCGTGGCCCCTTTCTTTGAGATAACTCTGCACTAGTGCGAGCCGCAAATGCCACTTCCAGCTTAGCTGTGCAGAAGAAGAACAACAAGAAGAAGAAATATCTCGAAATATGTCCGTCAGGCCCCTTCCCTTGAGATAAATCTGCAAATATCTCGGAAACGAAGCGAGCTATGGCAAAATGTTAAGAGACCTTTTTTGTAGAGAATTAAGTTTCCTACTTTTTATCTTCTATGATATTTTTTGATCAGATGCGTAGTTCTCGAGATATATCAAGATATTTAAAAGTTCCGAAGCCGCACCAACATAATAGAGATACAGAAACACCGTGGCCCCTTTCTTTGAGATAACTCTGCACTATTGCGAGCTGTAAATGCCACTTCCAGCTTAGCTGTGCAGAAGAAGAACAACAAGAAGAAGAAATATCTCGAAATATGTCCGTCAGGCCCCTTCCCTTGAGATATATCTGCAAATATCTCGGAAACGAAGCGAGCTATGGCAAAATGTTAAGAGACCTATTTTGTAGAGAATTATGTTTCCTACAATTTATATTCTATGATATTTTTTGATCAGAAGCGTAGTTTTCGAGATACATCGAGATATTTAAAAGTTCCGAAGCCGCACCAACATAATAGAGATACAGAAACACCGTGGCCCCTTTCTTTGAGATAACTCTGCACTAGTGCGAACCGCAAATGCCACTTCCAGCTTAGCTGTGCAGAAGAAGAACAACAAGAAGAAGAAATATCTCGAAATATGTCCGTCAGGCCCCTTCCCTTGAGATATATCTGCAAATATCTCGGAAACGAAGCGAGCTATGGCAAAATGTTAAGAGGACTTTTTTGTAAAGAATTCTGTTTCCTACAATTTATGCTCTATGATATTTTTTGATCAGAAGCGTAGTTTTCGAGATATATCGAGATATTTAAAAGTTCCGAAGCCGCACCAACATAATAGGGATACAGAAACACCGTGGCCCCTTTCCTTGAGATAACTCTGCACTAGTGCGAGCCGCAAATGCCACTTCCAGCTTAGCTGTGCAGAAGAAGAACAACAAGAAGAAGAAATATCTCGAAATATGTCCGTCAGGCCCCTTCCCTTGAGATAAATCTGCAAATATCTCGGAAACGAAGCGAGCTATGGCAAAATGTTAAGAGACCTATTTTGTAGAGAATTATGTTTCCTACAATTTATATTCTATGATATTTTTTGATCAGAAGCGTAGTTTTCGAGATACATCGAGATATTTAAAAGTTCCGAAGCCGCACCAACATAATAGAGATACAGAAACACCGTGGCCCCTTTCTTTGAGATAACTCTGCACTAGTGCGAACCGCAAATGCCACTTCCAGCTTAGCTGTGCAGAAGAAGAACAACAAGAAGAAGAAATATCTCGAAATATGTCCGTCAGGCCCCTTCCCTTGAGATATATCTGCAAATATCTCGGAAACGAAGCGAGCTATGGCAAAATGTTAAGAGGACTTTTTTGTAAAGAATTCTGTTTCCTACAATTTATGCTCTATGATATTTTTTGATCAGAAGCGTAGTTTTCGAGATATATCGAGATATTTAAAAGTTCCGAAGCCGCACCAACATAATAGGGATACAGAAACACCGTGGCCCCTTTCCTTGAGATAACTCTGCACTAGTGCGAGCCGCAAATGCCACTTCCAGCTTAGCTGTGCAGAAGAAGAACAACAAGAAGAAGAAATATCTCGAAATATGTCCGTCAGGCCCCTTCCCTTGAGATAAATCTGCAAATATCTCGGAAACGAAGCGAGCTATGGCAAAATGTTAAGAGACCTTTTGTGTAGAGAATTAAGTTTCCTACTTTTTATGTTCTATGATATTTTTTGAGCAGATGCGTAGTTCTCGAGATATATCAAGATATTTAAAAGTTCCGAAGCCGCACCAACATAATAGAGATACAGAAACACCGTGGCCCCTTTCTTTGAGATAACTCTGCACTATTGCGAGCTGTAAATGCCACTTCCAGCTTAGCTGTGCAGAAGAAGAACAACAAGAAGAAGAAATATCTCGAAATATGTCCGTCAGGCCCCTTCCCTTGAGATATATCTGCAAATATCTCGGAAACGAAGCGAGCTATGGCAAAATGTTAAGAGACCTTTTTTGTAGAGAATTATGTTTCCTACAATTTATGTTCTATGATATTTTTTGATCAGAAGCGTAGTTTTCGAGATACATCGAGATATTTAAAAGTTCCGAAGCCGCACCAACATAATAGGGATACAGAAACACCGTGGCCCCTTTCTTTGAGATAACTCTGCACTAGTGCGAGCCGCAAATGCCACTTCCAGCTTAGCTGTGCAGAAGAAGAACAACAAGAAGAAGAAATATCTCGAAATATGTCCGTCAGGCCCCTTCCCTTGAGATAAATCTGCAAATATCTCGGAAACGAAGCGAGCTATGGCAAAATGTTAAGAGACCTTTTTTGTAGAGAATTATGTTTCCTACAATTTATATTCTACGATATTTTTTGATCAGAAGCGTAGTTTTCGAGATACATCGAGATATTTAAAAGTTCCGAAGCCGCACCAACATAATAGAGATACAGAAACACCGTGGCCCCTTTCTTTGAGATAACTCTGCACTAGTGCGAGCCGCAAATGCCACTTCCAGCTTAGCTGTGCAGAAGAAGAACAACAAGAAGAAGAAATATCTCGAAATATGTCCGTCAGGCCCCTTCCCTTGAGATATATCTGCAAATATCTCGGAAACGAAGCGAGCTATGGCAAAATGTTAAGAGACCTTTTTTGTAAAGAATTCTGTTTCCTACAATTTATGCTCTATGATATTTTTTGATCAGAAGCGTAGTTTTCGAGATATATCGAGATATTTAAAAGTTCCGAAGCCGCACCAACATAATAGAGATACAGAAACACCGTGGCCCCTTTCCTTGAGATAACTCTGCACTAGTGCGAGCCGCAAATGCCACTTCCAGCTTAGCTGTGCAGAAGAAGAACAACAAGAAGAAGAAATATCTCGAAATATGTCCGTCAGGCCCCTTCCCTTGAGATAAATCTGCAAATATCTCGGAAACGAAGCGAGCTATGGCAAAATGTTAAGAGACCTTTTGTGTAGAGAATTAAGTTTCCTACTTTTTATGTTCTATGATATTTTTTGAGCAGATGCGTAGTTCTCGAGATATATCAAGATATTTAAAAGTTCCGAAGCCGCACCAACATAATAGAGATACAGAAACACCGTGGCCCCTTTCTTTGAGATAACTCTGCACTATTGCGAGCTGCAAATGCCACTTCCAGCTTAGCTGTGCAGAGGAAGAACAACAAGAAGAAGAAATATCTCGAAATATGTCCGTCAGGCCAGTTCCTTTGAGCTGAATCTGCAAATATCTCAGAAACGAAGCGAGCTATGGCAAAATGTTACGAGACCTTTTTTGTAGGGAATTAAGTTTCCTACTTTTTATCTTCTATGATATTTTTTGATCAGATGCGTAGTTCTCGAGATATATCAAGATATTTAAAAGTTACGAAGCCGCACCAACATAATAGAGATACAGAAACACCGTGGCCCCTTTCTTTGAGATAACTCTGCACTATTGCGAGCTGTAAATGCCACTTCCAGCTTAGCTGTGCAGAAGAAGAACAACAAGAAGAAGAAATATCTCGAAATATGTCCGTCAGGCCCCTTCCCTTGAGATATATCTGCAAATATCTCGGAAACAAAGCGAGCTATGGCAAAATGTTGAGAGACCTTTTTTGTAGAGAATTATGTTTCCTACAATTTATATTCTATGATATTTTTTGATCAGAAGCGTAGTTTTCGAGATACATCGAGATATTTAAAAGTTCCGAAGCCGCACCAACATAATAGAGATACAGAAACACCGTGGCCCCTTTCTTTGAGATAACTCTGCACTAGTGCGAGCCGCAAATGCCACTTCCAGCTTAGCTGTGCAGAAGAAGAACAACAAGAAGAAGAAATATCTCGAAATATGTCCGTCAGGCCCCTTCCCTTGAGATAAATCTGCAAATATCTCGGAAACGAAGCGAGCTATGGCAAAATGTTAAGAGACCTTTTGTGTAGAGAATTAAGTTTCCTACTTTTTATGTTCTATGATATTTTTTGAGCAGCTGCGTAGTTCTCGAGATATATCAAGATATTTAAAAGTTCCGAAGCCGCACCAACATAATAGAGATACAGAAACACCGCGGCCCCTTTCTTTGAGATAACTCTGCACTAGTGCGAGCGGCAAATGCCACTTCCAGCTTAGCTGTGCAGAAGAAGAACAACAAGAAGAAGAAATATCTCGAAATATGTCCGTCAGGCTCCTTCCCTTGAGATATATCTGCAAATATCTCGGAAACGAAGCGAGCTATGGCAAAATGTTAAGAGACCTTTTTTGTAGAGAATTATGTTTCCTACAATTTATGTTCTATGATATTTTTTGATCAGAAGCGTAGTTTTCGAGATACATCGAGATATTTAAAAGTTCCGAAGCCGCACCAACATAATAGGGATACAGAAACACCGTGGCCCCTTTCTTTGAGATAACTCTGCACTAGTGCGAGCCGCAAATGCCACTTCCAGCTTAGCTGTGCAGAAGAAGAACAACAAGAAGAAGAAATATCTCGAAATATGTCCGTCAGGCCCCTTCCCTTGAGATAAATCTGCAAATATCTCGGAAACGAAGCGAGCTATGGCAAAATGTTAAGAGACCTTTTTTGTAGAGAATTAAGTTTCCTACTTTTTATCTTCTATGATATTTTTTGATCAGATGCGTAGTTCTCGAGATATATCAAGATATTTAAAAGTTCCGAAGCCGCACCAACATAATAGAGATACAGAAACACCGTGGCCCCTTTCTTTGAGATAACTCTGCACTATTGCGAGCTGTAAATGCCACTTCCAGCTTAGCTGTGCAGAAGAAGAACAACAAGAAGAAGAAATATCTCGAAATATGTCCGTCAGGCCCCTTCCCTTGAGATATATCTGCAAATATCTCGGAAACGAAGCGAGCTATGGCAAAATGTTAAGAGACCTTTTTTGTAAAGAATTCTGTTTCCTACAATTTATGCTCTATGATATTTTTTGATCAGAAGCGTAGTTTTCGAGATATATCGAGATATTTAAAAGTTCCGAAGCCGCACCAACATAATAGAGATACAGAAACACCGTGGCCCCTTTCCTTGAGATAACTCTGCACTAGTGCGAGCCGCAAATGCCACTTCCAGCTTAGCTGTGCAGAAGAAGAACAACAAGAAGAAGAAATATCTCGAAATATGTCCGTCAGGCCCCTTCCCTTGAGATAAATCTGCAAATATCTCGGAAACGAAGCGAGCTATGGCAAAATGTTAAGAGACCTTTTGTGTAGAGAATTAAGTTTCCTACTTTTTATGTTCTATGATATTTTTTGAGCAGATGCGTAGTTCTCGAGATATATCAAGATATTTAAAAGTTCCGAAGCCGCACCAACATAATAGAGATACAGAAACACCGTGGCCCCTTTCTTTGAGATAACTCTGCACTATTGCGAGCTGCAAATGCCACTTCCAGCTTAGCTGTGCAGAGGAAGAACAACAAGAAGAAGAAATATCTCGAAATATGTCCGTCAGGCCAGTTCCTTTGAGCTGAATCTGCAAATATCTCAGAAACGAAGCGAGCTATGGCAAAATGTTACGAGACCTTTTTTGTAGAGAATTAAGTTTCCTACTTTTTATCTTCTATGATATTTTTTGATCAGATGCGTAGTTCTCGAGATATATCAAGATATTTAAAAGTTACGAAGCCGCACCAACATAATAGAGATACAGAAACACCGTGGCCCCTTTCTTTGAGATAACTCTGCACTATTGCGAGCTGTAAATGCCACTTCCAGCTTAGCTGTGCAGAAGAAGAACAACAAGAAGAAGAAATATCTCGAAATATGTCCGTCAGGCCCCTTCCCTTGAGATATATCTGCAAATATCTCGGAAACAAAGCGAGCTATGGCAAAATGTTGAGAGACCTTTTTTGTAGAGAATTATGTTTCCTACAATTTATATTCTATGATATTTTTTGATCAGAAGCGTAGTTTTCGAGATACATCGAGATATTTAAAAGTTCCGAAGCCGCACCAACATAATAGAGATACAGAAACACCGTGGCCCCTTTCTTTGAGATAACTCTGCACTAGTGCGAGCCGCAAATGCCACTTCCAGCTTAGCTGTGCAGAAGAAGAACAACAAGAAGAAGAAATATCTCGAAATATGTCCGTCAGGCCCCTTCCCTTGAGATAAATCTGCAAATATCTCGGAAACGAAGCGAGCTATGGCAAAATGTTAAGAGACCTTTTGTGTAGAGAATTAAGTTTCCTACTTTTTATGTTCTATGATATTTTTTGAGCAGCTGCGTAGTTCTCGAGATATATCAAGATATTTAAAAGTTCCGAAGCCGCACCAACATAATAGAGATACAGAAACACCGTGGCCCCTTTCTTTGAGATAACTCTGCACTAGTGCGAGCGGCAAATGCCACTTCCAGCTTAGCTGTGCAGAAGAAGAACAACAAGAAGAAGAAATATCTCGAAATATGTCCGTCAGGCTCCTTCCCTTGAGATATATCTGCAAATATCTCGGAAACGAAGCGAGCTATGGCAAAATGTTAAGAGACCTTTTTTGTAGAGAATTATGTTTCCTACAATTTATGTTCTATGATATTTTTTGATCAGAAGCGTAGTTTTCGAGATACATCGAGATATTTAAAAGTTCCGAAGCCGCACCAACATAATAGGGATACAGAAACACCGTGGCCCCTTTCTTTGAGATAACTCTGCACTAGTGCGAGCCGCAAATGCCACTTCCAGCTTAGCTGTGCAGAAGAAGAACAACAAGAAGAAGAAATATCTCGAAATATGTCCGTCAGGCCCCTTCCCTTGAGATAAATCTGCAAATATCTCGGAACCGAAGCGAGCTATGGCAAAATGTTAAGAGACCTTTTTTGTAGAGAATTAAGTTTCCTACTTTTTATCTTCTATGATATTTTTTGATCAGATGCGTAGTTCTCGAGATATATCAAGATATTTAAAAGTTCCGAAGCCGCACCAACATAATAGAGATACAGAAACACCGTGGCCCCTTTCTTTGAGATAACTCTGCACTATTGCGAGCTGTAAATGCCACTTCCAGCTTAGCTGTGCAGAAGAAGAACAACAAGAAGAAGAAATATCTCGAAATATGTCCGTCAGGCCCCTTCCCTTGAGATATATCTGCAAATATCTCGGAAACGAAGCGAGCTATGGCAAAATGTTAAGAGACCTTTTTTGTAGAGAATTATGTTTCCTACAATTTATATTCTATGATATTTTTTGATCAGAAGCGTAGTTTTCGAGATACATCGAGATATTTAAAAGTTCCGAAGCCGCACCAACATAATAGAGATACAGAAACACCGTGGCCCCTTTCTTTGAGATAACTCTGCACTAGTGCGAGCCGCAAATGCCACTTCCAGCTTAGCTGTGCAGAAGAAGAACAACAAGAAGAAGAAATATCTCGAAATATGTCCGTCAGGCCCCTTCCCTTGAGATATATCTGCAAATATCTCGGAAACGAAGCGAGCTATGGCAAAATGTTAAGAGACCTTTTTTGTAAAGAATTCTGTTTCCTACAATTTATGCTCTATGATATTTTTTGATCAGAAGCGTAGTTTTCGAGATATATCGAGATATTTAAAAGTTCCGAAGCCGCACCAACATAATAGAGATACAGAAACACCGTGGCCCCTTTCCTTGAGATAACTCTGCACTAGTGCGAGCCGCAAATGCCACTTCCAGCTTAGCTGTGCAGAAGAAGAACAACAAGAAGAAGAAATATCTCGAAATATGTCCGTCAGGCCCCTTCCCTTGAGATAAATCTGCAAATATCTCGGAAACGAAGCGAGCTATGGCAAAATGTTAAGAGACCTTTTGTGTAGAGAATTAAGTTTCCTACTTTTTATGTTCTATGATATTTTTTGAGCAGATGCGTAGTTCTCGAGATATATCAAGATATTTAAAAGTTCCGAAGCCGCACCAACATAATAGAGATACAGAAACACCGTGGCCCCTTTCTTTGAGATAACTCTGCACTATTGCGAGCTGCAAATGCCACTTCCAGCTTAGCTGTGCAGAGGAAGAACAACAAGAAGAAGAAATATCTCGAAATATGTCCGTCAGGCCAGTTCCTTTGAGCTGAATCTGCAATTATCTCGGAAACGAAGCGAGCTATGGCAAAATGTTACGAGACCTTTTTTGTAGAGAATTAAGTTTCCTACTTTTTATCTTCTATGATATTTTTTGATCAGATGCGTAGTTCTCGAGATATATCAAGATATTTAAAAGTTCCGAAGCCGCACCAACATAATAGAGATACAGAAACACCGTGGCCCCTTTCTTTGAGATAACTCTGCACTATTGCGAGCTGTAAATGCCACTTCCAGCTTAGCTGTGCAGAAGAAGAACAACAAGAAGAAGAAATATCTCGAAATATGTCCGTCAGGCCCCTTCCCTTGAGATATATCTGCAAATATCTCGGAAACGAAGCGAGCTATGGCAAAATGTTGAGAGACCTTTTTTGTAGAGAATTATGTTTCCTACAATTTATATTCTATGATATTTTTTGATCAGAAGCGTAGTTTTCGAGATACATCGAGATATTTAAAAGTTCCGAAGCCGCACCAACATAATAGAGATACAGAAACACCGTGGCCCCTTTCTTTGAGATAACTCTGCACTAGTGCGATCCGCAAATGCCACTTCCAGCTTAGCTGTGCAGAAGAAGAACAACAAGAAGAAGAAATATCTCGAAATATGTCCGTCAGGCCCCTTCCCTTGAGATAAATCTGCAAATATCTCGGAAACGAAGCGAGCTATGGCAAAATGTTAAGAGACCTTTTGTGTAGAGAATTAAGTTTCCTACTTTTTATGTTCTATGATATTTTTTGAGCAGATGCGTAGTTCTCGAGATATATCAAGATATTTAAAAGTTCCGAAGCCGCACCAACATAATAGAGATACAGAAACACCGTGGCCCCTTTCTTTGAGATAACTCTGCACTATTGCGAGCTGTAAATGCCACTTCCAGCTTAGCTGTGCAGAAGAAGAACAACAAGAAGAAGAAATATCTCGAAATATGTCCGTCAGGCCCCTTCCCTTGAGATATATCTGCAAATATCTCGGAAACGAAGCGAGCTATGGCAAAATGTTAAGAGACGTTTTTTATAGAGAATTATGTTTCCTACAATTTATGTTCTATGATATTTTTTGATCAGAAGCGTAGTTTTCGAGATACATCGAGATATTTAAAAGTTCCGAAGCCGCACCAACATAATAGAGATACAGAAACAGCGTGGCCCCTTTCTTTGAGATAACTCTGCACTAGTGCGAGCCGCAAATGCCACTTCCAGCTTAGCTGTGCAGAAGAAGAACAACAAGAAGAAGAAATATCTCGAAATATGTCCGTCAGGCCCCTTCCCTTGAGATATATCTGCAAATATCTCGGAAACGAAGCGAGCTATGGCAAAATGTTAAGAGACCTTTTTTGTAGAGAATTATGTTTCCTACAATTTATGTTCTATGATATTTTTTGATCAGAAGCGTAGTTTTCGAGATACATCGAGATATTTAAAAGTTCCGAAGCCGCACCAACATAATAGGGATACAGAAACACCGTGGCCCCTTTCTTTGAGATAACTCTGCACTAGTGCGAGCCGCAAATGCCACTTCCAGCTTAGCTGTGCAGAAGAAGAACAACAAGAAGAAGAAATATCTCGAAATATGTCCGTCAGGGCCCTTCCCTTGAGATAAATCTGCAAATATCTCGGAAACGAAGCGAGCTATGGCAAAATGTTAAGAGACCTTTTTTGTAGAGAATTAAGTTTCCTACTTTTTATGTTCTATGATATTTTTTGATCAGATGCGTAGTTCTCGAGATATATCAAGATATTTAAAAGTTCCGAAGCCGCACCAACATAATAGAGATACAGAAACACCGTGGCCCCTTTCCTTGAGATAACTCTGCACTATTGCGAGCTGCAAATGCCACTTCCAGCTTAGCTGTGCAGAGGAAGAACAACAAGAAGAAGAAATATCTCGAAATACGTCCGTCAGGCCAGTTCCTTTGAGCTGAATCTGCAAATATCTCGGAAACGAAGCGAGCTATGGCAAAATGTTAAGAGACGTTTTTTGTAGAGAATTATGTTTCCTACAATTTATGTTCTATGATATTTTTTGATCAGAAGCGTAGTTTTCGAGATACATCGAGATATTTAAAAGTTCCGAAGCCGCACCAACATAATAGAGATACAGAAACACCGTGGCCCCTTTCTTTGAGATAACTCTGCACTAGTGCCAGCCGCAAATGCCACTTCCAGCTTAGCTGTGCAGAAGAAGAACAACAAGAAGAAGAAATATCTCGAAATATGTCCGTCAGGCCCCTTCCCTTGAGATAAATCTGCAAATATCTCGGAAACGAAGAGAGCTATGGCAAAAGGTTAAGAGACCTTTTTTGTAGAGAATTAAGTTTCCTACTTTTTATGTTCTATGATATTTTTTGATCAGACGCGTAGTTCTCGAGATATATCAAGATATTTAAAAGTTCCGAAGCCGCACCAACATAATAGAGATACAGAAACACCGTGGCCCCTTTCTTTGAGATAACTCTGCACTATTGCGAGCTGCAAATGCCACTTCCAGCTTAGCTGTGCAGAAGAAGAACAACAAGAAGAAGAAATATCTCGAAATATGTCCGTCAGGCCCCTTCCCTTGAGATAAATCTGCAAATATCTCGGAAACGAAGAGAGCTATGGCAAAATGATAAGAGACCTTTTTTGTAGAGAATTAAGTTTCCTACTTTTCATGTTCTATGATATTTTTTGATCAGATGCGTAGTTCTCGAGATATATCAAGATATTTAAAAGTTCCGAAGCCGCACCAACATAATAGAGATACAGAAACACCGTGGCCCCTTTCCTTGAGATAACTCTGCACTAGTGCGAGCCGCAAATGCCACTTCCAGCTTAGCTGTGCAGAAGAAGAACAACAAGAAGAAGAAATATCTCGAAATATGTCCGTCAGGCCCCTTCCCTTGAGATAAATCTGTAAATATCTCGGAAACGAAGCGAGCTATGGCAAAATGTTAAGAGACCTTTTTTGTAGAGAATTAAGCTTCCTACTTTTTATCTTCTATGATATTTTTTGATCAGATGCGTAGTTCTCGAGATATATCAAGATATTTAAAAGTTCCGAAGCCGCACCAACATAATAGAGATACAGAAACACCGTGGCCCCTCTCTTTGAGATAACTCTGCACTATTGCGAGCTGGAAATGCCACTTCCAGTTTAGCTGTGCAGAAGAAGAACAACAAGAAGAAGAAATATCTCGAAATATGTCCGTTAGGCCCCTTCCCTTGAGATAAATCTGCAAATATCTCGGAAACGAAGCGAGCTATGGCAAAATGTTAAGAGACCTCTTTTGTAGAGAATTAAGTTTCCTACTTTTTATGTTCTATGATATTTTTTGATCAGATGCGTAGTTCTCGAGATATATCAAGATATTTAAAAGTTCCGAAGCCGCACCAACATAATAGAGATACAGAAACACCGTGGCCCCTTTCTTTGAGATAACTCTGCACTATTGCGAGCTGTAAATGCCACTTCCAGCTTAGCTGTGCAGAAGAAGAACAACAAGAAGAAGAAATATCTCGAAATATGTCCGTCAGGCCCCTTCCCTTGAGATATATCTGCAAATATCTCGGAAACGAAGCGAGCTATGGCAAAATGTTAAGAGACCTTTTTTGTAGAGAATTAAGTTTCCTACTTTTTATGTTCTATGATATTTTTTGATCAGATGCGTATTTCTCGAGATATATCAAGTTATTTAAAAGTTCCGAAGCCGCACCAACATAATAGAGATACAGAAACACCGTGGCCCCTTTCTTTGAGATAACTCTGCACTATTGCGAGCTGCAAATGCCACTTCCAGCTTAGCTGTGCAGAAGAAGAACAACAAGAAGAAGAAATATCTCGAAATATGTCCGTCAGGCCCCTTCCCTTGAGATAAATCTGCAAATATCTCGGAAACAAAGAGAGCTATGGCAAAATGTTAAGAGACCTTTTTTGTAGAGAATTAAGTTTCCTACTTTTCATGTTCTATGATATTTTTTGTTCAGATGCGTGGTTCTCGAGATATATCAAGATATTTAAAAGTTCCGAAGCCGCACCAACATAATAGAGATACAGAAACACCGTGGCCCCTTTCTTTGAGATAACTCTGCACTATTGCGAGCTGTAAATGCCACTTCCAGCTTAGCTGTGCAGAAGAAGAACAACAAGAAGAAGAAATATCTCGAAATATGTCCGTCAGGCCCCTTCCCTTGAGATAAATCTGCAAATATCTCGGAAACGAAGCGAGCTATGGCAAAATGTTAAGAGACCTTTTTTGTAGAGAATTAAGCTTCCTACTTTTTATCTTCTATGATATTTTTTGATCAGATGCGTAGTTCTCGAGATATATCAAGATATTTAAAAGTTCCGAAGCCGCACCAACATAATAGAGATACAGAAACACCGTGGCCCCTCTCTTTGAGATAACTCTGCACTATTGCGAGCTGGAAATGCCACTTCCAGTTTAGCTGTGCAGAAGAAGAACAACAAGAAGAAGAAATATCTCGAAATATGTCCGTTAGGCCCCTTCCCTTGAGATAAATCTGCAAATATCTCGGAAACGAAGCGAGCTATGGCAAAATGTTAAGAGACCTCTTTTGTAGAGAATTAAGTTTCCTACTTTTTATGTTCTATGATATTTTTTGATCAGATGCGTAGTTCTCGAGATATATCAAGATATTTAAAAGTTCCGAAGCCGCACCAACATAATAGAGATACAGAAACACCGTGGCCCCTTTCTTTGAGATAACTCTGCACTATTGCGAGCTGCAAATGCCACTTCCAGCTTAGCTGTGCAGAGGAAGAACGACAAGAAGAAGAAGTATCTCGAAATATGTCCGTCAGGCCAGTTCCTTTGAGCTGAATCTGCAAATATCTCGGAAACGAAGCGAGCTATGGCAAAATGTTAAGAGACGTTTTTTGTAGAGAATTATGTTTCCTACAATTTGTGTTCTATGATATTTTTTGATCAGAAGCGTAGTTTTCGAGATATATCGAGATATTTAAAAGCTCCAAAGACGCACCAACATAATAGAGATACAGAAACACCGTGGCCCCTTTCTTTGAGATAACTGTGCACTAGTGCGAGCCGCAAATGCCACTTCCAGCTTAGCTGTGCAGAAGAAGAACAACAAGAAGAAGAAGTATCTCGAAATATGTCCGTCAGGCCCCTTCCCTTGAGATATATCTGCAAATATCTCGGAAACGAAGCGAGCTATGGCAAAATGTTAAGAGACCGTTTTTGTAGAGAATTAAGTTTCCTACTTTTTATGTTCTATGATATTTTTTGATCAGACGCGTAGTTCTCGAGATATATCAAGATATTTAAAAGTTCCGAAGCCGCACCAACATAATAGAGATACAGAAACACCGTGGCCCCTTTCTTTGAGATAACTCTGCACTATTGCGAGCTGCAAATGCCACTCCCAGCTTAGCTGTGCAGAAGAAGAACAACAAGAAGAAGAAATATCTCGAAATATGTCCGCCAGGCCCCTTCCCTTGAGATAAATCTGCAAATATCTCGGAAACGAAGCGAGCTATGGCAAAATGTTAAGAGACCTTTTTTGTAGAGAATTAAGCTTCCTACTTTTTATCTTCTATGATATTTTTTGATCAGATGCGTAGTTCTCGAGATATATCAAGATATTTAAAAGTTCCGAAGCCGCACCAACATAATAGAGATACAGAAACACCGTGGCCCCTCTCTTTGAGATAACTCTGCACTATTGCGAGCTGGAAATGCCACTTCCAGTTTAGCTGTGCAGAAGAAGAACAACAAGAAGAAGAAATATCTCGAAATATGTCCGTTAGGCCCCTTCCCTTGAGATAAATCTGCAAATATCTCGGAAACGAAGCGAGCTATGGCAAAATGTTAAGAGACCTCTTTTGTAGAGAATTAAGTTTCCTACTTTTTATGTTCTATGATATTTTTTGATCAGATGCGTAGTTCTCGAGATATATCAAGATATTTAAAAGTTCCGAAGCCGCACCAACATAATAGAGATACAGAAACACCGTGGCCCCTTTCTTTGAGATAACTCTGCACTATTGCGAGCTGTAAATGCCACTTCCAGCTTAGCTGTGCAGAAGAAGAACAACAAGAAGAAGAAATATCTCGAAATATGTCCGTCAGGCCCCTTCCCTTGAGATATATCTGCAAATATCTCGGAAACGAAGCGAGCTACGGCAAAATGTTAAGAGACCTCTTTTGTAGAGAATTATGTTTCCTACAATTTATGTTCTATGATATTTTTTGATCAGATGCGTAGTTCTCGAGATATATCAAGATATTTAAAAGTTCCGAAGCCGCACCAACATAATAGAGATACAGAAACACCGTGGCCCCTTTCGTTGAGATAACTCTGCACTAGTGCGAGCCGCAAATGCCACTTCCAGCTTAGCTGTGCAGAAGAAGAACAACAAGAAGAAGAAATATCTCGAAATATGTCCGTCAGGCCCCTTCCCTTGAGATAAATCTGCACATATCTCGGAAACGAAGCGAGCTATGGCAAAATGTTAAGAGACCTTTTTTGTAGAGAATTAAGTTTCCTACTTCTTATGTTCTATGATATTTTTTGATCAGATGCGTAGTTCTCGAGATATATCAAGTTATTTAAAAGTTCCGAAGCCGCACCAACATAATAGAGATACAGAAACACCGTGGCCCCTTTCTTTGAGATAACTCTGCACTATTGCGAGCTGCAAATGCCACTTCCAGCTTAGCTGTGCAGAGGAAGAACAACAAGAAGAAGAAATATCTCGAAATATGTCCGTCAGGCCAGTTCCTTTGAGCTGAATCTGCAAATATCTCGGAAACGAAGCGAGCTATGGCAAAATGTTAAGAGACGTTTTTTGTAGAGAATTATGTTTCCTACAATTTATGTTCTATGATATTTTTTGATCAGAAGCGTAGTTTTCGAGATATATCGCGATATTTAAAAGTTCCGAAGCCGCACCAACATAATAGGGATACAGAAACACCGTGGCCCCTTTCTTTGAGATAACTCTGCACTAGTGCGAGCCGCAAATGCCACTTCCAGCTTAGCTGTGCAGAAGAAGAACAACAAGAAGAAGAAATATCTCGAAATATGTCCGTCAGGCCCCTTCCCTTGAGATAAATCTGCAAATATCTCGGAAACGAAGCGAGCTATGGCAAAATGTTAAGAGACCTTTTTTGTAGAGAATTAAGTTTCCTACTTTTTATGTTGTATGATATTTTTTGATCAGATGCGTAGTTCTCGAGATGTATCAAGATATTTAAAAGTTCCGTAGCCGCACCAACATAATAGAGATACAGAAACACCGTGGCCCCTTTCTTTGAGATAACTCTGCACTATTGCGAGCTGTAAATGCCACTTCCAGCTTAGCTGTGCAGAAGAAGAACAACAAGAAGAAGAAATATCTCGAAATATGTCCGTCAGGCCCCTTCCCTTGAGATAAATCTGCAAATATCTCTGAAACGAAGCCAGCTATGGCAAAATGTTAACAGACCTTTTTAGTAGAGAATTAAGTTTCCTACTTTTTATGTTCAATGATATTTTTTGATCAGATGCGTAGTTCTCGAGATATATCAAGATATTTAAAAGTTCCGAAGCCGCACCAACATAATAGAGATACAGAAACACCGTGGCCCCTTTCTTTGAGATAACTCTGCACTATTGCGAGCTGCAAATGCCACTTCCAGCTTAGCTGTGCAGAGGAAGAACAACAAGAAGAAGAAATATCTCGAAATATGTCCGTCAGGCCAGTTCCTTTGAGCTGATTCTGCAAATATCTCGGAAACGAAGCGAGCTATGGCAAAATGTTAAGAGACGTTTTTTGTAGAGAATTATGTTTCCTACAATTTATGTTCTATGATATTTTTTGATCAGATGCGTAGTTCTCGAGATATATCAAGATATTTAAAAGTTCCGAAGCCGCACCAACATAATAGAGATACAGAAACACCGTGGCCCCTTTCTTTGAGATAACTCTGCACTATTGCGAGCTGTAAATGCCACTTCCAGCTTAGCTGTGCAGAAGAAGAACAACAAGAAGAAGAAATATCTCGAAATATGTCCGTCAGGCCCCTTCCCTTGAGATATATCTGCAAATATCTCGGAAACGAAGCGAGGTATGGCAAAATGTTAAGAGACCTTTTTTGTAGAGAATTATGTTTCCTACAATTTATGTTCTATGATATTTTTTGATCAGATGCGTAGTTCTCGAGATATATCAAGATATTTAAAAGTTCCGAAGCCGCACCAACATAATAGAGATACAGAAACACCGTGGCCCCTTTCTTTGAGATAACTCTGCACTATTGCGAGCTGCAAATGCCACTTCCAGCTTAGCTGTGCAGAGGAAGAACGACAAGAAGAAGAAGTATCTCGAAATATGTCCGTCAGGCCAGTTCCTTTGAGCTGAATCTGCAAATATCTCGGAAACGAAGCGAGCTATGGCAAAATGTTAAGAGACGTTTTTTGTAGAGAATTATGTTTCCTACAATTTGTGTTCTATGATATTTTTTGATCAGAAGCGTAGTTTTCGAGATATATCGAGATATTTAAAAGCTCCAAAGACGCACCAACATAATAGAGATACAGAAACACCGTGGCCCCTTTCTTTGAGATAACTGTGCACTAGTGCGAGCCGCAAATGCCACTTCCAGCTTAGCTGTGCAGAAGAAGAACAACAAGAAGAAGAAGTATCTCGAAATATGTCCGTCAGGCCCCTTCCCTTGAGATATATCTGCAAATATCTCGGAAACGAAGCGAGCTATGGCAAAATGTTAAGAGACCGTTTTTGTAGAGAATTAAGTTTCCTACTTTTTATGTTCTATGATATTTTTTGATCAGACGCGTAGTTCTCGAGATATATCAAGATATTTAAAAGTTCCGAAGCCGCACCAACATAATAGAGATACAGAAACACCGTGGCCCCTTTCTTTGAGATAACTCTGCACTATTGCGAGCTGCAAATGCCACTCCCAGCTTAGCTGTGCAGAAGAAGAACAACAAGAAGAAGAAATATCTCGAAATATGTCCGCCAGGCCCCTTCCCTTGAGATAAATCTGCAAATATCTCGGAAACGAAGCGAGCTATGGCAAAATGTTAAGAGACCTTTTTTGTAGAGAATTAAGCTTCCTACTTTTTATCTTCTATGATATTTTTTGATCAGATGCGTAGTTCTCGAGATATATCAAGATATTTAAAAGTTCCGAAGCCGCACCAACATAATAGAGATACAGAAACACCGTGGCCCCTCTCTTTGAGATAACTCTGCACTATTGCGAGCTGGAAATGCCACTTCCAGTTTAGCTGTGCAGAAGAAGAACAACAAGAAGAAGAAATATCTCGAAATATGTCCGTTAGGCCCCTTCCCTTGAGATAAATCTGCAAATATCTCGGAAACGAAGCGAGCTATGGCAAAATGTTAAGAGACCTCTTTTGTAGAGAATTAAGTTTCCTACTTTTTATGTTCTATGATATTTTTTGATCAGATGCGTAGTTCTCGAGATATATCAAGATATTTAAAAGTTCCGAAGCCGCACCAACATAATAGAGATACAGAAACACCGTGGCCCCTTTCTTTGAGATAACTCTGCACTATTGCGAGCTGTAAATGCCACTTCCAGCTTAGCTGTGCAGAAGAAGAACAACAAGAAGAAGAAATATCTCGAAATATGTCCGTCAGGCCCCTTCCCTTGAGATATATCTGCAAATATCTCGGAAACGAAGCGAGCTACGGCAAAATGTTAAGAGACCTCTTTTGTAGAGAATTATGTTTCCTACAATTTATGTTCTATGATATTTTTTGATCAGATGCGTAGTTCTCGAGATATATCAAGATATTTAAAAGTTCCGAAGCCGCACCAACATAATAGAGATACAGAAACACCGTGGCCCCTTTCGTTGAGATAACTCTGCACTAGTGCGAGCCGCAAATGCCACTTCCAGCTTAGCTGTGCAGAAGAAGAACAACAAGAAGAAGAAATATCTCGAAATATGTCCGTCAGGCCCCTTCCCTTGAGATAAATCTGCACATATCTCGGAAACGAAGCGAGCTATGGCAAAATGTTAAGAGACCTTTTTTGTAGAGAATTAAGTTTCCTACTTCTTATGTTCTATGATATTTTTTGATCAGATGCGTAGTTCTCGAGATATATCAAGTTATTTAAAAGTTCCGAAGCCGCACCAACATAATAGAGATACAGAAACACCGTGGCCCCTTTCTTTGAGATAACTCTGCACTATTGCGAGCTGCAAATGCCACTTCCAGCTTAGCTGTGCAGAGGAAGAACAACAAGAAGAAGAAATATCTCGAAATATGTCCGTTAGGCCCCTTCCCTTGAGATAAATCTGCAAATATCTCGGAAACGAAGCGAGCTATGGCAAAATGTTAAGAGACCTCTTTTGTAGAGAATTAAGTTTCCTACTTTTTATGTTCTATGATATTTTTTGATCAGAAGCGTAGTTTTCGAGATATATCGAGATATTTAAAAGTTCCGAAGCCGCACCAACATAATAGGGATACAGAAACACCGTGGCCCCTTTCTTTGAGATAACTCTGCACTAGTGCGAGCCGCAAATGCCACTTCCAGCTTAGCTGTGCAGAAGAAGAACAACAAGAAGAAGAAATATCTCGAAATATGTCCGTCAGGCCCCTTCCCTTGAGATAAATCTGCAAATATCTCGGAAACGAAGCGAGCTATGGCAAAATGTTAAGAGACCTTTTTTGTAGAGAATTAAGTTTCCTACTTTTTATGTTGTATGATATTTTTTGATCAGATGCGTAGTTCTCGAGATGTATCAAGATATTTAAAAGTTCCGTAGCCGCACCAACATAATAGAGATACAGAAACACCGTGGCCCCTTTCTTTGAGATAACTCTGCACTATTGCGAGCTGTAAATGCCACTTCCAGCTTAGCTGTGCAGAAGAAGAACAACAAGAAGAAGAAATATCTCGAAATATGTCCGTCAGGCCCCTTCCCTTGAGATAAATCTGCAAATATCTCTGAAACGAAGCCAGCTATGGCAAAATGTTAACAGACCTTTTTAGTAGAGAATTAAGTTTCCTACTTTTTATGTTCAATGATATTTTTTGATCAGATGCGTAGTTCTCGAGATATATCAAGATATTTAAAAGTTCCGAAGCCGCACCAACATAATAGAGATACAGAAACACCGTGGCCCCTTTCTTTGAGATAACTCTGCACTATTGCGAGCTGCAAATGCCACTTCCAGCTTAGCTGTGCAGAGGAAGAACAACAAGAAGAAGAAATATCTCGAAATATGTCCGTCAGGCCAGTTCCTTTGAGCTGATTCTGCAAATATCTCGGAAACGAAGCGAGCTATGGCAAAATGTTAAGAGACGTTTTTTGTAGAGAATTATGTTTCCTACAATTTATGTTCTATGATATTTTTTGATCAGATGCGTAGTTCTCGAGATATATCAAGATATTTAAAAGTTCCGAAGCCGCACCAACATAATAGAGATACAGAAACACCGTGGCCCCTTTCTTTGAGATAACTCTGCACTATTGCGAGCTGTAAATGCCACTTCCAGCTTAGCTGTGCAGAAGAAGAACAACAAGAAGAAGAAATATCTCGAAATATGTCCGTCAGGCCCCTTCCCTTGAGATATATCTGCAAATATCTCGGAAACGAAGCGAGGTATGGCAAAATGTTAAGAGACCTTTTTTGTAGAGAATTATGTTTGCTACAATTTATGTTCTATGATATTTTTTGATCAGATGCGTAGTTCTCGAGATATATCAAGATATTTAAAAGTTCCGAAGCCGCACTAACATAATAGAGATACAGAAACACCGTGGCCCCTTTCTTTGAGATAATTCTGCACTATTGCGAGCTGCAAATGCCACTTCCAGCTTAGCTGTGCAGAAGAAGAACAACAAGAAGAAGAAATATCTCGAAATATGTCCGTCAGGCCCCTTCCCTTGAGATAAATCTGCAAATATCTCGGAAACGAAGAGAGCTATGGCAAAATGTTAAGAGACCTTTTTTGTAGAGAATTAAGTTTCCTACTTTTCATGTTCTATGATATTTTTTGATCCGAAGCGTAGTTTTCGAGATATATCGAGATATTTAAAAGTTCCGAAGCCGCAGCAACATAATAGAGATACAGAAACACCGTGGCCCCTTTCTTTGAGATAACTCTGCACTATTGCGAGCTGTAAATGCCACTTCCAGCTTAGCTGTGCAGAAGAAGAACAACAAGAAGAAGAAATATCTCGAAATATGTCCGTCAGGCCCCTTCCCTTGAGATATATCTGCAAATATCTCGGAAACGAAGCGAGCTACGGCAAAATGTTAAGAGACCTCTTTTGTAGAGAATTATGTTTCCTACAATTTATGTTCTATGATATTTTTTGATCAGATGCGTAGTTCTCGAGATATATCAAGATATTTAAAAGTTCCGAAGCCGCACCAACATAATAGAGATACAGAAACACCGTGGCCCCTTTCGTTGAGATAACTCTGCACTAGTGCGAGCCGCAAATGCCACTTCCAGCTTAGCTGTGCAGAAGAAGAACAACAAGAAGAAGAAATATCTCGAAATATGTCCGTCAGGCCCCTTCCCTTGAGATAAATCTGCACATATCTCGGAAACGAAGCGAGCTATGGCAAAATGTTAAGAGACCTTTTTTGTAGAGAATTAAGTTTCCTACTTCTTATGTTCTATGATATTTTTTGATCAGATGCGTAGTTCTCGAGATATATCAAGTTATTTAAAAGTTCCGAAGCCGCACCAACATAATAGAGATACAGAAACACCGTGGCCCCTTTCTTTGAGATAACTCTGCACTATTGCGAGCTGCAAATGCCACTTCCAGCTTAGCTGTGCAGAGGAAGAACAACAAGAAGAAGAAATATCTCGAAATATGTCCGTCAGGCCAGTTCCTTTGAGCTGAATCTGCAAATATCTCGGAAACGAAGCGAGCTATGGCAAAATGTTAAGAGACGTTTTTTGTAGAGAATTATGTTTCCTACAATTTATGTTCTATGATATTTTTTGATCAGAAGCGTAGTTTTCGAGATATATCGAGATATTTAAAAGTTCCGAAGCCGCACCAACATAATAGGGATACAGAAACACCGTGGCCCCTTTCTTTGAGATAACTCTGCACTAGTGCGAGCCGCAAATGCCACTTCCAGCTTAGCTGTGCAGAAGAAGAACAACAAGAAGAAGAAATATCTCGAAATATGTCCGTCAGGCCCCTTCCCTTGAGATAAATCTGCAAATATCTCGGAAACGAAGCGAGCTATGGCAAAATGTTAAGGGACCTTTTTTGTAGAGTATTAAGTTTCCTACTTTTTATGTTGTATGATATTTTTTGATCAGATGCGTAGTTCTCGAGATGTATCAAGATATTTAAAAGTTCCGTAGCCGCACCAACATAATAGAGATACAGAAACACCGTGGCCCCTTTCTTTGAGATAACTCTGCACTATTGCGAGCTGTAAATGCCACTTCCAGCTTAGCTGTGCAGAAGAAGAACAACAAGAAGAAGAAATATCTCGAAATATGTCCGTCAGGCCCCTTCCCTTGAGATATATCTGCAAATATCTCGGAAACGAAGCGAGCTATGGCAAAATGTTAAGAGACCTTTTTTGTAGAGAATTATGTTTCCTACAATTTATCTTCTATGATATTTTTTGATCAGAAGCGTAGTTTTCGAGATACATCGAGATATTTAAAAGTTCCGAAGCCGCACCAACATAATAGAGATACAGAAACACCGTGGCCCCTTTCTTTGAGATAACTCTGCACTAGTGCGAGCCGCAAATGCCACTTCCAGCTTAGCTGTGCAGAAGAAGAACAACAAGAAGAAGAAATATCTCGAAATATGTCCGGCAGGCCCCTTCCCTTGAGATATATCTGCAAATATCTCGGAAACGAAGCGAGCTATGGCAAAATGTTAAGAGACCTTTTTTGTAGAGAATTCTGTTTCCTACAATTTATGTTCTATGATATTTTTTGATCAGAAGCGTAGTTTTCGAGATATATCGAGATATTTAAAAGTTCCGAAGCCGCACCAACATAATAGAGATACAGAAACACCGTGGCCCCTTTCTTTGAGATAACTCTGCACTAGTGCGAGCCGCAAATGCCACTTCCAGCTTAGCTGTGCAGAAGAAGAACAACAAGAAGAAGAAATATCTCGAAATATGTCCGTCAGGCCCCTTCCCTTGAGATAAATCTGCAAATATCTCTGAAACGAAGCCAGCTATGGCAAAATGTTAACAGACCTTTTTAGTAGAGAATTAAGTTTCCTACTTTTTATGTTCAATGATATTTTTTGATCAGATGCGTAGTTCTCGAGATATATCAAGATATTTAAAAGTTCCGAAGCCGCACCAACATAATAGAGATACAGAAACACCGTGGCCCCTTTCTTTGAGATAACTCTGCACTATTGCGAGCTGCAAATGCCACTTCCAGCTTAGCTGTGCAGAGGAAGAACAACAAGAAGAAGAAATATCTCGAAATATGTCCGTCAGGCCAGTTCCTTTGAGCTGATTCTGCAAATATCTCGGAAACGAAGCGAGCTATGGCAAAATGTTAAGAGACGTTTTTTGTAGAGAATTATGTTTCCTACAATTTATGTTCTATGATATTTTTTGATCAGATGCGTAGTTCTCGAGATATATCAAGATATTTAAAAGTTCCGAAGCCGCACCAACATAATAGAGATACAGAAACACCGTGGCCCCTTTCTTTGAGATAACTCTGCACTATTGCGAGCTGTAAATGCCACTTCCAGCTTAGCTGTGCAGAAGAAGAACAACAAGAAGAAGAAATATCTCGAAATATGTCCGTCAGGCCCCTTCCCTTGAGATATATCTGCAAATATCTCGGAAACGAAGCGAGGTATGGCAAAATGTTAAGAGACCTTTTTTGTAGAGAATTATGTTTCCTACAATTTATGTTCTATGATATTTTTTGATCAGATGCGTAGTTCTCGAGATATATCAAGATATTTAAAAGTTCCGAAGCCGCACTAACATAATAGAGATACAGAAACACCGTGGCCCCTTTCTTTGAGATAATTCTGCACTATTGCGAGCTGCAAATGCCACTTCCAGCTTAGCTGTGCAGAAGAAGAACAACAAGAAGAAGAAATATCTCGAAATATGTCCGTCAGGCCCCTTCCCTTGAGATAAATCTGCAAATATCTCGGAAACGAAGAGAGCTATGGCAAAATGTTAAGAGACCTTTTTTGTAGAGAATTAAGTTTCCTACTTTTCATGTTCTATGATATTTTTTGATCCGAAGCGTAGTTTTCGAGATATATCGAGATATTTAAAAGTTCCGAAGCCGCAGCAACATAATAGAGATACAGAAACACCGTGGCCCCTTTCTTTGAGATAACTCTGCACTAGTGCGAGCCGCAAATGCCACTTCCAGCTTAGCTGTGCAGAAGAAGAACAACAAGAAGAAGAAATATCTCGAAATATGTCCGTCAGGCCCCTTCCCTTGAGATAAATCTGCAAATATCTCGGAAACCAAGCGAGCTATGGCAAAATGATAAGAGGCCTTTTTTGTAGAGAATTAAGTTTCCTACTTTTTATCTTCTATGATATTTTTTGATCAGATGCGTAGTTCTCGAGATATATCAAGATATTTAAAAGTTCCGAAGCCGCACCAACATAATAGAGATACAGAAACACCGTGGCCCCTCTCTTTGAGATAACTCTGCACTATTGCGAGCTGGAAATGCCACTTCCAGCTTAGCTGTGCAGAAGAAGAACAACAAGAAGAAGAAATATCTCGAAATATGTCCGTCAGGCCCCTTCCCTTGAGATAATTCTGCAAATATCTCGGAAACGAAGCGAGCTATGGCAAAATGTTAAGAGACCTTTTTTGTAGAGAATTATATTTCCTACAATTTATGTTCTATGATATTTTTTGATCAGAAGCGTAGTTTTCGAGATATATCGAGATATTTAAAAGTTCCGAAGCCGCACCAACATAATAGAGATACAGAAACACCGTGGCCCCTTTCTTTGAGATAACTCTGCACTAGTGCGAGCCGCAAATGCCACTTCCAGCTTAGCTGTGCAGAAGAAGAACAACAAGAAGAAGAAATATCTCGAAATATGTCCGACAGGCCCCTTCCCTTGAGATAAATCTGCAAATATCTCGGAAACGAAGCGAGCTATGGCGAAATGTTAAGAGACCTTTTTTGTAGAGAATTAAGTTTCCTACTTTTTATCTTCTATGATATTTTTTGATCAGATGCGTAGTTCTCGAGATATATCAAGATATTTAAAAGTTCCGAAGCCGCACCAACATAATAGAGATACAGAAACACCGTGGCCCCTCTCTTTGAGATAACTCTGCACTATTGCGAGCTGCAAATGCCACTTCCAGCTTAGCTGTGCAGAAGAAGAACAACAAGAAGAAGAAATATCTCGAAATATGTCCGTCAGGCCAGTTCCTTTGAGCTGAATCTGCAAATATCTCGGAAACGAAGCGAGCTATGGCAAAATGTTAAGAGACGTTTTTTGTAGAGAATTATGTTTCCTACAATTTATGTTCTATGATATTTTTTGATCAGAAGCGTAGTTTTCGAGATATATCGAGATATTTAAAAGTTCCGAAGACGCACCAACATAATAGAGATACAGAAACACCGTGGCCCCTTTCTTTGAGATAACTGTGCACTAGTGCGAGCCGCAAATGCCACTTCCAGCTTAGCTGTGCAGAAGAAGAACAACAAGAAGAAGAAATATCTCGAAATATGTCCGTCAGGCCCCTTCCCTTGAGATAAATCTGCAAATATCTCGGAAACGAAGCGAGCTATGGCAAAATGTTAAGAGACCTTTTTTGTAGAGAATTATGTTTCCTACAATTTATGTTCTATGATATTTTTTGATCAGAAGCGTAGTTTTCGAGATATATCGAGATATTTAAAAGTTCCGAAGCCGCACCAACATAATAGAGATACAGAAACACCGTGGCCCCTTTCGTTGAGATAACTCTGCACTAGTGCGAGCCGCAAATGCCACTTCCAGCTTAGCTGTGCAGAAGAAGAACAACAAGAAGAAGAAATATCTCGAAATATGTCCGTCAGGCCCCTTCCCTTGAGATAAATCTGCACATATCTCGGAAACGAAGCGAGCTATTGCAAAATGTTAAGAGACGTTTTTTGTAGAGAATTATGTTTCCTACTATTTATGTTCTATGACATTTTTTGATCCGAAGCGTAGTTTTCGAGATATATCCAGATATTTAAAAGTTCCGAAGCCGCACCAACATTATAGGGATACAGAAACACCGTGGCCCCTTTCTTTGAGATAACTCTGCACTAGTGCGAGCCGCAAATGCCACTTCCAGCTTAGCTGTGCAGAAGAAGAACAACAAGAAGAAGAAATATCTCGAAATATGTCCGTCAGGCCCCTTCCCTTGAGATAAATCTGCAAATATCTCGGAAACGAAGCGAGCTATGGCAAAATCTTAAGAGATCTTTTTTGTAGAGAATTAAGTTTCCTACTTTTTATCTTCTATGATATTTTTTGATCAGATGCGTAGTTCTCGAGATATATCAAGATATTTAAAAGTTCCGAAGCCGCACCAACATAATAGAGATACAGAAACACCGTGGCCCCTCTCTTTGAGATAACTCTGCACTATTGCGAGCTGGAAATGCCACTTCCAGTTTAGCTGTGCAGAAGAAGAACAACAAGAAGAAGAAATATCTCGAAATATGTCCGTCAGGCCCCTTCCCTTGAGATATATCTGCAAATATCTCGGAAACGAAGCGAGCTATGGCAAAATGTTGAGAGACCTTTTTTGTAGAGAATTCTGTTTCCTACAATTTATGTTCTATGATATTTTTTGATCAGAAGCGTAGTTTTCGAGATATATCGAGATATTTAAAAGTTCCGAAGCCGCTCCAACATAATAGAGATACAGAAACACCGTGGCCCCTTTCGTTGAGATAACTCTGCACTAGTGCGAGCCGCAAATGCCACTTCCAGCTTAGCTGTGCAGAAGAAGAACAACAAGAAGAAGAAATATCTCGAAATATGTCCGTCAGGCCCCTTCCCTTGAGATAAATCTGCACATATCTCGGAAACGAAGCGAGCTATGGCAAAATGTTAAGAGACGTTTTTTGTAGAGAATTATGTTTCCTACTATTTATGTTCTATGATATTTTTTGATCCGAAGCGTAGTTTTCGAGATATATCGAGATATTTAAAAGTTCCGAAGCCGCACCAACATAATAGGGATACAGAAACACCGTGGCCCCTTTCTTTGAGATAACTCTGCACTAGTGCGAGCCGCAAATGCCACTTCCAGCTTAGCTGTGCAGAAGAAGAACAACAAGAAGAAGAAATATCTCGAAATATGTCCGTCAGGCCCCTTCCCTTGAGATAAATCTGCAAATATCTCGGAAACCAAGCGAGCTATGGCAAAATGTTGAGAGGCCTTTTTTGTAGAGAATTAAGTTTCCTACTTTTTATCTTCTATGATATTTTTTGATCAGATGCGTAGTTCTCGAGATATATCAAGATATTTAAAAGTTCCGAAGCCGCACCAACATAATAGAGATACAGAAACACCGTGGCCCCTCTCTTTGAGATAACTCTGCACTATTGCGAGCTGCAAATGCCACTTCCAGCTTAGCTGTGCAGAAGAAGAACAACAAGAAGAAGAAATATCTCGAAATATGTCCGTCAGGCCAGTTCCTTTGAGCTGAATCTGCAAATATCTCGGAAACGAAGCGAGCTATGGCAAAATGTTAAGAGACGTTTTTTGTAGAGAATTATGTTTCCTACTATTTATGTTCTATGACATTTTTTGATCCGAAGCGTAGTTTTCGAGATATATCCAGATATTTAAAAGTTCCGAAGCCGCACCAACATTATAGGGATACAGAAACACCGTGGCCCCTTTCTTTGAGATAACTCTGCACTAGTGCGAGCCGCAAATGCCACTTCCAGCTTAGCTGTGCAGAAGAAGAACAACAAGAAGAAGAAATATCTCGAAATATGTCCGTCAGGCCAGTTCCTTTGAGCTGAATCTGCAAATATCTCGGAAACGAAGAGAGCTATGGCAAAATGTTAAGAGACCTTTTTTGTAGAGAATTAAGTTTCCTACTTTTCATGTTCTATGATATTTTTTGATCAGATGCGTAGTTCTCGAGATATATCAAGATATTTAAAAGTTCCGAAGCCGCACCAACATAATAGAGATACAGAAACACCGTGGCCCCTTTCTTTGAGATAACTCTGCACTATTGCGAGCTGTAAATGCCACTTCCAGCTTAGCTGTGCAGAAGAAGAACAACAAGAAGAAGAAATATCTCGAAATATGTCCGTCAGGCCCCTTCCCTTGAGATATATCTGCAAATATCTCGGAAACGAAGCGAGCTATGGCAAAATGTTAAGAGACCTTTTTTGTAGAGAATTATGCTTCCTACAATTTATGTTCTATGATATTTTTTGATCAGAAGCGTAGTTTTCGAGATATATCGAGATATTTAAAAGTTCCGAAGCCGCACCAACATAATAGAGATACAGAAACACCGTGGCCCCTTTCGTTGAGACAACTCTGCACTAGTGCGAGCCGCAAATGCCACTTCCAGCTTAGCTGTGCAGAAGAGGAACAACAAGAAGAAGAAATATCTCGAAATATGTCCGTCAGGCCCCTTCCCTTGAGATAAATCTGCAAATATCTCGGAAACGAAGCGAGCTATGGCAAAATGTTAAGAGACCTTTTTTGTAGAGAATTATGTTTCCTACTTTTTATGTTCTATGATATTTTTTGATCAGATGCGTAGTTCTCGAGATATATCAAGATATTTAAAAGTTCCGAAGCCGCACCAACATAATAGAGATACAGAAACACCGTGGCCCCTTTCTTTGAGATAACTCTGCACTATTGCGAGCTGCAAATGCCACTTCCAGCTTAGCTGTGCAGAAGAAGAACAACAAGAAGAAGAAATATCTGGAAATATGTCCGTCAGGGCCCTTCCCTTGAGATAAATCTGCAAATATCTCGGAAACGAAGCGAGCTACGGCAAAATGTTAAGAGACCTTTTTTGTAGAAAATTAGGATTCCTACTTTTTATGTTCTATGATATTTTTTGAACAGATGCGTAGTTCTCAAGATATATCAAGATATTTAAAAGTTCCGAAGCCGCACCAACATAATAGAGATACAGAAACACCGTGGCCCCTTTCTTTGAGATAACTCTGCACTATTGCGCGCTGCAAATGCCACTTCCAGCTTAGCTGTGCAGAAGAAGAACAACAAGAAGAAGAAATATCTCGAAATATGTCCGTCAGGCCCCTTCCCTTGAGATAAATCTGCAAATATCTCGGAAACGAAGCGAGCTATGGCAAAATGTTAGGAGAGCTTTTTTGTAGAGAATTAAGTTTCCTACTTTTTATGTTCTATGATATTTTTTGATCAGATGCGTAGTTCTCGAGATATATCATGATATGTAAAAGCTCCGAAGCTGCACCAACATAATAGAGGTACAGAAACACCGTGGCCCCTTTCTTTGAGATAACTCTGCACTATTGCGAGCTGCAAATGCCACTTCCAGCTTAGCTGTGCAGAAGAAGAACAACAAGAAGAAGAAATATCTCGAAATATGTCCGTCAGGACCCTTCCCTTGAGACAAATCTGCAAATATCTCGGAAACGAAGCGAGCTATTGCAAAACGTTAAGAGACCTTTTTTGTAGAGAATTAAGTTTCCTACTTTTTATGTTCTATGATATTTTTTGATCAGATGCGTAGTTCTCGAGATATATCAAGATATTTAAAAGTTCCGAAGCCGCACCAACGTAATAGAGATACAGAAACACCGTAGCCCCTTTCTTTGCGATAACTCTGCACTACTGCGAGCTGCAAATGCCACTTCCAGCTTAGCTGTGCAGAAGAAGAACAACAAGAAGAAGAAATATCTCGAAATATGTCCGTCAGGCCCCTTCCCTTGAGATAAATCTGCAAATATCTCGGAAACGAAGCGAGCTATGGCAAAATGTTAAGAGACCTTTTTTGTAGAGAATTAAGTTTCCTACTTTTTATGTTCTATGATATTTTTCGATCAGAGGCGTAGTTCTTGAGATATATCAAGATATTTAAAAGTTCCGAAGCCGCACCAACATAATAGAGATACAGAAACACCGTGGCCCCTTTCTTTGAGATTACTCTGCACGATTGCGAGCTGGAAATGCCACTTCCAGTTTAGCTGTGCAGAAGAAGAACAACAAGAAGAAGAAATATCTCGAAATATGTCCATCAGGACCCTTCCCTTGAGATAAATCTGCAAATATCTCGGAAACGAAGCGAGCGATGGCAAAATGTTAAGAGACCTTTTTTGTAGAAAATTAGGATTCCTACTTTTTATGTTCTATGATATTTTTTGAACAGATGCGTAGTTCTCGAGATATATCAAGATATTTAAAAGTTCCGAAGCCGCACCAACATAATAGAGATACAGAAACACCGTGGCCCCTTTCTTTGAGATAACTCTGCACTATTACGCGCTGCAAATGCCACTTCCAGCTTAGCTGTGCAGAAGAAGAACAACAAGAAGAAGAAATATCTCGAAATATGTCCGTCAGGCCCCTTCCCTTTAGATAAATCTGCAAATATCTCGGAAACGAAGCGAGCTATGGCAAAATGTTAAGAGACCTTTTCTGTAGAGAATTAAGTTTCCTACTGTTTATGTTCTATGATATTTTTTGATCAGATGCGTAGTTCTCGAGATATATCATGATATGTAAAAGCTCCGAAGCTGCACCAACATAATAGAGGTACAGAAACACCGTGGCCCCTTTCTTTGAGATAACTCTGCACTATTGCGAGCTGCAGATGCCACTTCCAGCTTAGCTGTGCAGAAGAAGAACAACAAGAAGAAGAAATATCTCGAAATATGTCCGTCAGGACCCTTCCCTTGAGATAAATCTGCAAATATCTCGGAAACGAAGCGAGCTATGGCAAAATGTTAGGAGACCTTTTTTGTAGAGAATTAAGTTTCCTACTTTTTATGTTCTATGATATTTTTCGATCAGAGGCGTAGTTCTCGAGATATATCAAGATATTTAAAAGTTCCGAAGCCGCACCAACATAATAGAGATACAGAAACACCGTGGCCCCTTTCTTTGCGATAACTCTGCACTATTGCGAGCTGCAAATGCCACTTCCAGCTTAGCTGTGCAGAAGAAGAACAACAAGAAGAAGAAATATCTCGAAATATGTCCGTCAGGCCACTTCCCTTGAGATAAATCTGCAAATATCTCGGAAACGAAGCGAGCTATGGCAAAATGTTAGGAGACCTTTTTTGTAGAGAATTAAGTTTCCTACTTTTTATGTTGTATGATATTTTTCGATCAGAGGCGTAGTTCTCGAGATATATCAAGATATTTAAAAGTTCCGAAGCCGCACCAACATAATAGAGATACAGAAACACCGTGGCCCCTTTCTTTGAGATTACTCTGCACGATTGCGAGCTGGAAATGCCACTTCCAGTTTAGCTGTGCAGAAGAAGAACAACAAGAAGAAGAAATATCTCGAAATATGTCCATCAGGACCCTTCCCTTGAGATAAATCTGCAAATATCTCGGAAACGAAGCGAGCGATGGCAAAATGTTAAGAGACCTTTTTTGTAGAGAATTATGTTTCCTACAATTTATGTTCTATGATATTTTTTGATCAGAAGCGTAGTTTTCCAGATATATCGAGATATTTAAAAGTGCCGAAGCCGCACCAACATAATAGAGATACAGAAACACCGTGGCCCCTTTCTTTGAGATAACTCTGCACTATTGCGAGCTGCAAATGCCACTTCCAGCTTAGCTGTGCAGAAGAAGAACAACAAGAAGAAGAAATATCTGGAAATATGTCCGTCAGGCCCCTTCCCTTGAGATACATCTGCAAATATCTCGGAAACGAAGCGAGCTATGGCAAAATGTTGAGAGACCTTTTTTGTGGAGAATTAAGTTTCCTACTATTTATGTTCTATCATATTTTTGGATCAGACGCGTAGTTCTCGAGATACATCAAGATATTTAAAAGTTCCGAAGCCGCACCAACATAATAGAGATACAGAAACACCGTGGCCCCTTTCTTTGAGATAACTCTGCACTAGTGCGAGCCGCAAATGCCACTTCCAGCTTAGCTGTGCAGAAGAAGAACAACAAGAAGAAGAAATATCTCGAAATATGTCCGTCAGGCCACTTCCCTTGAGGTAAATCTGCAAATATCTCGGAAACGAAGCGAGCTATGGCAAAATGTTGAGAGACCTTTTTTGTAGAGAATTATGTTTCCTACTTTTTATGTTCTATGATATTTTTTGATCAGACGCGTAGTTCTCGAGATATATCAAGATATTTAAAAGTTCCGAAGCCGCACCAACATAATAGAGATACAGAAACACCGTGGCCCCTTTCTTTGAGATAACTCTGCACTATTGCGCGCTGCAAATGCCACTTCCAGCTTAGCTGTGCAGAAGAAGAACAACAAGAAGAAGAAATATCTCGAAATATGTCCGTCAGGCCCCTTCCCTTGAGATAAATCTGCAAATATCTCGGAAACGAAGCGAGCTATGGCAAAATGTTAAGAGACCTTTTCTGTAGAGAATTAAGTTTCCTACTTTTTATGTTCTATGATATTTTTTGATCAGATGCGTAGTTCTCGAGATATATCATGATATGTAAAAGCTCCGAAGCTGCACCAACATAATAGAGGTACAGAAACACCGTGGCCCCTTTCTTTGAGATAACTCTGCACTATTGCGAGCTGCAGATGCCACTTCCAGCTTAGCTGTGCAGAAGAAGAACAACAAGAAGAAGAAATATCTCGAAATATGTCCGTCAGGCCCCTTCCCTTGAGATAAATCTGCAAATATCTCGGAAACGAAGAGAGCTATGACAAAATGTTAAGAGACCTTTTTTGTAGAGAATTAAGTTTCCTACTTTTTATGTTCTATGATATTTTTTGATCAGATGCGTAGTTCTCGAGATATATCAAGATATTTAAAAGTTCCGAAGCCGCACCAACATAATAGAGATACAGAAACATCGTGGCCCCTTTCTTTGAGATAACTCTGCACTATTGCGAGCTGCAAATGCCACTTCCAGCTTAGCTGTGCAGAAGAAGAACAACAAGAAGAAGAAATATCTCGAAATATGTCCGTCAGGCCCCTTCCCTTGAGATATATCTGCAAATATCTCGGAAACGAAGCGAGCTATGGCAAAATGTTAAGAGACCTTTTTTGTAGAGAATTATGCTTCCTACAATTTATGTTCTACGATATTTTTTGATCAGAAGCGTAGTTTTCGAGATATATCGAGATATTTAAAAGTTCCGAAGCCGCACCAACATAATAGAGATACAGAAACACCGTGGCCCCTTTCTTTGAGATAACTCTGCACTAGTGCGAGCTGCAAATGCCACTTCCAGCTTAGCTGTGCAGAAGAAGAACAACAAGAAGAAGAAATATCTCGAAATATGTCCGTCAGGCCCCTTCCCTTGAGATAAATCTGCAAATATCTCGGAAACGAAGCGAGCTATGGCAAAATGTTAAGAGACCTTTTTTGTAGAGAATTATGTTTCCTACTTTTTATGTTCTATGATATTTTTTGATCAGATGCGTAGTTCTCGAGATATATCAAGATATTTAAAAGTTCCGAAGCCGCACGAACATAATAGAGATACAGAAACACCGTGGCCCCTTTCTTTGAGATATCTCTGCACTATTGCGAGCTGCAAATGCCACTTCCAGCTTAGCTGTGCAGAAGAAGAACAACAAGAAGAAGAAATATCTCGAAATATGTCCGTCAGGCCCCTTCCCTTGAGATAAATCTGCAAATATCTCGGAAACGAAGAGAGCTATGACAAAATGTTAAGAGACCTTTTTTGTAGAGAATTAAGTTTCCTACTTTTTATGTTCTATGATATTTTTTGATCAGATGCGTAGTTCTCGAGATATATCAAGATATTTAAAAGTTCCGAAGCCGCACCAACATAATAGAGATACAGAAACACCGTGGCCCCTTTCTTTGAGATAACTCTGCACTATTGCGAGCTGTAAATGCCACTTCCAGCTTAGCTGTGCAGAAGAAGAACAACAAGAAGAAGAAATATCTCGAAATATGTCCGTCAGGCCCCTTCCCTTGAGATATATCTGCAAATATCTCGGAAACGAAGCGAGCTATGGCAAAATGTTAAGAGACCTTTTTTGTAGAGAATTATGTTTCCTACAATTTATGTTCTACGATATTTTTTGATCAGAAGCGTAGTTTTCGAGATATATCGAGATATTTAAAAGTTCCGAAGCCGCACCAACATAATAGAGATACAGAAACACCGTGGCCCCTTTCTTTGAGATAACTCTGCACTATTGCGAGCTGTAAATGCCACTTCCAGCTTAGCTGTGCACAAAGGGGAACAACAAGAAGAAGAAATATCTCGAAATATGTCCGTCAGGCCCCTTCCCTTGAGATATATCTGCAAATATCTCGGAAACGAAGCGAGCTATGGCAAAATGTTAAGAGACCTTTTTTGTAGAGAATTATGTTTCCTACAATTTATGTTCTACGATATTTTTTGATCAGAAGCGTAGTTTTCGAGATATATCGAGATATTTAAAAGTTCCGAAGCCGCACCAACATAATAGAGATACAGAAACACCGTGGCCCCTTTCTTTGAGATAACTCTGCACTAGTGCGAGCTGCAAATGCCACTTCCAGCTTAGCTGTGCAGAAGAAGAACAACAAGAAGAAGAAATATCTCGAAATATGTCCGTCAGGCCCCTTCCCTTGAGATAAATCTGCACATATCTCGGAAACGAAGTGAGCTATGGCAAAATGTTAAGAGACCTTTTTTGTAGAGAATTAAGTTTCCTACTTTTTATGTTCTATGATATTTTTTGATCAGATGCGTAGTTCTCGAGATATATCAAGATATTTAAAAGTTCCGAAGCCGCACCAACATAATAGGGATACAGAAACACCGTGGCCCCTTTCTTTGAGATCACTCTGCACTAGTGCGAGCCGCAAATGCCACTTCCAGCTTAGCTGTGCAGAAGAAGAACAACAAGAAGAAGAAATATCTCGAAATATGTCCGTCAGGCCCCTTCCCTTGAGATAAATCTGCAAATATCTCGGAAACGAAGCGAGCTATGGCAAAATGTTAGGAGACCTTTTTTGTAGAGAATTAAGTTTCCTACTTTTTATGTTGTATGATATTTTTCGATCAGAGGCGTAGTTCTCGAGATATATCAAGATATTTAAAAGTTCCGAAGCCGCACCAACATAATAGAGATACAGAAACACCGTGGCCCCTTTCTTTGAGATTACTCTGCACGATTGCGAGCTGGAAATGCCACTTCCAGTTTAGCTGTGCAGAAGAAGAACAACAAGAAGAAGAAATATCTCGAAATATGTCCATCAGGACCCTTCCCTTGAGATAAATCTGCAAATATCTCGGAAACGAAGCGAGCGATGGCAAAATGTTAAGAGACCTTTTTTGTAGAGAATTATGTTTCCTACAATTTATGTTCTATGATATTTTTTGATCAGAAGCGTAGTTTTCGAGATATATCGAGATATTTAAAAGTGCCGAAGCCGCACCAACATAATAGAGATACAGAAACACCGTGGCCCCTTTCTTTGGGATAACTCTGCACTATTGCGAGCTGGAAATGCCACTTCCAGTTTAGCTGTGCGGAAGAAGAACAACAAGAAGAAGAAATATCTCGAAATATGTCCGTCAGGCCCCTTCCCTTGAGATAAATCTGCACATATCTCGGAAACGAAGTGAGCTATGGCAAAATGTTAAGAGACCTTTTTTGTAGAGAATTAAGTTTCCTACTTTTTATGTTCTATGATATTTTTTGATCAGATGCGTAGTTCTCGAGATATATCAAGATATTTAAAAGTTCCGAAGCCGCACCAACATAATAGGGATACAGAAACACCGTGGCCCCTTTCTTTGAGATTACTCTGCACGATTGCGAGCTGGAAATGCCACTTCCAGTTTAGCTGTGCAGAAGAAGAACAACAAGAAGAAGAAATATCTCGAAATATGTCCATCAGGACCCTTCCCTTGAGATAAATCTGCAAATATCTCGGAAACGAAGCGAGCGATGGCAAAATGTTAAGAGACCTTTTTTGTAGAGAATTATGTTTCCTACAATTTATGTTCTATGATATTTTTTGATCAGAAGCGTAGTTTTCCAGATATATCGAGATATTTAAAAGTGCCGAAGCCGCACCAACATAATAGAGATACAGAAACACCGTGGCCCCTTTCTTTGAGATAACTCTGCACTATTGCGAGCTGCAAATGCCACTTCCAGCTTAGCTGTGCAGAAGAAGAACAACAAGAAGAAGAAATATCTGGAAATATGTCCGTCAGGCCCCTTCCCTTGAGATACATCTGCAAATATCTCGGAAACGAAGCGAGCTATGGCAAAATGTTGAGAGACCTTTTTTGTGGAGAATTAAGTTTCCTACTATTTATGTTCTATCATATTTTTGGATCAGACGCGTAGTTCTCGAGATACATCAAGATATTTAAAAGTTCCGAAGCCGCACCAACATAATAGAGATACAGAAACACCGTGGCCCCTTTCTTTGAGATAACTCTGCACTAGTGCGAGCCGCAAATGCCACTTCCAGCTTAGCTGTGCAGAAGAAGAACAACAAGAAGAAGAAATATCTCGAAATATGTCCGTCAGGCCACTTCCCTTGAGGTAAATCTGCAAATATCTCGGAAACGAAGCGAGCTATGGCAAAATGTTGAGAGACCTTTTTTGTAGAGAATTATGTTTCCTACTTTTTATGTTCTATGATATTTTTTGATCAGACGCGTAGTTCTCGAGATATATCAAGATATTTAAAAGTTCCGAAGCCGCACCAACATAATAGAGATACAGAAACACCGTGGCCCCTTTCTTTGAGATAACTCTGCACTATTGCGCGCTGCAAATGCCACTTCCAGCTTAGCTGTGCAGAAGAAGAACAACAAGAAGAAGAAATATCTCGAAATATGTCCGTCAGGCCCCTTCCCTTGAGATAAATCTGCAAATATCTCGGAAACGAAGCGAGCTATGGCAAAATGTTAAGAGACCTTTTCTGTAGAGAATTAAGTTTCCTACTTTTTATGTTCTATGATATTTTTTGATCAGATGCGTAGTTCTCGAGATATATCATGATATGTAAAAGCTCCGAAGCTGCACCAACATAATAGAGGTACAGAAACACCGTGGCCCCTTTCTTTGAGATAACTCTGCACTATTGCGAGCTGCAGATGCCACTTCCAGCTTAGCTGTGCAGAAGAAGAACAACAAGAAGAAGAAATATCTCGAAATATGTCCGTCAGGCCCCTTCCCTTGAGATAAATCTGCAAATATCTCGGAAACGAAGAGAGCTATGACAAAATGTTAAGAGACCTTTTTTGTAGAGAATTAAGTTTCCTACTTTTTATGTTCTATGATATTTTTTGATCAGATGCGTAGTTCTCGAGATATATCAAGATATTTAAAAGTTCCGAAGCCGCACCAACATAATAGAGATACAGAAACATCGTGGCCCCTTTCTTTGAGATAACTCTGCACTATTGCGAGCTGCAAATGCCACTTCCAGCTTAGCTGTGCAGAAGAAGAACAACAAGAAGAAGAAATATCTCGAAATATGTCCGTCAGGCCCCTTCCCTTGAGATATATCTGCAAATATCTCGGAAACGAAGCGAGCTATGGCAAAATGTTAAGAGACCTTTTTTGTAGAGAATTATGCTTCCTACAATTTATGTTCTACGATATTTTTTGATCAGAAGCGTAGTTTTCGAGATATATCGAGATATTTAAAAGTTCCGAAGCCGCACCAACATAATAGAGATACAGAAACACCGTGGCCCCTTTCTTTGAGATAACTCTGCACTAGTGCGAGCTGCAAATGCCACTTCCAGCTTAGCTGTGCAGAAGAAGAACAACAAGAAGAAGAAATATCTCGAAATATGTCCGTCAGGCCCCTTCCCTTGAGATAAATCTGCAAATATCTCGGAAACGAAGCGAGCTATGGCAAAATGTTAAGAGACCTTTTTTGTAGAGAATTATGTTTCCTACTTTTTATGTTCTATGATATTTTTTGATCAGATGCGTAGTTCTCGAGATATATCAAGATATTTAAAAGTTCCGAAGCCGCACGAACATAATAGAGATACAGAAACACCGTGGCCCCTTTCTTTGAGATATCTCTGCACTATTGCGAGCTGCAAATGCCACTTCCAGCTTAGCTGTGCAGAAGAAGAACAACAAGAAGAAGAAATATCTCGAAATATGTCCGTCAGGCCCCTTCCCTTGAGATAAATCTGCAAATATCTCGGAAACGAAGAGAGCTATGACAAAATGTTAAGAGACCTTTTTTGTAGAGAATTAAGTTTCCTACTTTTTATGTTCTATGATATTTTTTGATCAGATGCGTAGTTCTCGAGATATATCAAGATATTTAAAAGTTCCGAAGCCGCACCAACATAATAGAGATACAGAAACACCGTGGCCCCTTTCTTTGAGATAACTCTGCACTATTGCGAGCTGTAAATGCCACTTCCAGCTTAGCTGTGCAGAAGAAGAACAACAAGAAGAAGAAATATCTCGAAATATGTCCGTCAGGCCCCTTCCCTTGAGATATATCTGCAAATATCTCGGAAACGAAGCGAGCTATGGCAAAATGTTAAGAGACCTTTTTTGTAGAGAATTATGTTTCCTACAATTTATGTTCTACGATATTTTTTGATCAGAAGCGTAGTTTTCGAGATATATCGAGATATTTAAAAGTTCCGAAGCCGCACCAACATAATAGAGATACAGAAACACCGTGGCCCCTTTCTTTGAGATAACTCTGCACTATTGCGAGCTGTAAATGCCACTTCCAGCTTAGCTGTGCACAAAGGGGAACAACAAGAAGAAGAAATATCTCGAAATATGTCCGTCAGGCCCCTTCCCTTGAGATATATCTGCAAATATCTCGGAAACGAAGCGAGCTATGGCAAAATGTTAAGAGACCTTTTTTGTAGAGAATTATGTTTCCTACAATTTATGTTCTACGATATTTTTTGATCAGAAGCGTAGTTTTCGAGATATATCGAGATATTTAAAAGTTCCGAAGCCGCACCAACATAATAGAGATACAGAAACACCGTGGCCCCTTTCTTTGAGATAACTCTGCACTAGTGCGAGCTGCAAATGCCACTTCCAGCTTAGCTGTGCAGAAGAAGAACAACAAGAAGAAGAAATATCTCGAAATATGTCCGTCAGGCCCCTTCCCTTGAGATAAATCTGCACATATCTCGGAAACGAAGTGAGCTATGGCAAAATGTTAAGAGACCTTTTTTGTAGAGAATTAAGTTTCCTACTTTTTATGTTCTATGATATTTTTTGATCAGATGCGTAGTTCTCGAGATATATCAAGATATTTAAAAGTTCCGAAGCCGCACCAACATAATAGGGATACAGAAACACCGTGGCCCCTTTCTTTGAGATCACTCTGCACTAGTGCGAGCCGCAAATGCCACTTCCAGCTTAGCTGTGCAGAAGAAGAACAACAAGAAGAAGAAATATCTCGAAATATGTCCGTCAGGCCCCTTCCCTTGAGATAAATCTGCAAATATCTCGGAAACGAAGCGAGCTATGGCAAAATGTTAGGAGACCTTTTTTGTAGAGAATTAAGTTTCCTACTTTTTATGTTGTATGATATTTTTCGATCAGAGGCGTAGTTCTCGAGATATATCAAGATATTTAAAAGTTCCGAAGCCGCACCAACATAATAGAGATACAGAAACACCGTGGCCCCTTTCTTTGAGATTACTCTGCACGATTGCGAGCTGGAAATGCCACTTCCAGTTTAGCTGTGCAGAAGAAGAACAACAAGAAGAAGAAATATCTCGAAATATGTCCATCAGGACCCTTCCCTTGAGATAAATCTGCAAATATCTCGGAAACGAAGCGAGCGATGGCAAAATGTTAAGAGACCTTTTTTGTAGAGAATTATGTTTCCTACAATTTATGTTCTATGATATTTTTTGATCAGAAGCGTAGTTTTCGAGATATATCGAGATATTTAAAAGTGCCGAAGCCGCACCAACATAATAGAGATACAGAAACACCGTGGCCCCTTTCTTTGGGATAACTCTGCACTATTGCGAGCTGGAAATGCCACTTCCAGTTTAGCTGTGCGGAAGAAGAACAACAAGAAGAAGAAATATCTCGAAATATGTCCGTCAGGCCCCTTCCCTTGAGATAAATCTGCACATATCTCGGAAACGAAGTGAGCTATGGCAAAATGTTAAGAGACCTTTTTTGTAGAGAATTAAGTTTCCTACTTTTTATGTTCTATGATATTTTTTGATCAGATGCGTAGTTCTCGAGATATATCAAGATATTTAAAAGTTCCGAAGCCGCACCAACATAATAGGGATACAGAAACACCGTGGCCCCTTTCTTTGAGATAACTCTGCACTAGTGCGAGCCGCAAATGCCACTTCCAGCTTAGCTGTGCAGAAGAAGAACAACAAGAAGAAGAAATATCTCGAAATATGTCCGTCAGGCCCCTTCCCTTGAGATAAATCTGCAAATATCTCGGAAACGAAGCGAGCTATGGCAAAATGTTAAGAGACCTTTTTTGTAGAGAATTAAGTTTCCTACTTTTTATGCTCTATGATATTTTTTGATCAGATGCGTAGTTCTCGAGATATATCAAGATATTTAAAAGTTCCGAAGCCGCACCAACATAATAGAGATACAGAAACACCGTGGCCCCTTTCTTTGAGATAACTCTGCACTATTGCGACCTGCAAATGCCACTTCCAGCTTAGCTGTGCAGAAGAAGAACAACAAGAAGAAGAAATATCTCGAAATATGTCCGTCAGGCCACTTCCCTTGAGATAAATCTGCAAATATCTCGGAAACGAAGCGAGCTATGGCAAAATGTTGAGAGACCTTTTTTGTAGAGAATTATGTTTCCTACTTTTTATGTTCTATGATATTTTTTGATCAGACGCGTAGTTCTCGAGATATATCAAGATATTTAAAAGTTCCGAAGCCGCACCAACATAATAGAGATACAGAAACACCGTGGCCCCTTTCTTTGAGATATCTCTGCACTATTGCGAGCTGCAAATGCCACTTCCAGCTTAGCTGTGCAGAAGAAGAACAACAAGAAGAAGAAATATCTCGAAATATGTCCGTCAGGACCCTTCCCTTGAGATAAATCTGCAAATATCTCGGAAACGAAGCGAGCGATGGCAAAATGTTAAGAGACCTTTTTTGTAGAGAATTATGTTTCCTACAATTTATGTTCTATGATATTTTTTGATCAGAAGCGTAGTTTTCGAGATATATCGAGATATTTAAAAGTGCCGAAGCCGCACCAACATAATAGAGATACAGAAACACCGTGGCCCCTTTCTTTGGGATAACTCTGCACTAGTGCGAGCTGCAAATGCCACTTCCAGCTTAGCTGTGCAGAAGAAGAACAACAAGAAGAAGAAATATCTGGAAATATGTCCGTCAGGCCCCTTCCCTTGAGATAAATCTGCAAATATCTCGGAAACGAAGCGAGCTATGGCAAAATGTTGAGAGACCTTTTTTGTGGAGAATTAAGTTTCCTACTATTTATGTTCTATGATATTTTTGGATCAGATGCGTAGTCCTCGAGATATATCAAGATATTTAAAAGTTCCGAAGCCGCACCAACATAATAGAGATACAGAAACACCGTGGCCCCTTTCTTTGAGATAACTCTGCACTAGTGCGAGCCGCAAATGCCACTTCCAGCTTAGCTGTGCAGAAGAAGAACAACAAGAAGAAGAAATATCTCGAAATATGTCCGTCAGGCCACTTCCCTTGAGATAAATCTGCAAATATCTCGGAAACGAAGCGAGCTATGGCAAAATGTTGAGAGACCTTTTTTGTAGAGAATTATGTTTCCTACTTTTTATGTTCTATGATATTTTTTGATCAGACGCGTAGTTCTCGAGATATATCAAGATATTTAAAAGTTCCGAAGCCGCACCAACATAATAGAGATACAGAAACACCGTGGCCCCTTTCTTTGAGATATCTCTGCACTATTGCGAGCTGCAAATGCCACTTCCAGCTTAGCTGTGCAGAAGAAGAACAACAAGAAGAAGAAATATCTCGAAATATGTCCGTCAGGCCCCTTCCCTTGAGATAAATCTGCAAATATCTCGGAAACGAAGAGAGCTATGACAAAATGTTAAGAGACCTTTTTTGTAGAGAATTAAGTTTCCTACTTTTTATGTTCTATGGTATTTTTTGATCAGATGCGTAGTTCTCGAGATATATCAAGATATTTAAAAGTTCCGAAGCCGCACCAACATAATAGAGATACAGAAACACCGTGGCCCCTTTCTTTGAGATAACTCTGCACTATTGCGAGCTGGAAATGCCACTTCCAGTTTAGCTGTGCGGAAGAAGAACAACAAGAAGAAGAAATATCTCGAAATATGTCCGTCAGGCCCCTTCCCTTGAGATAAATCTGCACATATCTCGGAAACGAAGTGAGCTATGGCAAAATGTTAAGAGACCTTTTTTGTAGAGAATTAAGTTTCCTACTTTTTACGTTCTATGATATTTTTTGATCAGATGCGTAGTTTTCGAGATATATCAAGATATTTAAAAGTTCCGAAGCCGCACCAACATAATAGGGATACAGAAACACCGTGGCCCCTTTCTTTGAGATAACTCTGCACTAGTGCGAGCCGCAAATGCCACTTCCAGCTTAGCTGTGCAGAAGAAGAACAACAAGAAGAAGAAATATCTCGAAATATGTCCGTCAGGCCCCTTCCCTTGAGATAAATCTGCAAATATCTCGGAAACGAAGCGAGCTATGGCAAAATGTTGAGAGACCTTTTTTGTAGAGAATTAAGTTTCCTACTTTTTATGTTCTATGATATTTTTTGATCAGATGCGTAGTTCTCGAGATATATCAAGATATTTAAAAGTTCCGAAGCCGCACCAACATAATAGAGATACAGAAACACCGTGGCCCCTTTCTTTGAGATAACTCTGCACTATTGCGAGCTGTAAATGCCACTTCCAGCTTAGCTGTGCAGAAGAAGAACAACAAGAAGAAGAAATATCTCGAAATATGTCCGTCAGGCCCCTTCCCTTGAGATATATCTGCAAATATCTCGGAAACGAAGCGAGCTATGGCAAAATGTTAAGAGACCTATTTTGTAGAGAATTAAGTTTCCTACTTTTTATGTTCTATGATATTTTTTGATCAGATGCGTAGTTCTCGAGATATATCAAGATATTTAAAAGTTCCGAAGCCGCACGAACATAATAGAGATACAGAAACACCGTGGCCCCTTTCTTTGAGATAACTCTGCACTATTGCGAGCTGCAAATGCCACTTCCAGCTTAGCTGTGCAGAAGAAGAACAACAAGAAGAAGAAATATCTGGAAATATGTCCGTCAGGCCCCTTCCCTTGAGATAAATCTGCAAATATCTCGGAAACGAAGCGAGCTATGGCAAAATGTTGAGAGACCTTTTTTGTGGAGAATTAAGTTTCCTACTATTTATGTTCTATGATATTTTTGGATCAGATGCGTAGTTCTCGAGATATATCAAGATATTTAAAAGTTCCGAAGCCGCACCAACATAATAGAGATACAGAAACACCGTGGCCCCTTTCTTTGAGATAACTCTGCACTAGTGCGAGCCGCAAATGCCACTTCCAGCTTAGCTGTGCAGAAGAAGAACAACAAGAAGAAGAAATATCTCGAAATATGTCCGTCAGGCCCCTTCCCTTGAGATATATCTGCAAATATCTCGGAAACGAAGCGAGCTATGGCAAAATGTTAAGAGACCTTTTTTGTAGAGAATTATGTTTCCTACAATTTATGTTCTACGATATTTTTTGATCAGAAGCGTAGTTTTCGAGATATATCGAGATATTTAAAAGTTCCGAAGCCGCACCAACATAATAGAGATACAGAAACACCGTGGCCCCTTTCTTTGAGATAACTCTGCACCAGTGCGAGCTGCAAATGCCACTTCCAGCGTAGCTGTGCAGAAGAAGAACAACAAGAAGAAGAAATATCTCGAAATATGTCCGTCAGGCCCCTTCCCTTGAGATAAATCTGCAAATATCTCGGAAACGAAGCGAGCTATGGCAAAATGTTAAGAGACCTTTTTTGTAGAGAATTAAGTTTCCTACTTTTTATGTTCTATGATATTTTTTGATCAGATGCGTAGTTCTCGAGATATATCAAGATATTTAAAAGTTCCGAAGCCGCACGAACATAATAGAGATACAGAAACACCGTGGCCCCTTTCTTTGAGATATCTCTGCACTATTGCGAGCTGCAAATGCCACTTCCAGCTTAGCTGTGCAGAAGAAGAACAACAAGAAGAAGAAATATCTCGAAATATGTCCGTCAGGCCCCTTCCCTTGAGATAAATCTGCAAATATCTCGGAAACGAAGCGAGCTATGGCAAAATGTTAAGAGACCTTTTTTGTAGAGAATTAAGTTTCCTACTTTTTATGTTCTATGATATTTTTTGATCAGATGCGTAGTTCTCGAGATATATCAAGATATTTAAAAGTTCCGAAGCCGCACGAACATAATAGAGATACAGAAACACCGTGGCCCCTTTCTTTGAGATATCTCTGCACTATTGCGAGCTGCAAATGCCACTTCCAGCTTAGCTGTGCAGAAGAAGAACAACAAGAAGAAGAAATATCTCGAAATATGTCCGTCAGGCCCCTTCCCTTGAGATAAATCTGCAAATATCTCGGAAACGAAGCGAGCTGCGGCAAAATGTTAAGAGACCTTTTTTGTAGAGAATTAAGTTTCCTACTTTTTATGTTCTATGATATTTTTTGATCAGATGCGTAGTTCTCGAGATATATCAAGATATTTAAAAGTTCCGAAGCCGCACCAACATAATAGAGATACAGAAACACCGTGGCCCCTTTCTTTGAGATAACTCTGCACTACTGCGAGCTGCAAATGCCACTTCCAGCTTAGCTGTGCGGAAGAAGAACAACAAGAAGAAGAAATATCTCGAAATATGTCCGTCAGGCCCCTTCCCTTGAGATAAATCTGCACATATCTCGGAAACGAAGTGAGCTATCGCAAAATGTTAAGAGACCTTTTTTGTAGAGAATTAAGTTTCCTACTTTTTATGTTCTATGATATTTTTTGATCAGATGCGTAGTTTTCGAGATATATCAAGATATTTAAAAGTTCCGAAGCCGCACCAACATAATAGGGATACAGAAACACCGTGGCCCCTTTCTTTGAGATAACTCTGCACTAGTGCGAGCCGCAAATGCCACTTCCAGCTTAGCTGTGCAGAAGAAGAACAACAAGCAGAAGAAATATCTCGAAATATGTCCGTCAGGCCCCTTCCCTTGAGATAAATCTGCAAATATCTCGGAAACGAAGCGAGCTATGGCAAAATGTTAAGAGACCTTTTTTGTAGAGAATTAAGTTTCCTACTTTTTATGTTCTATGATATTTTTTGATCAGATGCGTAGTTCTCGAGATATATCAAGATATTTAAAAGTTCCGAAGCCGCACCAACATAATAGAGATACAGAAACACCGTGGCCCCTTTCTTTGAGATAACTCTGCACTACTGCGAGCTGCAAATGCCACTTCCAGCTTAGCTGTGCAGAAGAAGAACAACAAGAAGAAGAAATATCTCGAAATATGTCCGTCAGGCCCCTTCCCTTGAGATAAATCTGCACATATCTCGGAAACGAAGTGAGCTATGGCAAAATGTTAAGAGACCTTTTTTGTAGAGAATTAAGTTTCCTACTTTTTATGTTCTATGATATTTTTTGATCAGATGCGTAGTTCTCGAGATATATCAAGATATTTAAAAGTTCCGAAGCCGCACGAACATAATAGAGATACAGAAACACCGTGGCCCCTTTCTTTGAGATAACTCTGCACTATTGCGAGCTGCAAATGCCACTTCCAGCTTAGCTGTGCAGAAGAAGAACAACAAGAAGAAGAAATATCTGGAAATATGTCCGTCAGGCCCCTTCCCTTGAGATAAATCTGCAAATATCTCGGAAACGAAGCGAGCTATGGCAAAATGTTGAGAGACCTTTTTTGTGGAGAATTAAGTTTCCTACTATTTATGTTCTATGATATTTTTGGATCAGATGCGTAGTTCTCGAGATATATCAAGATATTTAAAAGTTCCGAAGCCGCACCAACATAATAGAGATACAGAAACACCGTGGCCCCTTTATTTGAGATAACTCTGCACTAGTGCGAGCCGCAAATGCCACTTCCAGCTTAGCTGTGCAGAAGAAGAACAACAAGAAGAAGAAATATCTCGAAATATGTCCGTCAGGCCACTTCCCTTGAGATAAATCTGCAAATATCTCGGAAACGAAGCGAGCTATGGCAAAATGTTGAGAGACCTTTTTTGTAGAGAATTATGTTTCCTACTTTTTATGTTCTATGATATTTTTTGATCAGACGCGTAGTTCTCGAGATATATCAAGATATTTAAAAGTTCCGAAGCCGCACCAACATAATAGAGATACAGAAACACCGTGGCCCCTTTCTTTGAGATATCTCTGCACTATTGCGAGCTGCAAATGCCACTTCCAGCTTAGCTGTGCAGAAGAAGAACAACAAGAAGAAGAAATATCTCGAAATATGTCCGTCAGGCCCCTTCCCTTGAGATAAATCTGCAAATATCTCGGAAACGAAGAGAGCTATGACAAAATGTTAAGAGACCTTTTTTGTAGAGAATTAAGTTTCCTACTTTTTATGTTCTATGGTATTTTTTGATCAGATGCGTAGTTCTCGAGATATATCAAGATATTTAAAAGTTCCGAAGCCGCACCAACATAATAGAGATAGAGAAACACCGTGGCCCCTTTCTTTGAGATAACTCTGCACTATTGCGAGCTGTAAATGCCACTTCCAGCTTAGCTGTGCAGAAGAAGAACAACAAGAAGAAGAAATATCTCGAAATATGTCCGTCAGGCCCCTTCCCTTGAGATATATCTGCAAATATCTCGGAAACGAAGCGAGCTATGGCAAAATGTTAAGAGACCTTTTTTGTAGAGAATTATGTTTCCTACAATTTATGTTCTACGATATTTTTTGATCAGAAGCGTAGTTTTCGAGATATATCGAGATATTTAAAAGTTCCGAAGCCGCACCAACATAATAGAGATACAGAAACACCGTGGCCCCTTTCTTTGAGATAACTCTGCACCAGTGCGAGCTGCAAATGCCACTTCCAGCTTAGCTGTGCAGAAGAAGAACAACAAGAAGAAGAAATATCTCGAAATATGTCCGTCAGGCCCCTTCCCTTGAGATAAATCTGCAAATATCTCGGAAACGAAGCGAGCTATGGCAAAATGTTAAGAGACCTTTTTTGTAGAGAATTAAGTTTCCTACTTTTTATGTTCTATGATATTTTTTGATCAGATGCGTAGTTCTCGAGATATATCAAGGTATTTAAAAGTTCCGAAGCCGCACGAACATAATAGAGATACAGAAACACCGTGGCCCCTTTCTTTGAGATATCTCTCCACTATTGCGAGCTGCAAATGCCACTTCCAGCTTAGCTGTGCAGAAGAAGAACAACAAGAAGAAGAAATATCTCGAAATATGTCCGTCAGGCCCCTTCCCTTGAGATAAATCTGCAAATATCTCGGAAACGAAGCGAGCTGCGGCAAAATGTTAAGAGACCTTTTTTGTAGAGAATTAAGTTTCCTACTTTTTATGTTCTATGATATTTTTTGATCAGATGCGTAGTTCTCGAGATATATCAAGATATTTAAAAGTTCCGAAGCCGCACCAACATAATAGAGATACAGAAACACCGTGGCCCCTTTCTTTGAGATAACTCTGCACTACTGCGAGCTGCAAATGCCACTTCCAGCTTAGCTGTGCAGAAGAAGAACAACAAGAAGAAGAAATATCTCGAAATATGTCCGTCAGGCCCCTTCCCTTGAGATAAATCTGCAAATATCTCGGAAACGAAGAGAGCTATGACAAAATGTTAAGAGACCTTTTTTGTAGAGAATTAAGTTTCCTACTTTTTATGTTCTATGATATTTTTTGATCAGATGCGTAGTTCTCGAGATATATCAAGATATTTAAAAGTTCCGAAGCCGCACCAACATAAGAGAGATAGAGAAACACCGTGGCCCCTTTCTTTGAGATAACTCTGCACTATTGCGAGCTGTAAATGCCACTTCCAGCTTAGCTGTGCAGAAGAAGAACAACAAGAAGAAGAAATATCTCGAAATATGTCCGTCAGGCCCCTTCCCTTGAGATATATCTGCAAATATCTCGGAAACGAAGCGAGCTATGGCAAAATGTTAAGAGACCTTTTTTGTAGAGAATTATGTTTCCTACAATTTATGTTCTACGATATTTTTTGATCAGAAGCGTAGTTTTCGAGATATATCGAGATATTTAAAAGTTCCGAAGCCGCACCAACATAATAGAGATACAGAAACACCGTGGCCCCTTTCTTTGAGATAACTCTGCACTAGTGCGAGCTGCAAATGCCACTTCCAGCTTAGCTGTGCAGAAGAAGAACAACAAGAAGAAGAAATATCTCGAAATATGTCCGTCAGGCCCCTTCCCTTGAGATAAATCTGCAAATATCTCGGAAACAAAGCGAGCTATGGCAAAATGTTAAGAGACCTTTTTTGTAGAGAATTAAGTTTCCTACTTTTTATGTTCTATGATATTTTTTGATCAGATGCGTAGTTCTCGAGATATATCAAGATATTTAAAAGTTCCGAAGCTGCACGAACATAATAGAGATACAGAAACACCGTGGCCCCTTTCTTTGAGATATCTCTGCACTATTGCGAGCTGCAAATGCCACTTCCAGCTTAGCTGTGCAGAAGAAGAACAACAAGAAGAAGAAATATCTCGAAATATGTCCGTCAGGCCCCTTCCCTTGAGATAAATCTGCAAATATCTCGGAAACGAAGAGAGCTATGACAAAATGTTAAGAGACCTTTTTTGTAGAGAATTAAGTTTCCTACTTTTTATGTTCTATGATATTTTTTGATCAGATGCGTAGTTCTCGAGATATATCAAGATATTTAAAAGTTCCGAAGCCGCACCAACATAATAGAGATACAGAAACACCGTGGCCCCTTTCTTTGAGATAACTCTGCACTATTGCGAGCTGTAAATGCCACTTCCAGCTTAGCTGTGCAGAAGAAGAACAACAAGAAGAAGAAATATCTCGAAATATGTCCGTCAGGCCCCTTCCCTTGAGATATATCTGCAAATATCTCGGAAACGAAGCGAGCTATGGCAAAATGTTAAGAGACCTTTTTTGTAGAGAATTATGTTTCCTACAATTTATGTTCTACGATATTTTTTGATCAGAAGCGTAGTTTTCGAGATATATCGAGATATTTAAAAGTTCCGAAGCCGCACCAACATAATAGAGATACAGAAACACCGTGGCCCCTTTCTTTGAGATAACTCTGCACTATTGCGAGCTGTAAATGCCACTTCCAGCTTAGCTGTGCAGAAGAAGAACAACAAGAAGAAGAAATATCTCGAAATATGTCCGTCAGGCCCCTTCCCTTGAGATATATCTGCAAATATCTCGGAAACGAAGCGAGCTATGGCAAAATGTTAAGAGACCTTTTTTGTAGAGAATTATGTTTCCTACAATTTATGTTCTACGATATTTTTTGATCAGAAGCGTAGTTTTCGAGATATATCGAGATATTTAAAAGTTCCGAAGCCGCACCAACATAATAGAGATACAGAAACACCGTGGCCCCTTTCTTTGAGATAACTCTGCACTATTGCGAGCTGTAAATGCCACTTCCAGCTTAGCTGTGCAGAAGAAGAACAACAAGAAGAAGAAATATCTCGAAATATGTCCGTCAGGCCCCTTCCCTTGAGATATATCTGCAAATATCTCGGAAACGAAGCGAGCTATGGCAAAATGTTAAGAGACCTTTTTTGTAGAGAATTAAGTTTCCTACTTTTTATGTTCTATGATATTTTTTGATCAGATGCGTAGTTCTCGAGATATATCAAGATATTTAAAAGTTCCGAAGCCCCACGAACATAATAGAGATACAGAAACACCGTGGCCCCTTTCTTTGAGATAACTCTGCACTATTGCGAGCTGCAAATGCCACTTCCAGCTTAGCTGTGCAGAAGAAGAACAACAAGAAGAAGAAATATCTGGAAATATGTCCGTCAGGCCCCTTCCCTTGAGATAAATCTGCAAATATCTCGGAAACGAAGCGAGCTATGGCAAAATGTTGAGAGACCTTTTTTGTGGAGAATTAAGTTTCCTACTATTTATGTTCTATGATATTTTTGGATCAGATGCGTAGTTCTCGAGATATATCAAGATATTTAAAAGTTCCGAAGCCGCACCAACATAATAGAGATACAGAAACACCGTGGCCCCTTTCTTTGAGATAACTCTGCACTAGTGCGAGCCGCAAATGCCACTTCCAGCTTAGCTGTGCAGAAGAAGAACAACAAGAAGAAGAAATATCTCGAAATATGTCCGTCAGGCCACTTCCCTTGAGATAAATCTGCAAATATCTCGGAAACGAAGCGAGCTATGGCAAAATGTTGAGAGACCTTTTTTGTAGAGAATTATGTTTCCTACTTTTTATGTTCTATGATATTTTTTGATCAGACGCGTAGTTCTCGAGATATATCAAGATATTTAAAAGTTCCGAAGCCGCACCAACATAATAGAGATACAGAAACACCGTGGCCCCTTTCTTTGAGATATCTCTGCACTATTGCGAGCTGCAAATGCCACTTCCAGCTTAGCTGTGCAGAAGAAGAACAACAAGAAGAAGAAATATCTCGAAATATGTCCGTCAGGCCCCTTCCCTTGAGATAAATCTGCAAATATCTCGGAAACGAAGAGAGCTATGACAAAATGTTAAGAGACCTTTTTTGTAGAGAATTAAGTTTCCTACTTTTTATGTTCTATGGTATTTTTTGATCAGATGCGTAGTTCTCGAGATATATCAAGATATTTAAAAGTTCCGAAGCCGCACCAACATAATAGAGATAGAGAAACACCGTGGCCCCTTTCTTTGAGATAACTCTGCACTATTGCGAGCTGTAAATGCCACTTCCAGCTTAGCTGTGCAGAAGAAGAACAACAAGAAGAAGAAATATCTCGAAATATGTCCGTCAGGCCCCTTCCCTTGAGATATATCTGCAAATATCTCGGAAACGAAGCGAGCTATGGCAAAATGTTAAGAGACCTTTTTTGTAGAGAATTATGTTTCCTACAATTTATGTTCTACGATATTTTTTGATCAGAAGCGTAGTTTTCGAGATATATCGAGATATTTAAAAGTTCCGAAGCCGCACCAACATAATAGAGATACAGAAACACCGTGGCCCCTTTCTTTGAGATAACTCTGTACCAGTGCGAGCTGCAAATGCCACTTCCAGCTTAGCTGTGCAGAAGAAGAACAACAAGAAGAAGAAATATCTCGAAATATGTCCGTCAGGCCCCTTCCCTTGAGATATATCTGCAAATATCTCGGAAACGAAGCGAGCTATGGTAAAATGTTAAGAGACCTTTTTTGTAGAGAATTATGTTTCCTACAATTTATGTTCTACGATATTTTTTGATCAGAAGCGTAGTTTTCGAGATATATCGAGATATTTAAAAGTTCCGAAGCCGCACCAACATAATAGAGATACAGAAACACCGTGGCCCCTTTCTTTGAGATAACTCTGCACTAGTGCGAGCTGCAAATGCCACTTCCAGCTTAGCTGTGCAGAAGAAGAACAACAAGAAGAAGAAATATCTCGAAATATGTCCGTCAGGCCCCTTCCCTTGAGATAAATCTGCACATATCTCGGAAACGAAGTGAGCTATGGCAAAATGTTAAGAGACCTTTTTTGTAGAGAATTAAGTTTCCTACTTTTTATGTTCTATGATATTTTTTGATCAGATGCGTAGTTCTCGAGATATATCAAGATATTTAAAAGTTCCGAAGCCGCACCAACATAATAGGGATACAGAAACACCGTGGCCCCTTTCTTTGAGATAACTCTGCACTAGTGCGAGCCGCAAATGCCACTTCCAGCTTAGCTGTGCAGAAGAAGAACAACAAGAAGAAGAAATATCTCGAAATATGTCCGTCAGGCCCCTTCCCTTGAGATAAATCTGCAAATATCTCGGAAACGAAGCGAGCTATGGCAAAATGTTAAGAGACCTTTTTTGTAGAGAATTAAGTATCCTACTTTTTATGTTCTATGATATTTTTTGATCAGATGCGTAGTTCTCGAGATATATCAAGATATTTAAAAGTTCCGAAGCCGCACCAACATAATAGAGATACAGAAACACCGTGGCCCCTTTCTTTGAGATAACTCTGCACTATTGCGAGCTGTAAATGCCACTTCCAGCTTAGCTGTGCAGAAGAAGAACAACAAGAAGAAGAAATATCTCGAAATATGTCCGTCAGGCCCCTTCCCTTGAGATATATCTGCAAATATCTCGGAAACGAAGCGAGCTATGGCAAAATGTTAAGAGACCTTTTTTGTAGAGAATTATGTTTCCTACAATTTATGTTCTATGATATTTTTTGATCAGAAGCGTAGTTTTCGAGATATATCGAGATATTTAAAAGTTCCGAAGCCGCACCAACAAAATAGAGATACAGAAACACCGTGGCCCCTTTCTTTGAGATAACTCCGCACTAGTGCGAGCCGCAGATGCCACTTCCAGCTTAGCTGTGCAGAAGAAGAACAACAAGAAGAAGAAATATCTCGAAATATTTCCGTCAGGCCCCTTCCCTTGAGATAAATCTGCAAATATCTCGGAAACGAAGCGAGCTATGGCAAAATGTTAAGAGACCTTTTTTGTAGACAATTAAGTTTCCTACTTTTTATGTTCTATGATATTTTTTGATCAGATGCGTAGTTCTCGAGATATATCAAGATATTTAAAAGCTCCGAAGCCGCACCAACATAATAGAGATACAGAAACACCGTGTCCCCTTTCTTTGAGATAACTCTGCACTATTGCGAGCTGGAAATGCCACTTCCAGTTTAGCTGTGCAGAAGAAGAACAACAAGAAGAAGAAATATCTCGAAATATGTCCATCAGGACCCTTCCCTTGAGATAAATCTGCAAATATCTCGGAAACGAAGCGAGCTATGGCAAAATGTTAAGAGACCTTTTTTGTAGAGAATTAAGTTTCCTACTTTTTATGTTCTATGATATTTTTTGATCAGAAGCGTAGTTTTAGAGATATATCGAGATATTTAAAAGTTCCGAAGCCGCACCAACATAATAGAGATACAGAAACACCGTGGCCCCTTTCTTTGAGATAACTCTGCACTAGTGCGAGCCACAAATGCCACTTCCAGCTTAGCTGTGCAGAAGAAGAACAACAAGAAGAAGAAATATCTCGAAATATGTCCGTCAGGCCCCTTCCCTTGAGATAAATCTGCAAATATCTCGGAAACGAAGCGAGCTATGGCAAAATGTTAAGATACCTTTTTTGTAGAGAATTATGTTTCCTACAATTTATGTTCTACGATACTTTTTGATCAGAAGCGTAGTTTTCGAGATATATCGAGATATTTAAAAGTTCCGAAGCCGCACCAACATAATAGAGATACAGAAACACCGTGGCCCCTTTCTTTGAGATAACTCTGCACTAGTGCGAGCTGCAAATGCCACTTCCAGCTTAGCTGTGCAGAAGAAGAACAACAAGAAGAAGAAATATCTCGAAATATGTCCGTCAGGCCCCTTCCCTTGAGATAAATCTGCAAATATCTCGGAAACGAAGCGAGCTATGGCAAAATGTTAAGAGACCTTTTTTGTAGAGAATTAAGTTTCCTATTTTTTATGTTCTATGATATTTTTTGATCAGATGCGTAGGTCTCGAGATATATCAAGATATTTAAAAGTTCCGAAGCCGCACCAACATAATAGAGATACAGAAACACCGTGGCCCCTTTCTTTGAGATAACTCTGCACTATTGCGAGCTGCAAATGCCACTTCCAGCTTAGCTGTGCAGAAGAAGAACAACAAGAAGAAGAAATATCTCGAAATATGTCCGTTAGGCCCCTTCCCTTGAGATAAATCTGCAAATATCTCGGAAACGAAGCGAGCTATGGCAAAATGTTAAGAGACCTTTTTTGTAGAGAATTAAGTTTCCTACTTTTTATGTTCTATGATATTTTTTGATCAGAAGCGTTGTTTTCGAGATATATCGAGATATTTAAAAGTTCCGAAGCCGCACCAACATAATAAAGATACAGAAACACCGTGGCCCCTTTCTTTGAGATAACTCTGCACTAGTGCGAGTCGCAAATGCCACTTCCAGCTTAGCTGTGCAGAAGAAGAACAACAAGAAGAAGAAATATCTCGAAATATGTCCGTCAGGCCAGTTCCTTTGAGCTGAATCTGCAAATATCTCGGAAACGAAGCGTGCTATGGCAAAATGTTAAGAGACGTTTTTTGTAGAGAATTATGTTTCCTACAATTTATGTTCTATGATATTTTTTGATCAGAAGCGTAGTTTTCGAGATATATCGAGATATTTAAAAGTTCCGAAGCCGCACCAACATAATAGGGATACAGAAACACCGTGGCCCCTTTCTTTGAGATAACTCTGCACTAGTGCGAGCCGCAAATGCCACTTCCAGCTTAGCTGTGCAGAAGAAGAACAACAAGAAGAAGAAATATCTCGAAATATGTCCGTCAGGCCACTTCCCTTGAGATAAATCTGCAAATATCTCGGAAACGAAGCGAGCTATGGCAAAATGTTAAGAGACGTTTTTTGTAGAGAATTATATTTCCTACAATTTATGTTCTATGATATTTTTTGATCAGAAGCGTAGTTCTCGAGATAGATCAAGATACTTAAAAGTTCCGAAGCCGCACCAAACATAATAGAGATACAGAAACACCGTGGCCCCTCTCTTTGAGATAACTCTGCACTATTGCGAGCTGCAAATGCCACTTCCAGCTTAGCTGTGCAGAAGAAGAACAACAAGAAGAAGAAATATCTCGAAATATGTCCGTCAGGCCCCTTCCCTTGAGATAAATCTGCAAATATCTCGGAAACGAAGCGAGCTATGGCAAAATGTTAAGAGACCTTTTTTGTGGATAATTAAGTTTCCTACTTTTTATGTTCTATGATATTTTTCGATCAGAGGCGTAGTTCTCGAGATATATCAAGATATTTAAAAGTTGCGAAGCCGCACCAACATAATAGAGATACAGAAACACCGTGGCCCCTTTCTTTGAGATAACTCTGCACGATTGCGAGCTGGAAATGCCACTTCCAGTTTAGCTGTGCAGAAGAAGAACAACAAGAAGAAGAAATATCTCGAAATATGTCCATCAGGACCCTTCCCTTGAGATAAATCTGCAAATATCTCGGAAACGAAGCGAGCTATGGCAAAATGTTAAGAGACCTTTTTTGTAGAGAATAATATTTCCTACAATTTACGTTCTATGATATTTTTTGATCAGAAGCGTAGTTTTCGAGATATATCGAGATATTTAAAAGTTCCGAAGCCGCACCAACATAATAGAGATACAGAAACACCGTGGCCCCTTTCTTTGAGATAACTCTGCACTATTGCGACCTGCAAATGCCACTTCCAGCTCAGCTGTGCAGAAGAAGAACAACAAGAAGAAGAAATATCTCGAAATATGTCCGTCAGGCCCCTTCCCTTGAGATAAATCTGCAAATATCTCGGAAACGAAGCGAGCTATGGCAAAGTGTTAAGAGACCTTTTTTGTAGAGAATTAAGTTTCCTACTTTTTATGTTCTATGATATTTTTTGATCAGAAGCGTAGTTCTCGAGATAGATCAAGATACTTAAAAGTTCCGAAGCCGCACCAAACATAATAGAGATACAGAAACACCGTGGCCCCTCTCTTTGAGATAACTCTGCACTATTGCGAGCTGCAAATGCCACTTCCAGCTTAGCTGTGCAGAAGAAGAACAACAAGAAGAAGAAATATCTCGAAATATGTCCGTCAGGCCCCTTCCCTTGAGATAAATCTGCAAATATCTCGGAAACGAAGCGAGCTATGGCAAAATGTTAAGAGACGTTTTTTGTAGAGAATTATGTTTCCTACAATTTATGTTCTATGATATTTTTTGATCAGAAGCGTAATTTTCGAGATATATCGAGATATTTAAAAGTTCCGAAGCCGCACCAACATAATAGGGATACAGAAACACCGTGGCCCCTTTCTTTGAGATAACTCTGCACTAGTGCGAGCCGCAAATGCCACTTCCAGCTTAGCTGTGCAGAAGAAGAACAACAAGAAGAAGAAATATCTCGAAATATGTCCGTCAGGCCACTTCCCTTGAGATAAATCTGCAAATATCTCGGAAACGAAGCGAGCTATGGCAAAATGTTAAGAGACGTTTTTTGTAGAGAATTATATTTCCTACAATTTATGTTCTATGATATTTTTTGATCAGAAGCGTAGTTCTCGAGATAGATCAAGATACTTAAAAGTTCCGAAGCCGCACCAAACATAATAGAGATACAGAAACACCGTGGCCCCTCTCTTTGAGATAACTCTGCACTATTGCGAGCTGCAAATGCCACTTCCAGCTTAGCTGTGCAGAAGAAGAACAACAAGAAGAAGAAATATCTCGAAATATGTCCGTCAGGCCCCTTCCCTTGAGATAAATCTGCAAATATCTCGGAAACGAAGCGAGCTATGGCAAAATGTTAAGAGACCTTTTTTGTAGATAATTAAGTTTCCTACTTTTTATGTTCTATGATATTTTTCGATCAGAGGCGTAGTTCTCGAGATATATCAAGATATTTAAAAGTTCCGAAGCCGCACCAACATAATAGAGATACAGAAACACCGTGGCCCCTTTCTTTGAGATAACTCTGCACGATTGCGAGCTGGAAATGCCACTTCCAGTTTAGCTGTGCAGAAGAAGAACAACAAGAAGAAGAAATATCTCGAAATATGTCCATCAGGACCCTTCCCTTGGGATAAATCTGCAAATATCTCGGAAACAAAGCGAGCTATGGCAAAATGTTAAGAGACCTTTTTTGTAGAGAATAATATTTCCTACAATTTACGTTCTATGATATTTTTTGATCAGAAGCGTAGTTTTCGAGATATATCGAGATATTTAAAAGTTCCGAAGCCGCACCAACATAATAGAGATACAGAAACACCGTGGCCCCTTTCTTTGAGATAACTCTGCACTATTGCGACCTGCAAATGCCACTTCCAGCTCAGCTGTGCAGAAGAAGAACAACAAGAAGAAGAAATATCTCGAAATATGTCCGTCAGGCCCCTTCCCTTGAGATAAATCTGCAAATATCTCGGAAACGAAGCGAGCTATGGCAAAGTGTTAAGAGACCTTTTTTGTAGAGAATTAAGTTTCCTACTTTTTATGTTCTATGATATTTTTTGATCAGATGCGTAGTTCTCGAGATATATCAAGATATTTAAAAGTTCCGAAGCCGCACCAACATAATAGAGATACAGAAACACCGTGGCCCCTTTCTTTGAGATAACTCTGCACTATTGCGAGCTGGAAATGCCACTTCCAGTTTTGCTGTGCAGAAGAAGAACAACAAGAAGAAGAAATATCTCGAAATATGTCCGTCAGGCCCCTTCCCTTGAGATAAATCTGCAAATATCTCGGAAACGAAGCGAGCTATGGCAAAGTGTTAAGAGACCTTTTTTGTAGATAATTAAGTTTCCTACTTTTTATGTTCTATGATATTTTTCGATCAGAGGCGTAGGTCTCGAGATATATCAAGATATTTAAAAGTTGCGAAGCCGCACCAACATAATAGAGATACAGAAACACCGTGGCCCCTTTCTTTGAGATAACTCTGCACTATTGCGAGCTGCAAATGCGACTTCCAGCTTAGCTGTGCCGAAGAAGAACAACAAGAAGAAGAAATATCTCGAAATATGTCCGTCAGGCCACTTCCCTTGAGATAAATCTGCAAATATCTCGGAAACGAACCGAGCTATGGCAAAATGTTAAGAGACCTTTTTTGTAGAGAATTAAGTTTCCTACTTTTTATGTTCGATGATATTTTTTGATCAGATGCGTAGTTCTCGAGATATATCAAGCTATTTAAAAGTTCCGAAGCTGCACCAACATAATAGAGGTACAGAAACACCGTGGCCTCTTTCTTTGAGATAACTCTGCACTATTGCGAGCTGCAAATGCCACTTCGAGCTTAGCTGTGCAGAAGAAGAACAACAAGAAGAAGAAATATGTCGAAATATGTCCGTCAGACCCCTTCCCTTGAGATGAATCTGCAAATATCTCGGAAACGAAGCGAGCTATGGCAAAATGTTGACAGACCTTTTTTGTAGAGAATAATATTTCCTACAATTTACGTTCTATGATATTTTTTGATCAGAAGCGTAGTTTTCGAGATATATCGAGATATTTAAAAGTTCCGAAGCCGCACCAACATAATAGAGATACAGAAACACCGTGGCCCCTTTCTTTGAGATAACTCTGCACTATTGCGACCTGCAAATGCCACTTCCAGCTCAGCTGTGCAGAAGAAGAACAACAAGAAGAAGAAATATCTCGAAATATGTCCGTCAGGCCCCTTCCCTTGAGATAAATCTGCAAATATCTCGGAAAGGAAGCGAGCTATGGCAAAATGTTAAGAGACCTTTTTTGTAGAGAATTAAGTTTCCTACTTTTTATGTTCTATGATATTTTTTGATCAGATGCGTAGTTCTCGAGATATATCAAGATATTTAAAAGTTCCGAAGACGCACCAACATAATAGAGATACAGAAACACCGTGGCCCCTTTCTTTGAGATAACTGTGCACTAATGCGAGCCGCAAATGCCACTTCCAGCTTAGCTGTGCAGAAGAAGAACAACAAGAAGAAGAAATATCTCGAAATATGTCCGTCAGGCCCCTTCCCTTGAGATATATCTGCAAATATCTCGGAAACGAAGCGAGCTATGGCAAAATGTTAAGAGACCGTTTTTGTAGAGAATTAAGTTTCCTACTTTTTATGTTCTATGATATTTTTTGATCAGACGCGTAGTTCTCGAGATATATCAAGATATTTAAAAGTTCCGAAGCCGCACCAACATAATAGAGATACAGAAACACCGTGGCCCCTTTCTTTGAGATAACTCTGCACTATTGCGAGCTGGAAATGCCACTTCCAGTTTAGCTGTGCAGAAGAAGAACAACAAGAAGAAGAAATATCTCGAAATATGTCCGTCAGGCCCCTTCCCTTGAGATGAATCTGCAAATATCTCGGAAACGAAGCGAGCTATGGCAAAATGTTAAGAGACCTTTTTTGTAGAGAATTAAGTTTCCTACTTTTTATGTTCTATCATATTTTTTGATCAGAAGCGTAGTTTTCGAGATATATCGAGATATTTAAAAGTTCCGAAGCCGCACCAACATAATAAAGATACAGAAACACCGTGGCCCCTTTCTTTGAGATAACTCTGCACTAGTGCGAGCCGCAAATGCCACTTCCAGCTTAGCTGTGCAGAAGAAGAACAACAAGAAGAAGAAATATCTCGAAATATGTCCGTCAGGCCCCTTCCCTTGAGATAAATATGCAAATATCTCGGAAACGAAGCGAGCTATGGCAAAATGTTAAGAGACCTTTTCTGTATAGAATTAAGTTTCCTACTTTTTATGTTCTATGATATTTTTTGATCAGATGCGTAGTTCTCGAGATATATCAAGATATTCAAAAGTTCCGAAGCCGCACCAACATAATAGAGATACAGAAACACCGTGGCCCCTTTCTTTGAGATAACTCTGCACTATTGCGAGCTGCAAATGCCACTTCCAGCTTAGCTGCGCAGAGGAAGAACAACAAGAAGAAGAAATATCTCGAAATATGTCCGTCAGGCCAGTTCCTTTGAGCTGTATCTGCAAATATGTCGGAAACGAAGCGAGCTATGGCAAAATGTTAAGAGACCTTTTTTGTAGAGAATTAAGTTTCCTACTTTTTATGTTCTATGATATTTTTTGATCAGATGCGTAGTTCTCGAGATATATCAAGATATTTAAAAGTTCCGAAGCCGCACCAACATAATAGAGATACAGAAACACCGTGGCCCCTTTCTTTGAGATAACTCTGCACTATTGCGAGCTGCAAATGCCACTTCCAGGTTAGCTATGCAGAAGAAGAACAACAAGAAGAAGAAATATCTCGAAATATGTCCGTCAGGCCCCTTCCCTTGAGATATATCTGCAAATATCACGGAAACGAAGCGAGCTATGGCAAAATGTTAAGAGAACTTTTTTGTAGAGAATTATGTTTCCTACAATTTATGTTCTATGATATTTTTTGATCAGAAGCGTAGTTTTCGAGATATATCGAGATATTTAAAAGTTCCGAAGCCGCACCAACATAATAGAGATACAGAAACACCGTGGCCCCTTTCTTTGAGATAACTCTGCACTAGTGCGAGCCGCATATGCCACTTCCAGCTTAGCTGTGCAGAAGAAGAACAACAAGAAGAAGAAATATCTCGAAATATGTCCGTCATGCCCCTTCCCTTGAGATAAATCTGCAAATATCTCGGAAACGAAGCGAGCTATGGCAAAATGTTAAGAGACCTTTTTTGTAGAGAATTAAGTTTCCTACTTTTTATGTTCTATCATATTTTTTGATCAGATGCGTAGTTCTCGAGATATATCAAGATATTTAAAAGTTCCGAAGCCGCACCAACATAATAGAGATACAGAAACACCGTGGCCCCTTTCTTTGAGATAACTCTGCACTAGTGCGAGCCGCAAATGCCACTTCCAGCTTAGCTGTGCAGAAGAAGAACAACAAGAAGAAGAAATATCTCGAAATATGTCCGTTAGGCCCCTTCCCTTGAGATAAACCTGCAAATATCTCGGAAACGAAGCGAGCTATGGCAAAATGTTAAGAGACCTTTTTTGTAGAGAATTAAGTTTTCTACTTTTCATGTTCTATGATATTTTTTGATCAGATGCGTAGTTCTCGAGATATATCAAGATATTTAAAAGTTCCGAAGCCGCACCAACATAATAGAGATACAGAAACACCGTGGCCCCTTTCTTTGACATAACTCTGCACTATTGCGAGCTGCAAATGCCACTTCCAGCTTAGCTGTGCAGAAGAAGAACAACAAGAAGAAGAAATATCTCGAAATATGTCCGTCAGGCCCCTTCCCTTGAGATAAATCTGCAAATATCTCGGAAACGAAGAGAGCTATGGCAAAATGTTAGGAGACCTTTTTTGTAGAGAATTAAGTTTCCTACAATTTATGTTCTATGATATTTTTTGATCAGAAGCGTAGTTTTCGAGATATATCGAGATATTTAAAAGTTCCGAAGCCGCACCAACATAATAGAGATACAGAAACACCGTGGCCCCTTTCTTTGAGATAACTTTGCACTATTGCGACCTGTAAATGCCACTTTCAGCTTAGCTGTGCAGAAGAAGAACAACAAGAAGAAGAAATATCTCGAAATATGTCCGTCAGGCCCCTTCCCTTGAGATATATCTGCAAATATCTCGGAAACGAAGCGAGCTATGGCAAAATGTTAAGAGACCTTTTTTGTAGAGAATTATGTTTCCTACAATTTATGTTCTATGATATTTTTTGATCAGAAGCGTAGTTTTCGAGATATATCGAGATATTTAAAAGTTCCGAAGCCGCACCAACATAATAGAGATACAGAAACACCGTGGCCCCTTTCTTTGAGATAACTCTGCACTAGTGCGAGCCGCAAATGCCACTTCCAGCTTAGCTGTGCAGAAGAAGAACAACAAGAAGAAGAAATATCTCGAAATATGTCCGTCATGCCCCTTCCCTTGAGATAAATCTGCAAATATCTCGGAAACGAAGCGAGCTATGGCAAAATGTTAAGAGACCTTTTTTGTAGAGAATTATGTTTCCTACAATTTATGTTCTATGATATTTTTTGATCAGAAGCGTAGTTTTCGAGATATATCGAGATATTTAAAAGTTCCGAAGCCGCACCAACATAATAGAGATACAGAAACACCGTGGCCCCTTTCTTTGAGATAACTCTGCACTAGTGCGAGCCGCAAATGCCACTTCCAGCTTAGCTGTGCAGAAGAAGAACAACAAGAAGAAGAAATATCTCGAAATATGTCCGTCATGCCCCTTCCCTTGAGATAAATCTGCAAATATCTCGGAAACGAAGCGAGCTATGGCAAAATGTTAAGAGACCTTTTTTGTAGAGAATTAAGTTTCCTACTTTTTATGTTCGATGATATTTTTTGATCAGATGCGTAGTTCTCGAGATATATCAAGATATTTAAAAGTTCCGAAGCTGCACCAACATAATAGAGGTACAGAAACACCGTGGCCTCTTTCTTTGAGATAACTCTGCACTATTGCGAGCTGCAAATGCCACTTCGAGCTTAGCTGTGCAGAAGAAGAACAACAAGAAGAAGAAATATGTCGAAATATGTCCGTCAGACCCCTTCCCTTGAGATGAATCTGCAAATATCTCGGAAACGAAGCGAGCTATGGCAAAATGTTGACAGACCTTTTTTGTAGAGAATAATATTTCCTACAATTTACGTTCTATGATATTTTTTGATCAGAAGCGTAGTTTTCGAGATATATCGAGATATTTAAAAGTTTCGAAGCCGCACCAACATAATAGAGATACAGAAACACCGTGGCCCCTTTCTTTGAGATAACTCTGCACTATTGCGACCTGCAAATGCCACTTCCAGCTCAGCTGTGCAGAAGAAGAACAACAAGAAGAAGAAATATCTCGAAATATGTCCGTCAGGCCCCTTCCCTTGAGATAAATCTGCCAATATCTCGGAAAGGAAGCGAGCTATGGCAAAATGTTAAGAGACCTTTTTTGTAGAGAATTAAGTTTCCTACTTTTTATGTTCTATGATATTTTTTGATCAGATGCGTAGTTCTCGAGATATATCAAGATATTTAAAAGTTCCGAAGACGCACCAACATAATAGAGATACAGAAACACCGTGGCCCCTTTCATTGAGATAACTGTGCACTAGTGCGAGCCGCAAATGCCACTTCCAGCTTAGCTGTGCAGAAGAAGAACAACAAGAAGAAGAAATATCTCGAAATATGTCCGTCAGGCCCCTTCCCTTGAGATATATCTGCAAATATCTCGGAAACGAAGCGAGCTATGGCAAAATGTTAAGAGACCGTTTTTGTAGAGAATTAAGTTTCCTACTTTTTATGTTCTATGATATTTTTTGATCAGACGCGTAGTTCTCGATATATATCAAGATATTTAAAAGTTCCGAAGCCGCACCAACATAATAGAGATACAGAAACACCGTGGCCCCTTTCTTTGAGATAACTCTGCACTATTGCGAGCTGGAAATGCCACTTCCAGTTTAGCTGTGCAGAAGAAGAACAACAAGAAGAAGAAATATCTCGAAATATGTCCGTCAGGCCCCTTCCCTTGAGATGAATCTGCAAATATCTCGGAAACGAAGCGAGCTATGGCAAAATGTTAAGAGACCTTTTTTGTAGAGCATTAAGTTTCCTACTTTTTATGTTCTATCATATTTTTTGATCAGAAGCGTAGTTTTCGAGATATATCGAGATATTTAAAAGTTCCGAAGCCGCACCAACATAATAAAGATACAGAAACACCGTGGCCCCTTTCTTTGAGATAACTCTGCACTAGTGCGAGCCGCAAATGCCACTTCCAGCTTAGCTGTGCAGAAGAAGAACAACAAGAAGAAGAAATATCTCGAAATATGTCCGTCAGGCCCCTTCCCTTGAGATAAATATGCAAATATCTCGGAAACGAAGCGAGCTATGGCAAAATGTTAAGAGACCTTTTTTGTATAGAATTAAGTTTCCTACTTTTTATGTTCTATGATATTTTTTGATCAGATGCGTAGTTCTCGAGATATATCAAGATATTCAAAAGTTCCGAAGCCGCACCAACATAATAGAGATACAGAAACACCGTGGCCCCTTTCTTTGAGATAACTCTGCACTATTGCGAGCTGCAAATGCCACTTCCAGCTTAGCTGCGCAGAGGAAGAACAACAAGAAGAAGAAATATCTCGAAATATGTCCGTCAGGCCAGTTCCTTTGAGCTGTATCTGCAAATATGTCGGAAACGAAGCGAGCTATGGCAAAATGTTAAGAGACCTTTTTTGTAGAGAATTAAGTTTCCTACTTTTTATGTTCTATGATATTTTTTGATCAGATGCGTAGTTCTCGAGATATATCAAGATATTTAAAAGTTCCGAAGCCGCACCAACATAATAGAGATACAGAAACACCGTGGCCCCTTTCTTTGAGATAACTCTGCACTATTGCGAGCTGCAAATGCCACTTCCAGGTTAGCTATGCAGAAGAAGAACAACAAGAAGAAGAAATATCTCGAAATATGTCCGTCAGGCCCCTTCCCTTGAGATATATCTGCGAATATCACGGAAACGAAGCGAGCTATGGCAAAATGTTAAGAGAACTTTTTTGTAGAGAATTATGTTTCCTACAATTTATGTTCTATGATATTTTTTGATCAGAAGCGTAGTTTTCGAGATATATCGAGATATTTAAAAGTTCCGAAGCCGCACCAACATAATAGAGATACAGAAACACCGTGGCCCCTTTCTTTGAGATAACTCTGCACTAGTGCGAGCCGCAAATGCCACTTCCAGCTTAGCTGTGCAGAAGAAGAACAACAAGAAGAAGAAATATCTCGAAATATGTCCGTCATGCCCCTTCCCTTGGGATAAATCTGCAAATATCTCGGAAACGAAGCGAGCTATGGCAAAATGTTAAGAGACCTTTTTTGTAGAGAATTAAGTTTCCTACTTTTTATGTTCTATCATATTTTTTGATCAGATGCGTAGTTCTCGAGATATATCAAGATATTTAAAAGTTCCGAAGCTGCACCAACATAATAGAGGTACAGAAACACCGTGGCCTCTTTCTTTGAGATAACTCTGCACTATTGCGAGCTGCAAATGCCACTTCGAGCTTAGCTGTGCAGAAGAAGAACAACAAGAAGAAGAAATATGTCGAAATATGTCCGTCAGACCCCTTCCCTTGAGATGAATCTGCAAATATCTCGGAAACGAAGCGAGCTATGGCAAAATGTTGACAGACCTTTTTTGTAGAGAATAATATTTCCTACAATTTACGTTCTATGATATTTTTTGATCAGAAGCGTAGTTTTCGAGATATATCGAGATATTTAAAAGTTTCGAAGCCGCACCAACATAATAGAGATACAGAAACACCGTGGCCCCTTTCTTTGAGATAACTCTGCACTATTGCGACCTGCAAATGCCACTTCCAGCTCAGCTGTGCAGAAGAAGAACAACAAGAAGAAGAAATATCTCGAAATATGTCCGTCAGGCCCCTTCCCTTGAGATAAATCTGCAAATATCTCGGAAAGGAAGCGAGCTATGGCAAAATGTTAAGAGACCTTTTTTGTAGAGAATTAAGTTTCCTACTTTTTATGTTCTATGATATTTTTTGATCAGATGCGTAGTTCTCGAGATATATCAAGATATTTAAAAGTTCCGAAGACGCACCAACATAATAGAGATACAGAAACACCGTGGCCCCTTTCATTGAGATAACTGTGCACTAGTGCGAGCCGCAAATGCCACTTCCAGCTTAGCTGTGCAGAAGAAGAACAACAAGAAGAAGAAATATCTCGAAATATGTCCGTCAGGCCCCTTCCCTTGAGATATATCTGCAAATATCTCGGAAACGAAGCGAGCTATGGCAAAATGTTAAGAGACCGTTTTTGTAGAGAATTAAGTTTCCTACTTTTTATGTTCTATGATATTTTTTGATCAGACGCGTAGTTCTCGATATATATCAAGATATTTAAAAGTTCCGAAGCCGCACCAACATAATAGAGATACAGAAACACCGTGGCCCCTTTCTTTGAGATAACTCTGCACTATTGCGAGCTGGAAATGCCACTTCCAGTTTAGCTGTGCAGAAGAAGAACAACAAGAAGAAGAAATATCTCGAAATATGTCCGTCAGGCCCCTTCCCTTGAGATGAATCTGCAAATATCTCGGAAACGAAGCGAGCTATGGCAAAATGTTAAGAGACCTTTTTTGTAGAGAATTAAGTTTCCTACTTTTTATGTTCTATCATATTTTTTGATCAGAAGCGTAGTTTTCGAGATATATCGAGATATTTAAAAGTTCCGAAGCCGCACCAACATAATAAAGATACAGAAACACCGTGGCCCCTTTCTTTGAGATAACTCTGCACTAGTGCGAGCCGCAAATGCCACTTCCAGCTTAGCTGTGCAGAAGAAGAACAACAAGAAGAAGAAATATCTCGAAATATGTCCGTCAGGCCCCTTCCCTTGAGATAAATATGCAAATATCTCGGAAACGAAGCGAGCTATGGCAAAATGTTAAGAGACCTTTTTTGTATAGAATTAAGTTTCCTACTTTTTATGTTCTATGATATTTTTTGATCAGATGCGTAGTTCTCGAGATATATCAAGATATTCAAAAGTTCCGAAGCCGCACCAACATAATAGAGATACAGAAACACCGTGGCCCCTTTCTTTGAGATAACTCTGCACTATTGCGAGCTGCAAATGCCACTTCCAGCTTAGCTGCGCAGAGGAAGAACAACAAGAAGAAGAAATATCTCGAAATATGTCCGTCAGGCCAGTTCCTTTGAGCTGTATCTGCAAATATGTCGGAAACGAAGCGAGCTATGGCAAAATGTTAAGAGACCTTTTTTGTAGAGAATTAAGTTTCCTACTTTTTATGTTCTATGATATTTTTTGATCAGATGCGTAGTTCTCGAGATATATCAAGATATTTAAAAGTTCCGAAGCCGCACCAACATAATAGAGATACAGAAACACCGTGGCCCCTTTCTTTGAGATAACTCTGCACTATTGCGAGCTGCAAATGCCACTTCCAGGTTAGCTATGCAGAAGAAGAACAACAAGAAGAAGAAATATCTCGAAATATGTCCGTCAGGCCCCTTCCCTTGAGATATATCTGCGAATATCACGGAAACGAAGCGAGCTATGGCAAAATGTTAAGAGAACTTTTTTGTAGAGAATTATGTTTCCTACAATTTATGTTCTATGATATTTTTTGATCAGAAGCGTAGTTTTCGAGATATATCGAGATATTTAAAAGTTCCGAAGCCGCACCAACATAATAGAGATACAGAAACACCGTGGCCCCTTTCTTTGAGATAACTCTGCACTAGTGCGAGCCGCAAATGCCACTTCCAGCTTAGCTGTGCAGAAGAAGAACAACAAGAAGAAGAAATATCTCGAAATATGTCCGTCATGCCCCTTCCCTTGAGATAAATCTGCAAATATCTCGGAAACGAAGCGAGCTATGGCAAAATGTTAAGAGACCTTTTTTGTAGAGAATTAAGTTTCCTACTTTTTATGTTCTATCATATTTTTTGATCAGATGCGTAGTTCTCGAGATATATCAAGATATTTAAAAGTTCCGAAGCCGCACCAACATAATAGAGATACAGAAACACCGTCGCCCCTTTCTTTGAGATAACGCTGCACTAGTGCGAGCCGCAAATGCCACTTCCAGCTTAGCTGTGCAGAAGAAGAACAACAAGAAGAAGAAATATCTCGAAATAAGTCCGTCAGGCCCCTTCCCTTGAGATAAATCTGCAAATATCTCGGAAACGAAGCGAGCTATGGCAAAATGTTAAGAGATCTTTTTTGTAGAGAATTAAGTTTCCTACTTTTTATGTTCTATGATATTTTTTGATCAGATGCGTAGTTCTCGAGATATATCAAGATATTTAAAAGTTCCGAAGCCGCACCAACATAATAGAGATACAGAAACACCGTGGCCCCTTTCTTTGAGATAACTCTGCACTAGTGCGAGCCGCAAATGCCACTTCCAGCTTAGCTGTGCAGAAGAAGAACAACAAGAAGAAGAAATATCTCGAAATATGTCCGTTAGGCCCCTTCCCTTGAGATAAACCTGCAGATATCTCGGAAACGAAGCGAGCTATGGCAAAATGTTAAGAGACCTTTTTTGTAGAGAATTAAGTTTTCTACTTTTTATGTTCTATGATATTTTTTGATCAGATGCGTAGTTCTCGAGATATATCAAGATATTTAAAAGTTCCGAAGCCGCACCAACATAATAGAGATACAGAAACACCGTGGCCCCTTTCTTTGACATAACTCTGCACTATTGCGAGCTGCAAATGCCACTTCCAGCTTAGCTGTGCAGAAGAAGAACAACAAGAAGAAGAAATATCTCGAAATATGTCCGTCAGGCCCCTTCCCTTGAGATAAATCTGCAAATATCTCGGAAACGAAGAGAGCTATGGCAAAATGTTAGGAGACCTTTTTTGTAGAGAATTAAGTTTCCTACAATTTATGTTCTATGATATTTTTTGATCAGAAGCGTAGTTTTCGAGATATATCGAGATATTTAAAAGTTCCGAAGCCGCACCAACATAATAGAGATACAGAAACACCGTGGCCCCTTTCTTTGAGATAACTTTGCACTATTGCGACCTGTTAATGCCACTTTCAGCTTAGCTGTGCAGAAGAAGAACAACAAGAAGAAGAAATATCTCGAAATATGTCCGTCAGGCCCCTTCCCTTGAGATATATCTGCAAATATCTCGGAAACGAAGCGAGCTATGGCAAAATGTTAAGAGACCTTTTTTGTAGAGAATTATGTTTCCTACAATTTATGTTCTATGATATTTTTTGATCAGAAGCGTAGTTTTCGAGATATATCGAGATATTTAAAAGTTCCGAAGCCGCACCAACATAATAGAGATACAGAAACACCGTGGCCCCTTTCTTTGAGATAACTCTGCACTAGTGCGAGCCGCAAATGCCACTTCCAGCTTAGCTGTGCAGAAGAAGAACAACAAGAAGAAGAAATATCTCGAAATATGTCCGTCATGCCCCTTCCCTTGAGATAAATCTGCAAATATCTCGGAAACGAAGCGAGCTATGGCAAAATGTTAAGAGACCTTTTTTGTAGAGAATTAAGTTTCCTACAATTTATGTTCTATGATATTTTTTGATCAGAAGCGTAGTTTTCGAGATATATCGAGATATTTAAAAGTTCCGAAGCCGCACCAACATAATAGAGATACAGAAACACCGTGGCCCCTTTCTTTGAGATAACTCTGCACTAGTGCGAGCCGCAAATGCCACTTCCAGCTTAGCTGTGCAGAAGAAGAACAACAAGAAGAAGAAATATCTCGAAATATGTCCGTCATGCCCCTTCCCTTGAGATAAATCTGCAAATATCTCGGAAACGAAGCGAGCTATGGCGAAATGTTAAGAGACCTTTTTTGTAGAGAATTAAGTTTCCTACTTTTTATGTTCTATCATATTTTTTGATCAGATGCGTAGTTCTCGAGATATATCAAGATATTTAAAAGTTCCGAAGCCGCACCAACATAATAGAGATACAGAAACACCGTGGCCCCTTTCTTTGAGATAACGCTGCACTAGTGCGAGCCGCAAATGCCACTTCCAGCTTAGCTGTGCAGAAGAAGAACAACAAGAAGAAGAAATATCTCGAAATAAGTCCGTCAGGCCCCTTCCCTTGAGATAAATCTGCAAATATCTCGGAAACGAAGCGAGCTATGGCAAAATGTTAAGAGATCTTTTTTGTAGAGAATTAAGTTTCCTACTTTTTATGTTCTATGATATTTTTTGATCAGATGCGTAGTTCTCGAGATATATCAAGATATTTAAAAGTTCCGAAGCCGCACCAACATAATAGAGATACAGAAACACCGTGGCCCCTTTCTTTGAGATAACTCTGCACTAGTGCGAGCCGCAAATGCCACTTCCAGCTTAGCTGTGCAGAAGAAGAACAACAAGAAGAAGAAATATCTCGAAATATGTCCGTTAGGCCCCTTCCCTTGAGATAAACCTGCAGATATCTCGGAAACGAAGCGAGCTATGGCAAAATGTTAAGAGACCTTTTTTGTAGAGAATTAAGTTTTCTACTTTTTATGTTCTATGATATTTTTTGATCAGATGCGTAGTTCTCGAGATATATCAAGATATTTAAAAGTTCCGAAGCCGCACCAACATAATAGAGATACAGAAACACCGTGGCCCCTTTCTTTGACATAACTCTGCACTATTGCGAGCTGCAAATGCCACTTCCAGCTTAGCTGTGCAGAAGAAGAACAACAAGAAGAAGAAATATCTCGAAATATGTCCGTCAGGCCCCTTCCCTTGAGATAAATCTGCAAATATCTCGGAAACGAAGAGAGCTATGGCAAAATGTTAGGAGACCTTTTTTGTAGAGAATTAAGTTTCCTACAATTTATGTTCTATGATATTTTTTGATCAGAAGCGTAGTTTTCGAGATATATCGAGATATTTAAAAGTTCCGAAGCCGCACCAACATAATAGAGATACAGAAACACCGTGGCCCCTTTCTTTGAGATAACTTTGCACTATTGCGACCTGTTAATGCCACTTTCAGCTTAGCTGTGCAGAAGAAGAACAACAAGAAGAAGAAATATCTCGAAATATGTCCGTCAGGCCCCTTCCCTTGAGATATATCTGCAAATATCTCGGAAACGAAGCGAGCTATGGCAAAATGTTAAGAGACCTTTTTTGTAGAGAATTATGTTTCCTACAATTTATGTTCTATGATATTTTTTGATCAGAAGCGTAGTTTTCGAGATATATCGAGATATTTAAAAGTTCCGAAGCCGCACCAACATAATAGAGATACAGAAACACCGTGGCCCCTTTCTTTGAGATAACTCTGCACTAGTGCGAGCCGCAAATGCCACTTCCAGCTTAGCTGTGCAGAAGAAGAACAACAAGAAGAAGAAATATCTCGAAATATGTCCGTCATGCCCCTTCCCTTGAGATAAATCTGCAAATATCTCGGAAACGAAGCGAGCTATGGCAAAATGTTAAGAGACCTTTTTTGTAGAGAATTAAGTTTCCTACTTTTTATGTTCTATCATATTTTTTGATCAGATGCGTAGTTCTCGAGATATATCAAGATATTTAAAAGTTCCGAAGCCGCACCAACATAATAGAGATACAGAAACACCGTGGCCCCTTTCTTTGAGATAACGCTGCACTAGTGCGAGCCGCAAATGCCACTTCCAGCTTAGCTGTGCAGAAGAAGAACAACAAGAAGAAGAAATATCTCGAAATAAGTCCGTCAGGCCCCTTCCGTTGAGATAAATCTGCAAATATCTCGGAAACGAAGCGAGCTATGGCAAAATGTTAAGAGACCTTTTTTGTAGAGAATTAAGTTTCCTACTTTTTATGTTCTATGATATTTTTTGATCAGATGCGTAGTTCTCGAGATATATCAAGATATTTAAAAGTTCCGAAGCCGCACCAACATAATAGAGATACAGAAACACCGTGGCCCCTTTCTTTGAGATAATTCTGCACTATTGCGAGCTGCAAATGCCACTTCCAGCTTAGCTGTGCAGAAGAAGAACAACAAGAATAAGAAATATCTCGAAATATGTCCGTCAGGCCCCTTCCCTTGAGATAAATCTGCAAATATCTCGGAAACGAAGAGAGCTATGGCAAAATGTTGAGAGACCTTTTTTGTAGAGAATTAAGTTTCCTACTATTTATGTTCTATGATATTTTTTGATCAGATGCGTAGTTCTCGAGATATATCAAGATATTTAAAAGTTCCGAAGCCGCACCAACATAATAGAGATACAGAAACACCGTGGCCCCTTTCTTTGAGATAACTCTGCACTAGTGCGAGCCGCAAATGCCACTTCCAGCTTAGCTGTGCAGAAGAAGAACAACAAGAAGAAGAAATATCTCGAAATATGTCCGTCAGGCCCCTCCCCTTGAGATAAATCTGCAAATATCTCGGAAACGAAGCGAGCTATGGCAAAATGTTAAGAGACCTTATTTGTAGAGAATTATGTTTCCTACAATTTATGTTCTATGATATTTTTTGATCAGAAGCGTAGTTTTCGAGATATATCGAGATATTTAAAAGTTCCGAAGCCGCACCAACATAATAGAGATACAGAAACACCGTGGCCCCTTTCTTTGAGATAACTCTGCACTAGTGCGAGCCGCAAATGCCACTTCCAGCTTAGCTGTGCAGAAGAAGAACAACAAGAAGAAGAAATATCTCGAAATATGTCCGTCAGGCCCCTTCCCTTGAGATAAATCTGCAAATATCTCGGAAACGAAGCGAGCTATGGCAAAATGTTAAGAGACCGTTTTTGTAGAGAATTAAGTTTCCTACTTTTTATGTTCTATGATATTTTTTGATCAGATGCGTAGTTCTCGAGATATATCAAGATATTTAAAAGTTCCGAAGCCGCACCAACATAATAGAGATACAGAAACACCGTGGCCCCTTTCTTTGAGATAACGCTGCACTAGTGCGAGCCGCAAATGCCACTTCCAGCTTAGCTGTGCAGAGGAAGAACAACAAGAAGAAGAAATATCTCGAAATAAGTCCGTCAGGCCCCTTCCCTTGAGATAAATCTGCAAATATCTCGGAAACGAAGCGAGCTATGGCAAAATGTTAAGAGATCTTTTTTGTAGAGAATTAAGTTTCCTACTTTTTATGTTCTATGATATTTTTTGATCAGATGCGTAGTTCTCGAGATATATCAAGATATTTAAAAGTTCCGAAGCCGCACCAACATAATAGAGATACAGAAACACCGTGGCCCCTTTCTTTGAGATAACTTTGCACTATTGCGACCTGTTAATGCCACTTTCAGCTTAGCTGTGCAGAAGAAGAACAACAAGAAGAAGAAATATCTCGAAATATGTCCGTCAGGCCCCTTCCCTTGAGATATATCTGCAAATATCTCGGAAACGAAGCGAGCTATGGCAAAATGTTAAGAGACCTTTTTTGTAGAGAATTATGTTTCCTACAATTTATGTTCTATGATATTTTTTGATCAGAAGCGTAGTTTTCGAGATATATCGAGATATTTAAAAGTTCCGAAGCCGCACCAACATAATAGAGATACAGAAACACCGTGGCCCCTTTCTTTGAGATAACTCTGCACTAGTGCGAGCCGCAAATGCCACTTCCAGCTTAGCTGTGCAGAAGAAGAACAACAAGAAGAAGAAATATCTCGAAATATGTCCGTCATGCCCCTTCCCTTGAGATAAATCTGCAAATATCTCGGAAACGAAGCGAGCTATGGCAAAATGTTAAGAGACCTTTTTTGTAGAGAATTAAGTTTCCTACTTTTTATGTTCTATCATATTTTTTGATCAGATGCGTAGTTCTCGAGATATATCAAGATATTTAAAAGTTCCGAAGCCGCACCAACATAATAGAGATACAGAAACACCGTGGCCCCTTTCTTTGAGATAACGCTGCACTAGTGCGAGCCGCAAATGCCACTTCCAGCTTAGCTGTGCAGAAGAAGAACAACAAGAAGAAGAAATATCTCGAAATAAGTCCGTCAGGCCCCTTCCGTTGAGATAAATCTGCAAATATCTCGGAAACGAAGCGAGCTATGGCAAAATGTTAAGAGACCTTTTTTGTAGAGAATTAAGTTTCCTACTTTTTATGTTCTATGATATTTTTTGATCAGATGCGTAGTTCTCGAGATATATCAAGATATTTAAAAGTTCCGAAGCCGCACCAACATAATAGAGATACAGAAACACCGTGGCCCCTTTCTTTGAGATAATTCTGCACTATTGCGAGCTGCAAATGCCACTTCCAGCTTAGCTGTGCAGAAGAAGAACAACAAGAATAAGAAATATCTCGAAATATGTCCGTCAGGCCCCTTCCCTTGAGATAAATCTGCAAATATCTCGGAAACGAAGAGAGCTATGGCAAAATGTTGAGAGACCTTTTTTGTAGAGAATTAAGTTTCCTACTATTTATGTTCTATGATATTTTTTGATCAGATGCGTAGTTCTCGAGATATATCAAGATATTTAAAAGTTCCGAAGCCGCACCAACATAATAGAGATACAGAAACACCGTGGCCCCTTTCTTTGAGATAACTCTGCACTAGTGCGAGCCGCAAATGCCACTTCCAGCTTAGCTGTGCAGAAGAAGAACAACAAGAAGAAGAAATATCTCGAAATATGTCCGTCAGGCCCCTCCCCTTGAGATAAATCTGCAAATATCTCGGAAACGAAGCGAGCTATGGCAAAATGTTAAGAGACCTTATTTGTAGAGAATTATGTTTCCTACAATTTATGTTCTATGATATTTTTTGATCAGAAGCGTAGTTTTCGAGATATATCGAGATATTTAAAAGTTCCGAAGCCGCACCAACATAATAGAGATACAGAAACACCGTGGCCCCTTTCTTTGAGATAACTCTGCACTAGTGCGAGCCGCAAATGCCACTTCCAGCTTAGCTGTGCAGAAGAAGAACAACAAGAAGAAGAAATATCTCGAAATATGTCCGTCAGGCCCCTTCCCTTGAGATAAATCTGCAAATATCTCGGAAACGAAGCGAGCTATGGCAAAATGTTAAGAGACCGTTTTTGTAGAGAATTAAGTTTCCTACTTTTTATGTTCTATGATATTTTTTGATCAGATGCGTAGTTCTCGAGATATATCAAGATATTTAAAAGTTCCGAAGCCGCACCAACATAATAGAGATACAGAAACACCGTGGCCCCTTTCTTTGAGATAACGCTGCACTAGTGCGAGCCGCAAATGCCACTTCCAGCTTAGCTGTGCAGAGGAAGAACAACAAGAAGAAGAAATATCTCGAAATAAGTCCGTCAGGCCCCTTCCCTTGAGATAAATCTGCAAATATCTCGGAAACGAAGCGAGCTATGGCAAAATGTTAAGAGATCTTTTTTGTAGAGAATTAAGTTTCCTACTTTTTATGTTCTATGATATTTTTTGATCAGATGCGTAGTTCTCGAGATATATCAAGATATTTAAAAGTTCCGAAGCCGCACCAACATAATAGAGATACAGAAACACCGTGGCCCCTTTCTTTGAGATAACTCTGCACTAGTGCGAGCCGCAAATGCCACTTCCAGCTTAGCTGTGCAGAAGAAGAACAACAAGAAGAAGAAATATCTCGAAATATGTCCGTTAGGCCCCTTCCCTTGAGATAAACCTGCAAATATCTCGGAAACGAAGCGAGCTATGGCAAAATGTTAAGAGACCTTTTTTGTAGAGAATTAAGTTTTCTACTTTTTATGTTCTATGATATTTTTTGATCAGATGCGTAGTTCTCGAGATATATCAAGATATTTAAAAGTTCCGAAGCCGCACCAACATAATAGAGATACAGAAACACCGTGGCCCCTTTCTTTGAGATAACTCTGCACTATTGCGAGCTGCAAATGCCACTTCCAGCTTATCTGTGCAGAAGAAGAACAACAAGAAGAAGAAATATCTCGAAATATGTCCGTCAGGCCCCTTCCCTTGAGATAAATCTGCAAATATCTCGGAAACGAAGAGAGCTATGGCAAAATGTTAAGAGACCTTTTTTGTAGAGAATTAAGTTTCCTACAATTTATGTTCTATGATATTTTTTGATCAGAAGCGTAGTTTTCGAGATATATCGAGATATTTAAAAGTTCCGAAGCCGCACCAACATAATAGAGATACAGAAACACCGTGGCCCCTTTCTTTGAGATAACTTTGCACTATTGCGAGCTGTAAATGCCACTTTCAGCTTAGCTGTGCAGAAGAAGAACAACAAGAAGAAGAAATATCTCGAAATATGTCCGTCAGGCCCCTTCCCTTGAGATATATCTGCAAATATCTCGGAAACGAAGCGAGCTATGGCAAAATGTTAAGAGACCTTTTTTGTAGAGAATTATGTTTCCTACAATTTATGTTCTATGATATTTTTTGATCAGAAGCGTAGTTTTCGAGATATATCGAGATATTTAAAAGTTCCGAAGCCGCACCAACATAATAGAGATACAGAAACACCGTGGCCCCTTTCTTTGAGATAACTTTGCACTATTGCGAGCTGTAAATGCCACTTTCAGCTTAGCTGTGCAGAAGAAGAACAACAAGAAGAAGAAATATCTCGAAATATGTCCGTCAGGCCCCTTCCCTTGAGATATATCTGCAAATATCTCGGAAACGAAGCGAGCTATGGCAAAATGTTAAGAGACCTTTTTTGTAGAGAATTAAGTTTCCTACTTATTATGTTCTATGATATTTTTTGATCAGATGCGTAGTTCTCGAGATATATCAAGATATTTATAAGTTCCGAAGCCGCACCAACAGAATAGAGATACAGAAACACCGTGGCTCCTTTCTTTGAGATAACTCTGCACTATTGCGAGCTGGAAATGCCACTTCCAGTTTAGCTGTGCAGAAGAAGAACAACAAGAAGAAGAAATATCTCGAAATATGTCCGCTGGGCCCCTTCCCTTGAGATAAACCTGCAAATATCTCGGAAACGAAGCGAGCTATGGCAAAATGGTAAGAGACCTTTTTTGTAGAGAATTATGTTTCCTACAATTTATGTTCTATGATATTTTTTGATCAGAAGCGTAGTTTTCGAGATATATCGAGATATTTAAAAGTTCCGAAGCCGCACCAACATAATAGAGATACAGAAACACCGTGGCCCCTTTCTTTGAGATAACTCTGCACTAGTGCGAGCCGCAAATGCCACTTCCAGCTTAGCTGTGCAGAAGAAGAACAACAAGAAGAAGAAATATCTCGAAGTATGTCCGTCATGCCCCTTCCCTTGAGATAAACCTGCAAATATCTCGGAAACGAAGCGAGCTATGGCAAAATGTTAAGAGACCTTTTTTGTAGAGAATTAAGTTTTGTACTTTTTATGTTCTATGATATTTTTTGATGAGATGCGTAGTTCTCGAGATATATCAAGATATTTAAAAGTTCCGAAGCCGCACCAACATAATAGAGATACAGAAACACCGTGGCCCCTTTCTTTGAGATAACTCTGCACTATTGCGAGCTGCAAATGCCACTTCCAGCTTAGCTGTGCAGAAGAAGAACAACAAGAAGAAGAAATATCTCGAAATATGTCCGTCAGGCCCCTTCCCTTGAGATAAATCTGCAAATATCTCGGAAACGAAGAGAGCTATGGCAAAATGTTAAGAGACCTTTTTTGTAGAGAATTAAGTTTCCAACAATTTATGTTCTATGATATTTTTTGATCAGAAGCGTAGTTTTCGAGATATATCGAGATATTTAAAAGTTCCGAAGCCGCACCAACATAATAGAGATACAGAAACACCGTGGCCCCTTTCTTTGAGATAACTTTGCACTATTGCGAGCTGTAAATGCCACTTTCAGCTTAGCTGTGCAGAAGAAGAACAACAAGAAGAAGAAATATCTCGAAATATGTCCGTCAGGCCCCTTCCCTTGAGATATATCTGCAAATATCTCGGAAACGAAGCGAGCTATGGCAAAATGTTAAGAGACCTTTTTTGTAGAGAATTATGTTTCCTACAATTTATGTTCTATGATATTTTTTGATCAGAAGCGTAGTTTTCGAGATATATCGAGATATTTAAAAGTTCCGAAGCCGCACCAACATAATAGAGATACAGAAACACCGTGGCCCCTTTCTTTGAGATAACTCTGCACCAGTGCGAGCTGCAAATGCCACTTCCAGCTTAGCTGTGCAGAAGAAGAACAACAAGAAGAAGAAATATCTCGAAATATGTCCGTCAGGCCCCTTCCCTTGAGATAAATCTGCAAATATCTCGGAAACGAAGCGAGCTATGGCAAAATGTTAAGAGACCTTTTTTGTAGAGAATTAAGTTTCCTACTTTTTATGTTCTATGATATTTTTTGATCAGATGCGTAGTTCTCGAGATATATCAAGGTATTTAAAAGTTCCGAAGCCGCACGAACATAATAGAGATACAGAAACACCGTGGCCCCTTTCTTTGAGATATCTCTGCACTATTGCGAGCTGCAAATGCCACTTCCAGCTTAGCTGTGCAGAAGAAGAACAACAAGAAGAAGAAATATCTCGAAATATGTCCGTCAGGCCCCTTCCCTTGAGATAAATCTGCAAATATCTCGGAACCGAAGCGAGCTGCGGCAAAATGTTAAGAGACCTTTTTTGTAGAGAATTAAGTTTCCTACTTTTTATGTTCTCTGATATTTTTTGATCAGATGCGTAGTTCTCGAGATATATCAAGATATTTAAAAGTTCCGAAGCCGCACCAACATAATAGAGATACAGAAACACCGTGGCCCCTTTCTTTGAGATAACTCTGCACTACTGCGAGCTGCAAATGCCACTTCCAGCTTAGCTGTGCAGAAGAAGAACAACAAGAAGAAGAAATATCTCGAAATATGTCCGTCAGGCCCCTTCCCTTGAGATAAATCTGCAAATATCTCGGAAACGAAGAGAGCTATGACAAAATGTTAAGAGACCTTTTTTGTAGAGAATTAAGTTTCCTACTTTTTATGTTCTATGATATTTTTTGATCAGATGCGTAGTTCTCGAGATATATCAAGATATTTAAAAGTTCCGAAGCCGCACCAACATAAGAGAGATAGAGAAACACCGTGGCCCCTTTCTTTGAGATAACTCTGCACTATTGCGAGCTGTACATGCCACTTCCAGCTTAGCTGTGCAGAAGAAGAACAACAAGAAGAAGAAATATCTCGAAATATGTCCGTCAGGCCCCTTCCCTTGAGATATATCTGCAAATATCTCGGAAACGAAGCGAGCTATGGCAAAATGTTAAGAGACCTTTTTTGTAGAGAATTATGTTTCCTACAATTTATGTTCTACGATATTTTTTGATCAGAAGCGTAGTTTTCGAGATATATCGAGATATTTAAAAGTTCCGAAGCCGCACCAACATAATAGAGATACAGAAACACCGTGGCCCCTTTCTTTGAGATAACTCTGCACTAGTGCGAGCTGCAAATGCCACTTCCAGCTTAGCTGTGCAGAAGAAGAACAACAAGAAGAAGAAATATCTCGAAATATGTCCGTCAGGCCCCTTCCCTTGAGATAAATCTGCAAATATCTCGGAAACGAAGCGAGCTATGGCAAAATGTTAAGAGACCTTTTTTGTAGAGAATTAAGTTTCCTACTTTTTATGTTCTATGATATTTTTTGATCAGATGCGTAGTTCTCGAGATATATCAAGATATTTAAAAGTTCCGAAGCTGCACGAACATAATAGAGATACAGAAACACCGTGGCCCCTTTCTTTGAGATATCTCTGCACTATTGCGAGCTGCAAATGCCACTTCCAGCTTAGCTGTGCAGAAGAAGAACAACAAGAAGAAGAAATATCTCGAAATATGTCCGTCAGGCCCCTTCCCTTGAGATATATCTGCAAATATCTCGGAAACGAAGCGAGCTATGGCAAAATGTTAAGAGACCTTTTTTGTAGAGAATTATGTTTCCTACAATTTATGTTCTACGATATTTTTTGATCAGAAGCGTAGTTTTCGAGATGTATCGAGATATTTAAAAGTTCCGAAGCCGCACCAACATAATAGAGATACAGAAACACCGTGGCCCCTTTCTTTGAGATAACTCTGCACTACTGCGAGCTGTAAATGCCACTTCCAGCTTAGCTGTGCAGAAGAAGAACAACAAGAAGAAGAAATATTTCGAAATATGTCCGTCAGGCCCCTTCCCTTGAGATATATCTGCAAATATCTCGGAAACGAAGCGAGCTATGGCAAAATGTTAAGAGACCTTTTTTGTAGAGAATTAAGTTTCCTACTTTTTATGTTCTATGATATTTTTTGATCAGATGCGTAGTTCTCGAGATATATCAAGATATTTAAAAGTTCCGAAGCCGCACGAACATAATAGAGATACAGAAACACCGTGGCCCCTTTCTTTGAGATAGCTCTGCACTATTGCGAGCTGCAAATGCCACTTCCAGCTTAGCTGTGCAGAAGAAGAACAACAAGAAGAAGAAATATCTGGAAATATGTCCGTCAGGCCCCTTCCCTTGAGATAAATCTGCAAATATCTCGGAAACGAAGCGAGCTATGGCAAAATGTTGAGAGACCTTTTTTGTGGAGAATTAAGTTTCCTACTATTTATGTTCTATGATATTTTTGGATCAGATGCGTAGTTCTCGAGATATATCAAGATATTTAAAACTTCCGAAGCCGCACCAACATAATAGAGATACAGAAACACCGTGGCCCCTTTCTTTGAGATAACTCTGCACTAGTGCGAGCCGCAAATGCCACTTCCAGCTTAGCTGTGCAGAAGAAGAACAACAAGAAGAAGAAATATCTCGAAATATGTCCGTCAGGCCACTTCCCTTGAGATAAATCTGCAAATATCTCGGAAACGAAGCGAGCTATGGCAAAATGTTGAGAGACCTTTTTTGTAGAGAATTATGTTTCCTACTTTTTATGTTCTATGATATTTTTTGATCAGACGCGTAGTTCTCGAGATATATCAAGATATTTAAAAGTTCCGAAGCCGCACCAACATAATAGAGATACAGAAACACCGTGGCCCCTTTCTTTGAGATATCTCTGCACTATTGCGAGCTGCAAATGCCACTTCCAGCTTAGCTGTGCAGAAGAAGAACAACAAGAAGAAGAAATATCTCGAAATATGTCCGTCAGGCCCCTTCCCTTGAGATAAATCTGCAAATATCTCGGAAACGAAGAGAGCTATGACAAAATGTTAAGAGACCTTTTTTGTAGAGAATTAAGTTTCCTACTTTTTATGTTCTATGGTATTTTTTGATCAGATGCGTAGTTCTCGAGATATATCAAGATATTTAAAAGTTCCGAAGCCGCACCAACATAATAGAGATAGAGAAACACCGTGGCCCCTTTCTTTGAGATAACTCTGCACTATTGCGAGCTGTAAATGCCACTTCCAGCTTAGCTGTGCAGAAGAAGAACAACAAGAAGAAGAAATATCTCGAAATATGTCCGTCAGGCCCCTTCCCTTGAGATATATCTGCAAATATCTCGGAAACGAAGCGAGCTATGGCAAAATGTTAAGAGACCTTTTTTGTAGAGAATTATGTTTCCTACAATTTATGTTCTACGATATTTTTTGATCAGAAGCGTAGTTTTCGAGATATATCGAGATATTTAAAAGTTCCGAAGCCGCACCAACATAATAGAGATACAGAAACACCGTGGCCCCTTTCTTTGAGATAACTCTGCACCAGTGCGAGCTGCAAATGCCACTTCCAGCTTAGCTGTGCAGAAGAAGAACAACAAAAAGAAGAAATATCTCGAAATATGTCCGTCAGGCCCCTTCCCTTGAGATATATCTGCAAATATCTCGGAAACGAAGCGAGCTATGGCAAAATGTTAAGAGACCTTTTTTGTAGAGAATTATGTTTCCTACAATTTATGTTCTACGATATTTTTTGATCAGAAGCGTAGTTTTCGAGATATATCGAGATATTTAAAAGTTCCGAAGCCGCACCAACATAATAGAGATACAGAAACACCGTGGCCCCTTTCTTTGAGATAACTCTGCACTAGTGCGAGCTGCAAATGCCACTTCCAGCTTAGCTGTGCAGAAGAAGAACAACAAGAAGAAGAAATATCTCGAAATATGTCCGTCAGGCCCCTTCCCTTGAGATAGATCTGCACATATCTCGGAAACGAAGTGAGCTATGGCAAAATGTTAAGAGACCTTTTTTGTAGAGAATTAAGTTTCCTACTTTTTATGTTCTATGATATTTTTTGATCAGAAGCGTAGTTTTAGAGATATATCGAGATATTTAAAAGTTCCGAAGCCGCACCAACATAATAGAGATACAGAAACACCGTGGCCCCTTTCTTTGAGATAACTCTGCACTATTGCGAGCTGCAAATGCCACTTCCAGCTTAGCTGTGCAGAAGAAGAACAACAAGAAGAAGAAATATCTCGAAATATGTCCGTCAGGCCCCTTCCCTTGAGATAAATCTGCAAATATCTCGGAAACGAAGCGAGCTATGGCAAAATGTTAAGAGACCTTTTTTGTAGGGAATTAAGTTTCCTACTTTTTATCTTCTATGATATTTTTTGATCAGATGCGTAGTTCTCGAGATATATCAAGATATTTAAAAGTTCCGAAGCCGCACCAACATAATAGAGATACAGAAACACCGTGGCCCCTCTCGTTGAGATAACTCTGCACTATTGCGAGCTGGAAATGCCACTTCCAGTTTAGCTGTGCAGAAGAAGAACAACAAGAAGAAGAAATATCTCGAAATATGTCCGTTAGGCACCTTCCCTTGAGATAAATCTGCAAATATCTCGGAAACGAAGCGAGCTATGGCAAAATGTTAAGAGACCTTTTTTGTAGAGAATTATGTTTCCTACAATTTATGTTCTACGATACTTTTTGATCAGAAGCGTAGTTTTCGAGATATATCGAGATATTTAAAAGTTCCGAAGCCGCACCAACATAATAGAGATACAGAAACACCGTGGCCCCTTTCTTTGAGATAACTCTGCACTAGTGCGAGCTGCAAATGCCACTTCCAGCTTAGCTGTGCAGAAGAAGAACAACAAGAAGAAGAAATATCTCGAAATATGTCCGTCAGGCCCCTTCCCTTGAGATAAATCTGCAAATATCTCGGAAACGAAGCGAGCTATGGCAAAATGTTAAGAGACCTTTTTTGTAGAGAATTAAGTTTCCTATTTTTTATGTTGTATGATATTTTTTGATCAGATGCGTAGGTCTCGAGATATATCAAGATATTTAAAAGTTCCGAAGCCGCACCAACATAATAGAGATACAGAAACACCGTGGCCCCTTTCTTTGAGATAACTCTGCACTATTGCGAGCTGCAAATGCCACTTCCAGCTTAGCTGTGCAGAAGAAGAACAACAAGAAGAAGAAATATCTCGAAATATGTCCGTCAGGCCCCTTCCCTTGAGATAAATCTGCACATATCTCGGAAACGAAGTGAGCTATGGCAAAATGTTAAGAGACCTTTTTTGTAGAGAATTAAGTTTCCTACTTTTCATGTTCTATGATATTTTTTGATCAGATGCGTAGTTCTCGAGATATATCAAGATATTTAAAAGTTCCGAAGCCGCACCAACATAATAGGGATACAGAAACACCGTGGCCCCTTTCTTTGAGATAACTCTGCACTAGTGCGAGCCGCAAATGCCACTTCCAGCTTAGCTGTGCAGAAGAAGAACAACAAGAAGAAGAAATATCTCGAAATATGTCCGTTAGGCCCCTTCCCTTGAGATAAATCTGCAAATATCTCGGAAACGAAGCGAGCTATGGCAAAATGTTAAGAGACCTTTTTTGTAGAGAATTAAGTTTCCTACTTTTTATGTTCTATGATATTTTTTGATCAGAAGCGTTGTTTTCGAGATATATCGAGATATTTAAAAGTTCCGAAGCCGCACCAACATAATAAAAATACAGAAACACCGTGGCCCCTTTCTTTGAGATAACTCTGCACTAGTGCGAGTCGCAAATGCCACTTCCAGCTTAGCTGTGCAGAAGAAGAACAACAAGAAGAAGAAATATCTCGAAATATGTCCGTCAGGCCAGTTCCTTTGAGCTGAATCTGCAAATATCTCGGAAACGAAGCGAGCTATGGCAAAATGTTAAGAGACGTTTTTTGTAGAGAATTATGTTTCCTACAATTTATGTTCTATGATATTTTTTGATCAGAAGCGTAGTTTTCGAGATATATCGAGATATTTAAAAGTTCCGAAGCCGCACCAACATAATAGGGATACAGAAACACCGTGGCCCCTTTCTTTGAGATAACTCTGCACTAGTGCGAGCCGCAAATGCCACTTCCAGCTTAGCTGTGCAGAAGAAGAACAACAAGAAGAAGAAATATCTCGAAATATGTCCGTCAGGCCACTTCCCTTGAGATAAATCTGCAAATATCTCGGAAACGAAGCGAGCTATGGCAAAATGTTAAGAGACGTTTTTTGTAGAGAATTATATTTCCTACAATTTATGTTCTATGATATTTTTTGATCAGAAGCGTAGTTCTCGAGATAGATCAAGATACTTAAAAGTTCCGAAGCCGCACCAAACATAATAGAGATACAGAAACACCGTGGCCCCTCTCTTTGAGATAACTCTGCACTATTGCGAGCTGCAAATGCCACTTCCAGCTTAGCTGTGCAGAAGAAGAACAACAAGAAGAAGAAATATCTCGAAATATGTCCGTCAGGCCCCTTCCCTTGAGATAAATCTGCAAATATCTCGGAAACGAAGCGAGCTATGGCAAAATGTTAAGAGACCTTTTTTGTGGATAATTAAGTTTCCTACTTTTTATGTTCTATGATATTTTTCGATCAGAGGCGTAGTTCTCGAGATATATCAAGATATTTAAAAGTTGCGAAGCCGCACCAACATAATAGAGATACAGAAACACCGTGGCCCCTTTCTTTGAGATAACTCTGCACGATTGCGAGCTGGAAATGCCACTTCCAGTTTAGCTGTGCAGAAGAAGAACAACAAGAAGAAGAAATATCTCGAAATATGTCCATCAGGACCCTTCCCTTGAGATAAATCTGCAAATATCTCGGAAACGAAGCGAGCTATGGCAAAATGTTAAGAGACCTTTTTTGTAGAGAATAGTATTTCCTACAATTTATGTTCTATGATATTTTTTGAGCAGATGCGTAGTTCTCGAGATATATCAAGATATTTAAAAGTTCCGAAGCCGCACCAACATAATAGAGATACAGAAACACCGTGGCCCCTTTCTTTGAGATAACTCTGCACTAGTGCGAGCCGCAAATGCCACTTCCAGCTTAGCTGTGCAGAAGAAGAACAACAAGAAGAAGAAATATCTCGAAATATGTCCGTTAGGCCCCTTCCCTTGAGATAAACCTGCAAATATCTCGGAAACGAAGCGAGCTATGGCAAAATGTTAAGAGACCTTTTTTGTAGAGAATTAAGTTTTCTACTTTTTATGTTCTATGATATTTTTTGATCAGATGCGTAGTTCTCGAGATATATCAAGATATTTCAAAGTTCCGAAGCCGCACCAACATAATAGAGATACAGAAACACCGTAGCCCCTTTCTTTGAGATAACTCTGCACTATTGCGAGCTGCAAATGCCACTTCCAGCTTATCTGTGCAGAAGAAGAACAACAAGAAGAAGAAATATCTCGAAATATGTCCGTCAGGCCCCTTCCCTTGAGATAAATCTGCAAATATCTCGGAAACGAAGAGAGCTATGGCAAAATGTTAAGAGACCTTTTTTGTAGAGAATTAAGTTTCCTACAATTTATGTTCTATGATATTTTTTGATCAGAAGCGTAGTTTTCGAGATATATCGAGATATTTAAAAGTTCCGAAGCCGCACCAACATAATAGAGATACAGAAACACCGTGGCCCCTTTCTTTGAGATAACTTTGCACTATTGCGAGCTGTAAATGCCACTTTCAGCTTAGCTGTGCAGAAGAAGAACAACAAGAAGAAGAAATATCTCGAAATATGTCCGTCAGGCCCCTTCCCTTGAGATATATCTGCAAATATCTCGGAAACGAAGCGAGCTATGGCAAAATGTTAAGAGACCTTTTTTGTAGAGAATTATGTTTCCTACAATTTATGTTCTATGATATTTTTTGATCAGAAGCGTAGTTTTCGAGATATATCGAGATATTTAAAAGTTCCGAAGCCGCACCAACATAATAGAGATACAGAAACACCGTGGCCCCTTTCTTTGAGATAACTTTGCACTATTGCGAGCTGTAAATGCCACTTTCAGCTTAGCTGTGCAGAAGAAGAACAACAAGAAGAAGAAATATCTCGAAATATGTCCGTCAGGCCCCTACCCTTGAGATATATCTGCAAATATCTCGGAAACGAAGCGAGCTATGGCAAAATGTTAAGAGACCTTTTTTGTAGAGAATTATGTTTCCTACAATTTATGTTCTATGATATTTTTTGATCAGAAGCGTAGTTTTCGAGATATATCGAGATATTTAAAAGTTCCGAAGCCGCACCAACATAATAGAGATACAGAAACACCGTGGCCCCTTTCTTTGAGATAACTTTGCACTATTGCGAGCTGTAAATGCCACTTTCAGCTTAGCTGTGCAGAAGAAGAACAACAAGAAGAAGAAATATCTCGAAATATGTCCGTCAGGCGCCTTCCCTTGAGATATATCTGCAAATATCTCGGAAACGAAGCGAGCTATGGCAAAATGTTAAGAGACCTTTTTTGTAGAGAATTAAGTTTCCTACTTATTATGTTCTATGATATTTTTTGATCAGATGCGTAGTTCTCGAGATATATCAAGATATTTATAAGTTCCGAAGCCGCACCAACAGAATAGAGATACAGAAACACCGTGGCTCCTTTCTTTGAGATAACTCTGCACTATTGCGAGCTGCAAATGCCACTTCCAGCTTAGCTGTGCAGAAGAAGAACAACAAGAAGAAGAAATATCTCGAAATATGTCCGTCAGGCCCCTTCCCTTGAGATAAATCTGCAAATATCTCGGAAACGAAGAGAGCTATGGCAAAATGTTAAGAGACCTTTTTTGTAGAGAATTAAGTTTCCTACAATTTATGTTCTATGATATTTTTTGATCAGAAGCGTAGTTTTCGAGATATATCGAGATATTTAAAAGTTCCGAAGCCGCACCAACATAATAGAGATACAGAAACACCGTGGCCCCTTTCTTTGAGATAACTTTGCACTATTGCGAGCTGTAAATGCCACTTTCAGCTTAGCTGTGCAGAAGAAGAACAACAAGAAGAAGAAATATCTCGAAATATGTCCGTCAGGCCCCTTCCCTTGAGATATATCAGCAAATATCTCGGAAACGAAGCGAGCTATGGCAAAATGTTAAGAGACCTTTTTTGTAGAGAATTATGTTTCCTACAATTTATGTTCTATGATATTTTTTGATCAGAAGCGTAGTTTTCGAGATATATCGAGATATTTAAAAGTTCCGAAGCCGCACCAACATAATAGAGATACAGAAACACCGTGGCCCCTTTCTTTGAGATAACTTTGCACTATTGCGAGCTGTAAATGCCACTTTCAGCTTAGCTGTGCAGAAGAAGAACAACAAGAAGAAGAAATATCTCGAAATATGTCCGTCAGGCCCCTTCCCTTGAGATAAATCTGCAAATATCTCGGAAACGAAGCGAGCTATGGCAAAATGTTAAGAGACCTTTTTTGTAGAGAATTAAGTTTCCTACTTATTATGTTCTATGATATTTTTTGATCAGATGCGTAGTTCTCGAGATATATCAAGATATTTAAAAGTTCCGAAGCCGCACCAACAGAATAGAGATACAGAAACACCGTGGCTCCTTTCTTTGAGATAACTCTGCACTATTGCGAGCTGGAAATGCCACTTCCAGTTTAGCTGTGCAGAAGAAGAACAACAAGAAGAAGAAATATCTCGAAATATGTCCGTTAGGCCCCTTCCTTTGAGATATACCTGCAAATATTTCGGAAACGAAGCGAGCTATGGCAAAATGTTAAGAGACCTTTTTTGTAGAGAATTAAGTTTCCTACTTTTTATGTTCTATGATATTTTTTGATCAGATGCGTAGTTCTCGAGATATATCAAGATATTTAAAAGTTCCGAAGCCGCACCAGCATAATAGAGATACAGAAACACCGTGGCCCCTTTCTTTGAGATAACTTTGCACTATTGCGAGCTGTAAATGCCACTTTCAGCTTAGCTGTGCAGAAGAAGAACAACAAGAAGAAGAAATATCTCGAAATATGTCCGTCAGGCCCCTTCCCTTGAGATATATCTGCAAATATCTCGGAAACGAAGCGAGCTATGGCAAAATGTTAAGAGACCTTTTTTGTAGAGAATTATGTTTCCTACAATTTATGTTCTATGATATTTTTTGATCAGAATCGTAGTTTTCGAGATATATCGAGATATTTAAAAGTTCCGAAGCCGCACCAACATAATAGAGATACAGAAACACCGTGGCCCCTTTCTTTGAGATATCTCTGCACTATTGCGAGCTGCACATGCCACTTCCAGCTTAGCTGTGCAGAAGAAGAACAACAAGAAGAAGAAATATCTCGAAATATGTCCGTCAGGCCCCTTCCCTTGAAATAAATCTGCAAATATCTCGGAAACGAAGCGAGCTATGGCAAAATGTTAAGAGACCTTATTTGTAGAGAATTATGTTTCCTACAATTTATGTTCTATGATATTCTTTGATCAGAAGCGTAGTTTTCGAGATATATCGAGATATTTAAAAGTTCCGAAGCCGCACCAACATAATAGAGATACAGAAACACCGTGGCCCCTTTCTTTGAGATAACTGTGCACTAGTGCGAGCCGCAAATGCCACTTCCAGCTTAGCTGTGCAGAAGAAGAACAACAAGAAGAAGAAATATCTCGAAATATGTCCGTCAGGCCCCTTCCCTTGAGATAAATCTGCAAATATCTCGGAAACGAAGAGAGCTATGGCAAAATGTTAAGAGACCTTTTTTGTAGAGAATTAAGTTTCCTACAATTTATGTTCTATGATATTTTTTGATCAGAAGCGTAGTTTTCGAGATATATCGAGATATTTAAAAGTTCCGAAGCCGCACCAACATAATAGAGATACAGAAACACCGTGGCCCCTTTCTTTGAGATAACTTTGCACTATTGCGAGCTGTAAATGCCACTTTCAGCTTAGCTGTGCAGAAGAAGAACAACAAGAAGAAGAAATATCTCGAAATATGTCCGTCAGGCCCCTTCCCTTGAGATATATCTGCAAATATCTCGGAAACGAAGCGAGCTATGGCAAAATGTTAAGAGACCTTTTTTGTAGAGAATTATGTTTCCTACAATTTATGTTCTATGATATTTTTTGATCAGAAGCGTAGTTTTCGAGATATATCGAGATATTTAAAAGTTCCGAAGCCGCACCAACATAATAGAGATACAGAAACACCGTGGCCCTTTTCTTTGACATAACTCTGCACTAGTGCGAGCCGCAAATGCCACTTCCAGCTTAGCTGTGCAGAAGAAGAACAACAAGAAGAAGAAATATCTCGAAATATGTCCGTCATGCCCTTTCCCTTGAGATAAATCTGCAAATATCTCGGAAACGAAGCGAGCTATGGCAAAATGTTAAGAGACCTTATTTGTACAGAATTATGTTTCCTACAATTTATGTTCTATGATATTTTTTGATCAGAAGCGTAGTTTTCGAGATATATCGAGATATTTAAAAGTTCCGAAGCCGCACCAACATAATAGAGATACAGAAACACCGTGGCCCCTTTCTTTGAGATAACTGTGCACTAGTGCGAGCCGCAAATGCCACTTCCAGCTTAGCTGTGCAGAAGAAGAACAACAAGAAGAAGAAATATCTCGAAATATGTCCGTCAGGCCCCTTCCCTTGAGATAAATCTGCAAATATCTCGGAAACGAAGCGAGCGATGGCAAAATGTTAAGAGACCTTTTTTGTAGAGAATTAAGTTTCCTACTTATTATGTTCTATGATATTTTTTGATCAGATGCGTAGTTCTCGAGATATATCAAGATATTTAAAAGTTCCGAAGCCGCACCAGCATAATAGAGATACAGAAACACCGTGGCCCCTTTCTTTGAGATAACTTTGCACTATTGCGAGCTGTAAATGCCACTTTCAGCTTAGCTGTGCAGAAGAACAACAACAAGAAGAAGAAATATCTCGAAATATGTCCGTCAGGCCCCTTCCCTTGAGATATATCTGCAAATATCTCGGAAACGAAGCGAGCTATGGCAAAATGTTAAGAGACCTTTTTTGTAGAGAATTATGTTTCCTACAATTTATGTTCTATGATATTTTTTGATCAGAAGCGTAGTTTTCGAGATATATCGAGATATTTAAAAGTTCCGAAGCCGCACCAACATAATAGGGATACAGAAACACCGTGGCCCCTTTCTTTGAGATAACTCTGCACTAGTGCGAGCCGCAAATGCCACTTCCAGCTTAGCTGTGCAGAAGAAGAACAACAAGAAGAAGAAATATCTCGAAATATGTCCGTCAGGCCACTTCCCTTGAGATAAATCTGCAAATATCTCGGAAACGAAGCGAGCTATGGCAAAATGTTAAGAGACGTTTTTTGTAGAGAATTATATTTCCTACAATTTATGTTCCATGATATTTTTTGATCAGAAGCGTAGTTCTCGAGATAGATCAAGATACTTAAAAGTTCCGAAGCCGCACCAAACATAATAGAGATACAGAAACACCGTGGCCCCTCTCTTTGAGATAACTCTGCACTATTGCGAGCTGCAAATGCCACTTCCAGCTTAGCTGTGCAGAAGAAGAACAACAAGAAGAAGAAATATCTCGAAATATGTCCGTCAGGCCCCTTCCCTTGAGATAAATCTGCAAATATCTCGGAAACGAAGCGAGCTATGGCAAAATGTTAAGAGACCTTTTTTGTGGATAATTAAGTTTCCTACTTTTTATGTTCTATGATATTTTTCGATCAGAGGCGTAGTTCTCGAGATATATCAAGATATTTAAAAGTTGCGAAGCCGCACCAACATAATAGAGATACAGAAACACCGTGGCCCCTTTCTTTGAGATAACTCTGCACGATTGCGAGCTGGAAATGCCACTTCCAGTTTAGCTGTGCAGAAGAAGAACAACAAGAAGAAGAAATATCTCGAAATATGTCCATCAGGACCCTTCCCTTGAGATAAATCTGCAAATATCTCGGAAACGAAGCGAGCTATGGCAAAATGTTAAGAGACCTTTTTTGTAGAGAATAGTATTTCCTACAATTTATGTTCTATGATATTTTTTGATCAGATGCGTAGTTCTCGAGATATATCAAGATATTTAAAAGTTCCGAAGCCGCACCAACATAATAGAGATACAGAAACACCGTGGCCCCTTTCTTTGAGATAACTCTGCACTAGTGCGAGCCGCAAATGCCACTTCCAGCTTAGCTGTGCAGAAGAAGAACAACAAGAGGAAGAAATATCTCGAAATATGTCCGTTAGGCCCCTTCCCTTGAGATAAACCTGCAAATATCTCGGAAACGAAGCGAGCTATGGCAAAATGTTAAGAGACCTTTTTTGTAGAGAATTAAGTTTTCTACTTTTTATGTTCTATGATATTTTTTGATCAGATGCGTAGTTCTCGAGATATATCAAGATATTTAAAAGTTCCGAAGCCGCACCAACATAATAGAGATACAGAAACACCGTGGCCCCTTTCGTTGAGATAACTCTGCACTATTGCGAGCTGCAAATGCCACTTCCAGCTTATCTGTGCAGAAGAAGAACAACAAGAAGAAGGAATATCTCGAAATATGTCCGTCAGGCCCCTTCCCTTGAGATAAATCTGCAAATATCTCGGAAACGAAGAGAGCTATGGCAAAATGTTAAGAGACCTTTTTTGTAGAGAATTAAGTTTCCTACAATTTATGTTCTATGATATTTTTTGATCAGAAGCGTAGTTTTCGAGATATATCGAGATATTTAAAAGTTCCGAAGCCGCACCAACATAATAGAGATACAGAAACACCGTGGCCCCTTTCTTTGAGATAACTTTGCACTATTGCGAGCTGTAAATGCCACTTTCAGCTTAGCTGTGCAGAAGAAGAACAACAAGAAGAAGAAATATCTCGAAATATGTCCGTCAGGCCCCTTCCCTTGAGATATATCTGCAAATATCTCGGAAACGAAGCGAGCTATGGCAAAATGTTAAGAGACCTTTTTTGTAGAGAATTATGTTTCCTACAATTTATGTTCTATGATATTTTTTGATCAGAAGCGTAGTTTTCGAGATATATCGAGATATTTAAAAGTTCCGAAGCCGCACCAACATAATAGAGATACAGAAACACCGTGGCCCCTTTCTTTGAGATAACTTTGCACTATTGCGAGCTGTAAATGCCACTTTCAGCTTAGCTGTGCAGAAGACGAACAACAAGAAGAAGAAATATCTCGAAATATGTCCCGTCAGGCCCCTTCCCTTGAGATATATCTGCAAATAGCTCGGAAACGAAGCGAGCTATGGCAAAATGTTAAGAGACCTTTTTTGTAGAGAATTATGTTTCCTACAATTTATGTTCTATGATATTTTTTGATCAGAAGCGTAGTTTTCGAGATATATCGAGATATTTAAAAGTTCCGAAGCCGCACCAACATAATAGAGATACAGAAACACCGTGGCCCCTTTCTTTGAGATAACTTTGCACTATTGCGAGCTGTAAATGCCACTTTCAGCTTAGCTGTGCAGAAGAAGAACAACAAGAAGAAGAAATATCTCGAAATATGTCCGTCAGGCGCCTTCCCTTGAGATATATCTGCAAATATCTCGGAAACGAAGCGAGCTATGGCAAAATGTTAAGAGACCTTTTTTGTTGAGAATTAAGTTTCCTACTTATTATGTTCTATGATATTTTTTGATCAGATGCGTAGTTCTCGAGATATATCAAGATATTTATAAGTTCCGAAGCCGCACCAACAGAATAGAGATACAGAAACACCGTGGCTCCTTTCTTTGAGATAACTCTGCACTATTGCGAGCTGGAAATGCCACTTCCAGCTTAGCTGTGCAGAAGAAGAACAACAAGAAGAAGAAATATCTCGAAATATGTCCGTCAGGCCCCTTCCCTTGAGATATATCTGCAAATATCTCGGAAACGAAGCGAGCTATGGCAAAATGTTAAGAGACCTTTTTTGTAGAGAATTATGTTTCCTACAATTTATGTTCTATGATATTTTTTGATCAGAAGCGTAGTTTTCGAGATATATCGAGATATTTAAAAGTTCCGAAGCCGCACCAACATAATAGAGATACAGAAACACCGTGGCCCCTTTCTTTGAGATAACTTTGCACTATTGCGAGCTGTAAATGCCACTTTCAGCTTAGCTGTGCAGAAGAAGAACAACAAGAAGAAGAAATATCTCGAAATATGTCCGTCAGGCCCCTTCCCTTGAGATAAATCTGCAAATATCTCGGAAACGAAGCGAGCTATGGCAAAATGTTAAGAGACCTTTTTTGTAGAGAATTAAGTTTCCTACTTATTATGTTCTATGAAATTTTTTGATCAGATGCGTAGTTCTCGAGATATATCAAGATATTTAAAAGTTCCGAAGCCGCACCAACAGAATAGAGATACAGAAACACCGTGGCTCCTTTCTTTGAGATAACTCTGCACTATTGCGAGCTGGAAATGCCACTTCCAGTTTAGCTGTGCAGAAGAAGAACAACAAGAAGAAGAAATATCTCGAAATATGTCCGTTAGGCCCCTTCCTTTGAGATAAACCTGCAAATATTTCGGAAACGAAGCGAGCTATGGCAAAATGTTAAGAGACCTTTTTTGTAGAGAATTAAGTTTCCTACTTTTTATGTTCTATGATATTTTTTGATCAGATGCGTAGTTCTCGAGATATATCAAGATATTTAAAAGTTCCGAAGCCGCACCAGCATAATAGAGATACAGAAACACCGTGGCCCCTTTCTTTGAGATAACTCTGCACTAGTGCGAGCCGCAAATGCCACTTCCAGCTTAGCTGTGCAGAAGAAGAACAACAAGAAGAAGAAATATCTCGAAATATGTCCGTTAGGCCCCTTCCCTTGAGATAAACCTGCAAATATCTCGGAAACGAAGCGAGCTATGGCAAAATGTTAAGAGACCTTTTTTGTAGAGAATTAAGTTTTCTACTTTTTATGTTCTATGATATTTTTTGATCAGATGCGTAGTTCTCGAGATATATCAAGATATTTAAAAGTTCCGAAGCCGCACCAACATAATAGAGATACAGAAACACCGTGGCCCCTTTCTTTGAGATAACTCTGCACTATTGCGAGCTGCAAATGCCACTTCCAGCTTATCTGTGCAGAAGAAGAACAACAAGAAGAAGAAATATCTCGAAATATGTCCGTCAGGCCCCTTCCCTTGAGATAAATCTGCAAATATCTCGGAAACGAAGAGAGCTATGGCAAAATGTTAAGAGACCTTTTTTGTAGAGAATTAAGTTTCCTACAATTTATGTTCTATGATATTTTTTGATCAGAAGCGTAGTTTTCGAGATATATCGAGATATTTAAAAGTTCCGAAGCCGCACCAACATAATAGAGATACAGAAACACCGTGGCCCCTTTCTTTGAGATAACTTTGCACTATTGCGAGCTGTAAATGCCACTTTCAGCTTAGCTGTGCAGAAGAAGAACAACAAGAAGAAGAAATATCTCGAAATATGTCCGTCAGGCCCCTTCCCTTGAGATATATCTGCAAATATATCGGAAACGAAGCGAGCTATGGCAAAATGTTAAGAGACCTTTTTTGTAGAGAATTATGTTTCCTACAATTTATGTTCTATGATATTTTTTGATCAGAAGCGTAGTTTTCGAGATATATCGAGATATTTAAAAGTTCCGAAGCCGCACCAACATAATAGAGATACAGAAACACCGTGGCCCCTTTCTTTGAGATAACTTTGCACTATTGCGAGCTGTAAATGCCACTTTCAGCTTAGCTGTGCAGAAGAAGAACAACAAGAAGAAGAAATATCTCGAAATATGTCCGTCAGGCCCCTTCCCTTGAGATATATCTGCAAATATCTCGGAAACGAAGCGAGCTATGGCAAAATGTTAAGAGACCTTTTTTGTAGAGAATTATGTTTCCTACAATTTATGTTCTATGATATTTTTTGATCAGAAGCGTAGTTTTCGAGATATATCGAGATATTTAAAAGTTCCGAAGCCGCACCAACATAATAGAGATACAGAAACACCGTGGCCCCTTTCTTTGAGATAACTTTGCACTATTGCGAGCTGTAAATGCCACTTTCAGCTTAGCTGTGCAGAAGAAGAACAACAAGAAGAAGAAATATCTCGAAATATGTCCGTCAGGCGCCTTCCCTTGAGATATATCTGCAAATATCTCGGAAACGAAGCGAGCTATGGCAAAATGTTAAGAGACCTTTTTTGTTGAGAATTAAGTTTCCTACTTATTATGTTCTATGATATTTTTTGATCAGATGCGTAGTTCTCGAGATATATCAAGATATTTATAAGTTCCGAAGCCGCACCAACAGAATAGAGATACAGAAACACCGTGGCTCCTTTCTTTGAGATAACTCTGCACTATTGCGAGCTGGAAATGCCACTTCCAGTTTAGCTGTGCAGAAGAAGAACAACAAGAAGAAGAAATATCTCGAAATATGTCCGTCAGGCCCCTTCCCTTGAGATATATCTGCAAATATCTCGGAAACGAAGCGAGCTATGGCAAACTGTTAAGAGACCTTTTTTGTAGAGAATTATGTTTCCTACAATTTATGTTCTATGATATTTTTTGATCAGAAGCGTAGTTTTCGAGATATATCGAGATATTTAAAAGTTCCGAAGCCGCACCAACATAATAGAGATACAGAAACACCGTGGCCCCTTTCTTTGAGATAACTCTGCACTAGTGCGAGCCGCAAATGCCACTTCCAGCTTAGCTGTGCAGAAGAAGAACAACAAGAAGAAGAAATATCTCGAAGTATGTCCGTCATGCCCCTTCCCTTGAGATAAACCTGCAAATATCTCGGAAACGAAGCGAGCTATGGCAAAATGTTAAGAGACCTTTTTTGTAGAGAATTAAGTTTTCTACTTTTTATGTTCTATGATATTTTTTGATGAGATGCGTAGTTCTCGAGATATATCAAGATATTTAAAAGTTCCGAAGCCGCACCAACATAATAGAGATACAGAAACACCGTGGCCCCTTTCTTTGAGATAACTCTGCACTATTGCGAGCTGCAAATGCCACTTCCAGCTTAGCTGTGCAGAAGAAGAACAACAAGAAGAAGAAATATCTCGAAATATGTCCGTCAGGCCCCTTCCCTTGAGATAAATCTGCAAATATCTCGGAAACGAAGAGAGCTATGGCAAAATGTTAAGAGACCTTTTTTGTAGAGAATTAAGTTTCCTACAATTTATGTTCTATGATATTTTTTGATCAGAAGCGTAGTTTTCGAGATATATCGAGATATTTAAAAGTTCCGAAGCCGCACCAACATAATAGAGATACAGAAACACCGTGGCCCCTTTCTTTGAGATAACTTTGCACTATTGCGAGCTGTAAATGCCACTTTCAGCTTAGCTGTGCAGAAGAAGAACAACAAGAAGAAGAAATATCTCGAAATATGTCCGTCAGGCCCCTTCCCTTGAGATATATCTGCAAATATCTCGGAAACGAAGCGAGCTATGGCAAAATGTTAAGAGACCTTTTTTGTAGAGAATTATGTTTCCTACAATTTATGTTCTATGATATTTTTTGATCAGAAGCGTAGTTTTCGAGATATATCGAGATATTTAAAAGTTCCGAAGCCGCACCAACATAATAGAGATACAGAAACACCGTGGCCCCTTTCTTTGAGATAACTTTGCACTATTGCGAGCTGTAAATGCCACTTTCAGCTTAGCTGTGCAGAAGAAGAACAACAAGAAGAAGAAATATCTCGAAATATGTCCGTCAGGCCCCTTCCCTTGAGATAAATCTGCAAATATCTCGGAAACGAAGCGAGCTATGGCAAAATGTTAAGAGACCTTTTTTGTAGAGAATTAAGTTTCCTACTTATTATGTTCTATGATATTTTTTGATCAGATGCGTAGTTCTCGAGATATATCAAGATATTTAAAAGTTCCGAAGCCGCACCAACAGAATAGAGATACAGAAACACCGTGGCTCCTTTCTTTGAGATAACTCTGCACTATTGCGAGCTGGAAATGCCACTTCCAGTTTAGCTGTGCAGAAGAAGAACAACAAGAAGAAGAAATATCTCGAAATATGTCCGTCAGGCCCCTTCCCTTGAGATATATCTGCAAATATCTCGGAAACGAAGCGAGCTATGGCAAAATGTTAAGAGACCTTTTTTGTAGAGAATTATGTTTCCTACAATTTATGTTCTATGATATTTTTTGATCAGAATCGTAGTTTTCGAGATATATCGAGATATTTAAAAGTTCCGAAGCCGCACCAACATAATAGAGATACAGAAACACCGTGGCCCCTTTCTTTGAGATATCTCTGCACTATTGCGAGCTGCACATGCCACTTCCAGCTTAGCTGTGCAGAAGAAGAACAACAAGAAGAAGAAATATCTCGAAATATGTCCGTCAGGCCCCTTCCCTTGAAATAAATCTGCAAATATCTCGGAAACGAAGCGAGCTATGGCAAAATGTTAAGAGACCTTATTTGTAGAGAATTATGTTTCCTACAATTTATGTTCTATGATATTCTTTGATCAGAAGCGTAGTTTTCGAGATATATCGAGATATTTAAAAGTTCCGAAGCCGCACCAACATAATAGAGATACAGAAACACCGTGGCCCCTTTCTTTGAGATAACTGTGCACTAGTGCGAGCCGCAAATGCCACTTCCAGCTTAGCTGTGCAGAAGAAGAACAACAAGAAGAAGAAATATCTCGAAATATGTCCGTCAGGCCCCTTCCCTTGAGATAAATCTGCAAATATCTCGGAAACGAAGAGAGCTATGGCAAAATGTTAAGAGACCTTTTTTGTAGAGAATTAAGTTTCCTACAATTTATGTTCTATGATATTTTTTGATCAGAAGCGTAGTTTTCGAGATATATCGAGATATTTAAAAGTTCCGAAGCCGCACCAACATAATAGAGATACAGAAACACCGTGGCCCCTTTCTTTGAGATAACTTTGCACTATTGCGAGCTGTAAATGCCACTTTCAGCTTAGCTGTGCAGAAGAAGAACAACAAGAAGAAGAAATATCTCGAAATATGTCCGTCAGGCCCCTTCCCTTGAGATATATCTGCAAATATCTCGGAAACGAAGCGAGCTATTGCAAAATGTTAAGAGACCTTTTTTGTAGAGAATTATGTTTCCTACAATTTATGTTCTATGATATTTTTTGATCAGAAGCGTAGTTTTCGAGATATATCGAGATATTTAAAAGTTCCGAAGCCGCACCAACATAATAGAGATACAGAAACACCGTGGCCCTTTTCTTTGAGATAACTCTGCACTAGTGCGAGCCGCAAATGCCACTTCCAGCTTAGCTGTGCAGAAGAAGAACAACAAGAAGAAGAAATATCTCGAAATATGTCCGTCATGCCCCTTCCCTTGAGATAAATCTGCAAATATCTCGGAAACGAAGCGAGCTATGGCAAAATGTTAAGAGACCTTATTTGTAGAGAATTATGTTTCCTACAATTTATGTTCTATGATATTTTTTGATCAGAAGCGTAGTTTTCGAGATATATCGAGATATTTAAAAGTTCCGAAGCCGCACCAACATAATAGAGATACAGAAACACCGTGGCCCCTTTCTTTGAGATAACTGTGCACTAGTGCGAGCCGCAAATGCCACTTCCAGCTTAGCTGTGCAGAAGAAGAACAACAAGAAGAAGAAATATCTCGAAATATGTCCGTCAGGCCCCTTCCCTTGAGATAAATCTGCAAATATCTCGGAAACGAAGCGAGCGATGGCAAAATGTTAAGAGACCTTTTTTGTAGAGAATTAAGTTTCCTACTTATTATGTTCTATGATATTTTTTGATCAGATGCGTAGTTCTCGAGATATATCAAGATATTTAAAAGTTCCGAAGCCGCACCAACAGAATAGAGATACAGAAACACCGTGGCTCCTTTCTTTGAGATAACTCTGCACTATTGCGAGCTGGAAATGCCACTTCCAGTTTAGCTGTGCAGAAGAAGAACAACAAGAAGAAGAAATATCTCGAAATATGTCCGTTAGGCCCCTTCCTTTGAGATAAACCTGCAAATATTTCGGAAACGAAGCGAGCTATGGCAAAATGTTAAGAGACCTTTTTTGTAGAGAATTAAGTTTCCTACTTTTTATGTTCTATGATATTTTTTGATCAGATGCGTAGTTCTCGAGATATATCAAGATATTTAAAAGTTCCGAAGCCGCACCAGCATAATAGAGATACAGAAACACCGTGGCCCCTTTCTTTGAGATAACTTTGCACTATTGCGAGCTGTAAATGCCACTTTCAGCTTAGCTGTGCAGAAGAAGAACAACAAGAAGAAGAAATATCTCGAAATATGTCCGTCAGGCCCCTTCCCTTGAGATATATCTGCAAATATCTCGGAAACGAAGCGAGCTATGGCAAAATGTTAAGAGACCTTTTTTGTAGAGAATTATGTTTCCTACAATTTATGTTCTATGATATTTTTTGATCAGAATCGTAGTTTTCGAGATATATCGAGATATTTAAAAGTTCCGAAGCCGCACCAACATAATAGAGATACAGAAACACCGTGGCCCCTTTCTTTGAGATATCTCTGCACTATTGCGAGCTGCACATGCCACTTCCAGCTTAGCTGTGCAGAAGAAGAACAACAAGAAGAAGAAATATCTCGAAATATGTCCGTCAGGCCCCTTCCCTTGAAATAAATCTGCAAATATCTCGGAAACGAAGCGAGCTATGGCAAAATGTTAAGAGACCTTATTTGTACAGAATTATGTTTCCTACAATTTATGTTCTATGATATTCTTTGATCAGAAGCGTAGTTTTCGAGATATATCGAGATATTTAAAAGTTCCGAAGCCGCACCAACATAATAGAGATGCAGAAACACCGTGGCCCCTTTCTTTGAGATAACTGTGCACTAGTGCGAGCCGCAAATGCCACTTCCAGCTTAGCTGTGCAGAAGAAGAACAACAAGAAGAAGAAATATCTCGAAATATGTCCGTCAGGCCCCTTCCCTTGAGATAAATCTGCAAATATCTCGGAAACGAAGAGAGCTATGGCAAAATGTTAAGAGACCTTTTTTGTAGAGAATTAAGTTTCCTACAATTTATGTTCTATGATATTTTTTGATCAGAAGCGTAGTTTTCGAGATATATCGAGATATTTAAAAGTTCCGAAGCCGCACCAACATAATAGAGATACAGAAACACCGTGGCCCCTTTCTTTGAGATAACTTTGCACTATTGCGAGCTGTAAATGCCACTTTCAGCTTAGCTGTGCAGAAGAAGAACAACAAGAAGAAGAAATATCTCGAAATATGTCCGTCAGGCCCCTTCCCTTGAGATATATCTGCAAATATCTCGGAAACGAAGCGAGCTATGGCAAAATGTTAAGAGACCTTTTTTGTAGAGAATTATGTTTCCTACAATTTATGTTCTATGATATTTTTTGATCAGAAGCGTAGTTTTCGAGATATATCGAGATATTTAAAAGTTCCGAAGCCGCACCAACATAATAGAGATACAGAAACACCGTGGCCCTTTTCTTTGAGATAACTCTGCACTAGTGCGAGCCGCAAATGCCACTTCCAGCTTAGCTGTGCAGAAGAAGAACAACAAGAAGAAGAAATATCTCGAAATATGTCCGTCATGCCCCTTCCCTTGAGATAAATCTGCAAATATCTCGGAAACGAAGCGAGCTATGGCAAAATGTTAAGAGACCTTATTTGTAGAGAATTATGTTTCCTACAATTTATGTTCTATGATATTTTTTGATCAGAAGCGTAGTTTTCGAGATATATCGAGATATTTAAAAGTTCCGAAGCCGCACCAACATAATAGAGATACAGAAACACCGTGGCCCCTTTCTTTGAGATAACTGTGCACTAGTGCGAGCCGCAAATGCCACTTCCAGCTTAGCTGTGCAGAAGAAGAACAACAAGAAGAAGAAATATCTCGAAATATGTCCGTTAGGCCCCTTCACTTGAGATAAACCTGCAAATATCTCGGAAACGAAGCGAGCTATGGCAAAATGTTAAGAGACCTTTTTTGTAGAGAATTAAGTTTCCTACTTTTTATGTTCTATGATATTTTTTGATCAGATGCGTAGTTCTCGAGATATATCAAGATATTTAAAAGTTCCGAAGCCGCACCAACATAATAGAGATACAGAAACACCGTGGCCCCTTTCTTTGAGATATCTCTGCACTATTGCGAGCTGCACATGCCACTTCCAGCTTAGCTGTGCAGAAGAAGAACAACAAGAAGAAGAAATATCTCGAAATATGTCCGTCAGGCCCCTTCCCTTGAGATAAATCTGCAAATATCTCGGAAACGAAGCGAGCTATGGCAAAATGTTAAGAGACCTTATTTGTAGAGAATTATGTTTCCTACAATTTATGTTCTATGATATTTTTTGATCAGAAGCGTAGTTTTCGAGATATATCGAGATATTTAAAAGTTCCGAAGCCGCACCAACATAATAGAGATACAGAAACACCGTGGCCCCTTTCTTTGAGATAACTGTGCACTAGTGCGAGCCGCAAATGCCACTTCCAGCTTAGCTGTGCAGAAGAAGAACAACAAGAAGAAGAAATATCTCGAAATATGTCCGTCAGGCCCCTTCCCTTGAGATAAATCTGCAAATATCTCGGAAACAAAGAGAGCTATGGCAAAATGTTAAGAGACCTTTTTTGTAGAGAATTAAGTTTCCTACAATTTATGTTCTATGATATTTTTTGATCAGAAGCGTAGTTTTCGAGATATATCGAGATATTTAAAAGTTCCGAAGCCGCACCAACATAATAGAGATACAGAAACACCGTGGCCCCTTTCTTTGAGATAACTTTGCACTATTGCGAGCTGTAAATGCCACTTTCAGCTTAGCTGTGCAGAAGAAGAACAACAAGAAGAAGAAATATCTCGAAATATGTCCGTCAGGCCCCTTCCCTTGAGATATATCTGCAAATATCTCGGAAACGAAGCGAGCTATGGCAAAATGTTAAGAGACCTTTTTTGTAGAGAATTATGTTTCCTACAATTTATGTTCTATGATATTTTTTGATCAGAAGCGTAGTTTTCGAGATATATCGAGATATTTAAAAGTTCCGAAGCCGCACCAACATAATAGAGATACAGAAACACCGTGGCCCCTTTCTTTGAGATATCTCTGCACTATTGCGAGCTGCACATGCCACTTCCAGCTTAGCTGTGCAGAAGAAGAACAACAAGAAGAAGAAATATCTCGAAATATGTCCGTTAGGCCCCTTCCCTTGAGATAAACCTGCAAATATCTCGGAAACGAAGCGAGCTATGGCAAAATATTAAGAGACCTTTTTTGTAGAGAATTAAGTTTCCTACTTTTTATGTTCTATGATATTTTTTGATCAGATGCGTAGTTCTCGAGATATATCAAGATATTTAAAAGTTCCGAAGCCGCACCAACATAATAGAGATACAGAAACACCGTGGCCCCTTTCTTTGAGATATCTCTGCACTATTGCGAGCTGCACATGCCACTTCCAGCTTAGCTGTGCAGAAGAAGAACAACAAGAAGAAGAAATATCTCGAAATATGTCCGTCAGGCCCCTTCCCTTGAGATAAATCTGCAAATATCTCGGAAACGAAGCGAGCTATGGCAAAATGTTAAGAGACCTTATTTGTAGAGAATTATGTTTCCTACAATTTATGTTCTATGATATTTTTTGATCAGAAGCGTAGTTTTCGAGATATATCGAGATATTTAAAAGTTCCGAAGCCGCACCAACATAATAGAGATACAGAAACACCGTGGCCCCGTTCTTTGAGATAACTGTGCACTAGTGCGAGCCGCAAATGCCACTTCCAGCTTAGCTGTGCAGAAGAAGAACAACAAGAAGAAGAAATATCTCGAAATATGTCCGTCAGGCCCCTTCCCTTGAGATAAATCTGCAAATATCTCGGAAACGAAGAGAGCTATGGCAAAATGTTAAGAGACCTTTTCTGTAGAGAATTAAGTTTCCTCCTTTTTATGTTCTATGATATTTTTTGATCAGATGCGTAGTTCTCGAGATATATCAAGATATTTAAAAGTTCCGAATCCGCACCAACATAATAGAGATACAGAAACACCGTGGCCCCCTTCTTTGAGATAACTCTGCACTATTGCGAGCTGCAAATGCCACTTCCAGCTTAGCTGTGCAGAAGAAGAACAACAAGAAGAAGAAATATCTCGAAATATGTCCGTCAGGCCCCTTCCCTTGAGATAAATCTGCAAATATCTCGGAAACGAAGCGAGCTATGGCAAAATGCTAAGAGACCTTATTTGTAGAGAATTATGTTTCCTACAATTTATGTTCTATGATATTTTTTGATCAGAAGCGTAGTTTTCGAGATATATCGAGATATTTAAAAGTTCCGAAGCCGCACCAACATAATAGAGATACAGAAACACCGTGGCCCCTTTCTTTGAGATAACTCTGCACTAGTGCGAGCCGCAAATGCCACTTCCAGCTTAGCTGTGCAGAAGAAGAACAACAAGAAGAAGAAATATCTCGAAATATGTCCGTCAGGCCCCTTCCCTTGAGATAAATCTGCAAATATCTCGGAAACGAAGCGAGCTATGGCAAAATGTTAAGAGACCTTTTTTGTAGAGAATTAAGTTTCCTACTTTTTATGTTCTATGATATTTTTTGATCAGATGCGTAGTTCTCGAGATATATCAAGATATTTAAAAGTTCCGAAGCCGCACCAACATAATAGAGATACAGAAACACCGTGGCCCCTTTCTTTGAGATAACTCTGCACTAGTGCGAGCCGCAAATGCCACTTCCAGCTTAGCTGTGCAGAAGAAGAACAACAAGAAGAAGAAATATCTCGAAATATGTCCGTGAGGCCCCTTCCCTTGAGATAAATCTGCAAATATCTCGGAAACGAAGCGAGCTATGGCAAAATGTTGAGAGACCTTTTTTGTAGAGAATTAAGTTTCCTACTTTTTATGTTCTATGATATTTTTTGATCAGATGCGTAGTTCTCGAGATATATCAAGATATTTAAAAGTTCCGAAGCCGCACCAACATAATAGAGATACAGAAACACCGTCGCCCCTTTCTTTGAGATAACTTTGCACTATTGCGAGCTGTAAATGCCACTTCCAGCTTAGCTGTGCAGAAGAAGTACAACAAGAAGAAGAAATATCTCGAAATATGTCCGTCAGGCCCCTTCCCTTGAGATATATCTGCAAATATCTCGGAAACGAAGCGAGCTATGGCAAAATGTTAAGAGACCTTTTTTGTAGAGAATTATGTTTCCTACAATTTATGTTCTATGATATTTTTTGATCCGAAGCGTAGTTTTCGAGATATATCGAGATATTTAAAAGTTCCGAAGCCGCACCAACATAATAGAGATACAGAAACACCGTGGCCCCCTTCTTTGAGATAACTCTGCACTATTGCGAGCTGCAAATGCCACTTCCAGCTTAGCTGTGCAGAAGAAGAACAACAAGAAGAAGAAATATCTCGAAATATGTCCGTCAGGCCCCTTCCCTTGAGATATATCTGCAAATATCTCGGAAACGAAGCGAGCTATGGCAAAATGTTAAGAGACCTTTTTTGTAGAGAATTATGTTTCCTACAATTTATGTTCTATGATATTTTTTGATCAGAAGCGTAGTTTTCGAGATATATCGAGATATTTAAAAGTTCCGAAGCCGCACCAACATAATAGAGATATAGAAACACCGTGGCCCCTTTCTTTGAGATAACTGTGCACTAGTGCGAGCCGCAAATGCCACTTCCAGCTTAGCTGTGCAGAAGAAGAACAACAAGAAGAAGAAATATCTCGAAATATGTCCGTCAGGCCCCTTCCCTTGAGATAAATCTGCAAATATCTCGGAAACGAAGCGAGCTATGGCAAAATGTTAAGAGACTGTTTTTGTAGAGAATTAAGTTTCCTACTTTTTATGTTCTATGATATTTTTTGATCAGATGCGTAGTTCTCGAGATATATCAAGATATTTAAAAGTTCCGAAGCCGCACCAACATAATAGAGATACAGAAACACCGTGGCCCCTTTCTTTGAGATAACTCTGCACTATTGCGAGCTGCAAATGCCACTTCCAGCTTAGCTGTGCAGAAGAAGAACAACAAGAATAAGAAATATCTCGAAATATGTCCGTCAGGCCCCTTCCATTGAGATAAATCTGCAAATATCTCGGAAACGAAGAGAGCTATGGCAAAATGTTAAGAGACCTTTTCTGTAGAGAATTAAGTTTCCTACTTTTTATGTTCTATGATATTTTTTGATCAGATGCGTAGTTCTCGAGATATATCAAGATATTTAAAAGTTCCGAAGCCGCACCAACATAATAGAGATACAGAAACACCGTGGCCCCTTTCTTTGAGATATCTCTGCACTATTGCGAGCTGCACATGCCACTTCCAGCTTAGCTGTGCAGAAGAAGAACAACAAGAAGAAGAAATATCTCGAAATATGTCCGTCAGGCCCCTTCCCTTGAGATAAATCTGCAAATATCTCGGAAACGAAGCGAGCTATGGCAAAATGTTAAGAGACCTTATTTGTAGAGAATTATGTTTCCTACAATTTATGTTCTATGATATTTTTTGATCAGAAGCGTAGTTTTCGAGATATATCGAGATATTTAAAAGTTCCGAAGCCGCACCAACATAATAGAGATACAGAAACACCGTGGCCCCTTTCTTTGAGATAACTGTGCACTAGTGCGAGCCGCAAATGCCACTTCCAGCTTAGCTGTGCAGAAGAAGAACAACAAGAAGAAGAAATATCTCGAAATATGTCCGTCAGGCCCCTTCCCTTGAGATAAATCTGCAAATATCTCGGAAACGAAGAGAGCTATGGCAAAATGTTAAGAGACCTTTTTTGTAGAGAATTAAGTTTCCTACAATTTATGTTCTATGATATTTTTTGATCAGAAGCGTAGTTTTCGAGATATATCGAGATATTTAAAAGTTCCGAAGCCGCACCAACATAATAGAGATACAGAAATACCGTGGCCCCTTTCTTTGAGATAACTTTGCACTATTGCGAGCTGTAAATGCCACTTTCAGCTTAGCTGTGCAGAAGAAGAACAACAAGAAGAAGAAATATCTCGAAATATGTCCGTCAGGCCCCTTCCCTTGAGATATATCTGCAAATATCTCGGAAACGAAGCGAGCTATGGCAAAATGTTAAGAGACCTTTTTTGTAGAGAATCATGTTTCCTACAATTTATGTTCTATGATATTTTTTGATCAGAAGCGTAGTTTTCGAGATATATCGAGATATTTAAAAGTTCCGAAGCCGCACCAACATAATAGAGATACAGAAACACCGTGGCCCCTTTCTTTGAGATATCTCTGCACTATTGCGAGCTGCACATGCCACTTCCAGCTTAGCTGTGCAGAAGAAGAACAACAAGAAGAAGAAATATCTCGAAATATGTCCGTCAGGCCCCTTCCCTTGAAATAAATCTGCAAATATCTCGGAAACGAAGCGAGCTATGGCAAAATGTTAAGAGACCTTATTTGTAGAGAATTATGTTTCCTACAATTTATGTTCTATGATATTTTTTGATCAGAAGCGTAGTTTTCGAGATATATCGAGATATTTAAAAGTTCCGAAGCCGCACCAACATAATAGAGATACAGAAACACCGTGGCCCCTTTCTTTGAGATAACTTTGCACTATTGCGAGCTGTAAATGCCACTTTCAGCTTAGCTGTGCAGAAGAAGAACAACAAGAAGAAGAAATATCTCGAAATATGTCCGTCAGGCCCCTTCCCTTGAGATATATCTGCAAATATCTCGGAAACGAAGCGAGCTATGGCAAAATGTTAAGAGACCTTTTTTGTAGAGAATTATGTTTCCTACAATTTATGTTCTATGATATTTTTTGATCAGAAGCGTAGTTTTCGAGATATATCGAGATATTTAAAAGTTCCGAAGCCGCACCAACATAATAGAGATACAGAAACACCGTGGCCCTTTTCTTTGAGATAACTCTGCACTAGTGCGAGCCGCAAATGCCACTTCCAGCTTAGCTGTGCAGAAGAAGAACAACAAGAAGAAGAAATATCTCGAAATATGTCCGTCATGCCCCTTCCCTTGAGATAAATCTGCAAATATCTCGGAAACGAAGCGAGCTATGGCAAAATGTTAAGAGACCTTATTCGTAGAGAATTATGTTTCCTACAATTTATGTTCTATGATATTTTTTGATCAGAAGCGTAGTTTTCGAGATATATCGAGATATTTAAAAGTTCCGAAGCCGCACCAACATAATAGAGATACAGAAACACCGTGGCCCCTTTCTTTGAGATAACTGTGCACTAGTGCGAGCCGCAAATGCCACTTCCAGCTTAGCTGTGCAGAAGAAGAACAACAAGAAGAAGAAATATCTCGAAATATGTCCGTTAGGCCCCTTCCCTTGAGGTAAACCTGCAAATATCTCGGAAACGAAGCGAGCTATGGCAAAATGTTAAGAGACCTTTTTTGTAGAGAATTAAGTTTCCTACTTTTTATGTTCTATGATATTTTTTGATCAGATGCGTAGTTCTCGAGATATATCAAGATATTTAAAAGTTCCGAAGCCGCACCAACATAATAGAGATACAGAAACACCGTGGCCCCTTTCTTTGAGATAACTCTGCACTATTGCGAGCTGCAAATGCCACTTCCAGCTTAGCTGTGCAGAAGAAGAACAACAAGAAGAAGAAATATCTCGAAATATGTCCGTCAGGCCCCTTCCCTTGAGATAAATCTGCAAATATCTCGGAAACGAAGCGAGCTATGGCAAAATGTTAAGAGACCTTATTTGTAGAGAATTATGTTTCCTACAATTTATGTTCTATGATATTTTTTGATCAGAAGCGTAGTTTTCGAGATATATCGAGATATTTAAAAGTTCCGAAGCCGCACCAACATAATAGAGATACAGAAACACCGTGGCCCCTTTCTTTGAGATAACTGTGCACTAGTGCGAGCCGCAAATGCCACTTCCAGCTTAGCTGTGCAGAAGAAGAACAACAAGAAGAAGAAATATTTCGAAATATGTCCGTCAGGCCCCTTCCCTTGAGATAAATCTGCAAATATCTCGGAAACGAAGCGAGCTATGGCAAAATGTTAAGAGACCGTTTTTGTAGAGAATTAAGTTTCCTACTTTTTATGTTCTATGATATTTTTTGATCAGATGCGTAGTTCTCGAGATATATCAAGATATTTAAAAGTTCCGAAGCCGCACCAACATAATAGAGATACAGAAACACCGTGGCCCCTTTCTTTGAGATAACTCTGCACTATTGCGAGCTGCAAATGCCACTTCCAGCTTAGCTGTGCAGAAGAAGAACAACAAGAATAAGAAATATCTCGAAATATGTCCGTCAGGCCCCTTCCCTTGAGATAAATCTGCAAATATCTCGGAAACGAAGAGAGCTATGGCAAAATGTTAAGAGACCTTTTCTGTAGAGAATTAAGTTTCCTACTTTTTATGTTCTATGATATTTTTTGATCAGATGCGTAGTTCTCGAGATATATCAAGATATTTAAAAGTTCCGAAGCCGCACCAACATAATAGAGATACAGAAACACCGTGGCCCCCTTCTTTGAGATAACTCTGCACTATTGCGAGCTGCAAATGCCACTTCCAGCTTAGCTGTGCAGAAGAAGAACAACAAGAAGAAGAAATATCTCGAAATATGTCCGTCAGGCCCCTTCCCTTGAGATAAATCTGCAAATATCTCGGAAACGAAGCGAGCTATGGCAAAATGTTAAGAGACCTTATTTGTAGAGAATTATGTTTCCTACAATTTATGTTCTATGATATTTTTTGATCAGAAGCGTAGTTTTCGAGATATATCGAGATATTTAAAAGTTCCGAAGCCGCACCAACATAATAGAGATACAGAAACACCGTGGCCCCTTTCTTTGAGATAACTGTGCACTAGTGCGAGCCGCAAATGCCACTTCCAGCTTAGCTGTGCAGAAGAAGAACAACAAGAAGAAGAAATATCTCGAAATATGTCCGTTAGGCCCCTTCCCTTGAGATAAACCTGCAAATATCTCGGAAACGAAGCGAGCTATGGCAAAATGTTAAGAGACCTTTTTTGTAGAGAATTAAGTTTCCTACTTTTTATGTTCTATGATATTTTTTGATCAGATGCGTAGTTCTCGAGATATATCAAGATATTTAAAAGTTCCGAAGCCGCACCAACATAATAGAGATACAGAAACACCGTGGCCCCTTTCTTTGAGATAACTCTGCACTATTGCGAGCTGCAAATGCCACTTCCAGCTTAGCTGTGCAGAAGAAGAACAACAAGAAGAAGAAATATCTCGAAATATGTCCGTCAGGCCCCTTCCCTTGAGATAAATCTGCAAATATCTCGGAAACGAAGCGAGCTATGGCAAAATGTTAAGAGACCTTATTTGTAGAGAATTATGTTTCCTACAATTTATGTTCTATGATATTTTTTGATCAGAAGCGTAGTTTTCGAGATATATCGAGATATTTAAAAGTTCCGAAGCCGCACCAACATAATAGAGATACAGAAACACCGTGGCCCCTTTCTTTGAGATAACTGTGCACTAGTGCGAGCCGCAAATGCCACTTCCAGCTTAGCTGTGCAGAAGAAGAACAACAAGAAGAAGAAATATTTCGAAATATGTCCGTCAGGCCCCTTCCCTTGAGATAAATCTGCAAATATCTCGGAAACGAAGCGAGCTATGGCAAAATGTTAAGAGACCGTTTTTGTAGAGAATTAAGTTTCCTACTTTTTATGTTCTATGATATTTTTTGATCAGATGCGTAGTTCTCGAGATATATCAAGATATTTAAAAGTTCCGAAGCCGCACCAACATAATAGAGATACAGAAACACCGTGGCCCCTTTCTTTGAGATAACTCTGCACTATTGCGAGCTGCAAATGCCACTTCCAGCTTAGCTGTGCAGAAGAAGAACAACAAGAATAAGAAATATCTCGAAATATGTCCGTCAGGCCCCTTCCCTTGAGATAAATCTGCAAATATCTCGGAAACGAAGAGAGCTATGGCAAAATGTTAAGAGACCTTTTCTGTAGAGAATTAAGTTTCCTACTTTTTATGTTCTATGATATTTTTTGATCAGATGCGTAGTTCTCGAGATATATCAAGATATTTAAAAGTTCCGAAGCCGCACCAACATAATAGAGATACAGAAACACCGTGGCCCCCTTCTTTGAGATAACTCTGCACTATTGCGAGCTGCAAATGCCACTTCCAGCTTAGCTGTGCAGAAGAAGAACAACAAGAAGAAGAAATATCTCGAAATATGTCCGTCAGGCCCCTTCCCTTGAGATAAATCTGCAAATATCTCGGAAACGAAGCGAGCTATGGCAAAATGTTAAGAGACCTTATTTGTAGAGAATTATGTTTCCTACAATTTATGTTCTATGATATTTTTTGATCAGAAGCGTAGTTTTCGAGATATATCGAGATATTTAAAAGTTCCGAAGCCGCACCAACATAATAGAGATACAGAAACACCGTGGCCCCTTTCTTTGAGATAACTCTGCACTAGTGCGAGCCGCAAATGCCACTTCCAGCTTAGCTGTGCAGAAGAAGAACAACAAGAAGAAGAAATATCTCGAAATATGTCCGTCAGGCCCCTTCCCTTGAGATAAATCTGCAAATATCTCGGAAACGAAGCGAGCTATGGCAAAATGTTAAGAGACCTTTTTTGTAGAGAATTAAGTTTCCTACTTTTTATGTTCTATGATATTTTTTGATCAGATGCGTAGTTCTCGAGATATATCAAGATATTTAAAAGTTCCGAAGCCGCACCAACATAATAGAGATACAGAAACACCGTGGCCCCTTTCTTTGAGATAACTCTGCACTATTGCGAGCTGCAAATGCCACTTCCAGCTTAGCTGTGCAGAAGAAGAACAACAAGAAGAAGAAATATCTCGAAATATGTCCATCAGGCCCCTTCCCTTGAGATAAATCTGCAAATATCTCGGAAACGAAGCGAGCTATGGCAAAATGTTAAGAGACCTTTTTTGTAGAGAATTACGTTTCCTACAATTTATGTTCTATGATATTTTTTGATCAGAAGCGTAGTTTTCGAGATATATCGAGATACTTAAAAGTTCCGAAGCCGCACCAACATAATAGAGATACAGAAACACCGTGGCCCCTTTCTTTGAGATAACTCTTCACTAGTGCGAGCCGCAAATGCCACTTCCAGCTTAGCTGTGCAGAAGAAGAACAACAAGAAGAAGAAATATCTCGAAATATGTCCGTCAGGCCCCTTCCCTTGAGATAAATCTGCAAATATCTCGGAAACGAAGCGAGCTATGGCAAAATGTTAAGAGACCGTTTTTGTAGAGAATTAAGTTTCCTACTTTTTATGTTCTATGATATTTTTTGATCAGATGCGTAGTTCTCGAGATATATCAAGATATTTAAAAGTTCCGAAGCCGCACCAACATAATAGAGATACAGAAACACCGTGGCCCCTTTCTTTGAGATAACTCTGCACTATTGCGAGCTGCAAATGCCACTTCCAGCTTAGCTGTGCAGAAGAAGAACAACAAGAATAAGAAATATCTCGAAATATGTCCGTCAGGCCCCTTCCCTTGAGATAAATCTGCAAATATCTCGGAAACGAAGAGAGCTATGGCAAAATGTTAAGAGACCTTTTCTGTAGAGAATTAAGTTTCCTACTTTTTATGTTCTATGATATTTTTTGATCAGATGCGTAGTTCTCGAGATATATCAAGATATTTAAAAGTTCCGAAGCCGCACCAACATAATAGAGATACAGAAACACCGTGGCCCCTTTCTTTGAGATAACTCTGCACTATTGCGAGCTGCAAATGCCACTTCCAGCTTAGCTGTGCAGAAGAAGAACAACAAGAAGAAGAAATATCTCGAAATATGTCCGTCAGGCCCCTTCCCTTGAGATAAATCTGCAAATATCTCGGAAACGAAGCGAGCTATGGCAAAATGTTAAGAGACCTTATTTGTAGAGAATTATGTTTCCTACAATTTATGTTCTATGATATTTTTTGATCAGAAGCGTAGTTTTCGAGATATATCGAGATATTTAAAAGTTCCGAAGCCGCACCAACATAATAGAGATACAGAAACACCGTGGCCCCTTTCTTTGAGATAACTTTGCACTATTGCGAGCTGTAAATGCCACTTTCAGCTTAGCTGTGCAGAAGAAGAACAACAAGAAGAAGAAATATCTCGAAATATGTCCGTCAGGCCCCTTCCCTTGAGATATATCTGCAAATATCTCGGAAACGAAGCGAGCTATGGCAAAATGTTAAGAGACCTTTTTTGTAGAGAATTATGTTTCCTACAATTTATGTTCTATGATATTTTTTGATCAGAAGCGTAGTTTTCGAGATATATCGAGATATTTAAAAGTTCCGAAGCCGCACCAACATAATAGAGATACAGAAACACCGTGGCCCTTTTCTTTGAGATAACTCTGCACTAGTGCGAGCCGCAAATGCCACTTCCAGCTTAGCTGTGCAGAAGAAGAACAACAAGAAGAAGAAATATCTCGAAATATGTCCGTTAGGCCCCTTCCCTTGAGATAAACCTGCAAATATCTCGGAAACGAAGCGAGCTATGGCAAAATGTTAAGAGACCTTTTTTGTAGAGAATTAAGTTTCCTACTTTTTATGTTCTATGATATTTTTTGATCAGATGCGTAGTTCTCGAGATATATCAAGATATTTAAAAGTTCCGAAGCCGCACCAACATAATAGAGATACAGAAACACCGTGGCCCCTTTCTTTGAGATATCTCTGCACTATTGCGAGCTGCACATGCCACTTCCAGCTTAGCTGTGCAGAAGAAGAACAACAAGAAGAAGAAATATCTCGAAATATGTCCGTCAGGCCCCTTCCCTTGAGATAAATCTGCAAATATCTCGGAAACGAAGCGAGCTATGGCAAAATGTTAAGAGACCTTATTTGTAGAGAAGTATGTTTCCTACAATTTATGTTCTATGATATTTTTTGATCAGAAGCGTAGTTTTCGAGATATATCGAGATATTTAAAAGTTCCGAAGCCGCACCAACATAATAGAGATACAGAAACACCGTGGCCCCTTTCTTTGAGATAACTGTGCACTAGTGCGAGCCGCAAATGCCACTTCCAGCTTAGCTGTGCAGAAGAAGAACAACAAGAATAAGAAATATCTCGAAATATGTCCGTCAGGCCCCTTCCCTTGAGATAAATCTGCAAATATCTCGGAAACGAAGAGAGCTATGGCAAAATGTTAAGAGACCTTTTCTGTAGAGAATTCAGTTTCCTACTTTTTATGTTCTATGAGATTTTTTGATCAGATGCGTAGTTCTCGAGATATATCAAGATATTTAAAAGTTCCGAAGCCGCACCAACATAATAGAGATACAGAAACACCGTGGCCCCCTTCTTTGAGATAACTCTGCACTATTGCGAGCTGCAAATGCCACTTCCAGCTTAGCTGTGCAGAAGAAGAACAACAAGAACAAGAAATATCTCGAAATATGTCCGTCAGGCCCCTTCCCTTGAGATAAATCTGCAAATATCTCGGAAACGAAGCGAGCTATGGCAAAATGTTAAGAGACCTTATTTGTAGAGAATTATGTTTCCTACAATTTATGTTCTATGATATTTTTTGATCAGAAGCGTAGTTTTCGAGATATATCGAGATATTTAAAAGTTCCGAAGCCGCACCAACATAATAGAGATACAGAAACACCGTGGCCCCTTTCTTTGAGATAACTCTGCACTAGTGCGAGCCGCAAATGCCACTTCCAGCTTAGCTGTGCAGAAGAAGAACAACAAGAAGAAGAAATATCTCGAAATATGTCCGTGAGGCCCCTTCCCTTGAGATAAATCTGCAAATATCTCGGAAACGAAGCGAGCTATGGCAAAATGTTGAGAGACCTTTTTTGTAGAGAATTAAGTTTCTTACTTTTTATGTTCTATGATATTTTTTGATCAGATGCGTAGTTCTCGAGATATATCAAGATATTTAAAAGTTCCGAAGCCGCACCAACATAATAGAGATATAGAAACACCGTGGCCCCTTTCTTTGAGATAACTGTGCACTAGTGCGAGCCGCAAATGCCACTTCCAGCTTAGCTGTGCAGAAGAAGAACAACAAGAAGAAGAAATATCTCGAAATATGTCCGTCAGGCCCCTTCCCTTGAGATAAATCTGCAAATATCTCGGAAACGAAGCGAGCTATGGCAAAATGTTACGAGACCGTTTTTGTAGAGAATTAAGTTTCCTACTTTTTATGTTCTATGATATTTTTTGATCAGATGCGTAGTTCTCGAGATATATCAAGATATTTAAAAGTTCCGAAGCCGCACCAACATAATAGAGATACAGAAACACCGTGGCCCCTTTCTTTGAGATAACTCTGCACTATTGCGAGCTGCAAATGCCACTTCCAGCTTAGCTGTGCAGAAGAAGAACAACAAGAATAAGAAATATCTCGAAATATGTCCGTCAGGCCCCTTCCCTTGAGATAAATCTGCAAATATCTCGGAAACGAAGAGAGCTATGGCAAAATGTTAAGAGACCTTTTTTGTAGAGAATTAAGTTTCCTACTTTTTATGTTCTATGATATTTTTTGATCAGATGCGTAGTTCTCGAGATATATCAAGATATTTAAAAGTTCCGAAGCCGCACCAACATAATAGAGATACAGAAACACCGTGGCCCCTTTCTTTGAGATAACTCTGCACTATTGCGAGCTGCAAATGCCACTTCCAGCTTAGCTGTGCAGAAGAAGAACAACAAGAAGAAGAAATATCTCGAAATATGTCCGTCAGGCCCCTTCCCTTGAGATAAATCTGCAAATATCTCGGAAACGAAGCGAGCTATGGCAAAATGGTAAGAGACCTTTTTTGTAGAGAATTACGTTTCCTACAATTTATGTTCTATGATATTTTTTGATCAGAAGCGTAGTTTTCGAGATATATCGAGATATTTAAAAGTTCCGAAGCCGCACCAACATAATAGAGATACAGAAACACCGTGGCCCCTTTCTTTGAGATAACTCTTCACTAGTGCGAGCCGCAAATGCCACTTCCAGCTTAGCTGTGCAGAAGAAGAACAACAAGAAGAAGAAATATCTCGAAATATGTCCGTCAGGCCCCTTCCCTTGAGATAAATCTGCAAATATCTCGGAAACGAAGAGAGCTATGGCAAAATGTTAAGAGACCTTTTTTGTAGAGAATTAAGTTTCCTACTTTTTATGTTCTATGATATTTTTTGATCAGATGCGTAGTTCTCGAGATATATCAAGATATTTAAAAGTTCCGAAGCCGCACCAACATAATAGAGATACAGAAACACCGTGGCCCCTTTCTTTGAGATAACTCTGCACTATTGCGAGCTGGAAATGCCACTTCCAGTTTAGCTGTGCAGAAGAAGAACAACAAGAAGAAGAAATATCTCGAAATATGTCCGTCAGGCCCCTTCCCTAGAGATAAATCTGCAAATATCTCGGAAACGAAGCGAGCTATGGCAAAATGTTAAGAGACCTTTTTTGTAGAGAATTAAGTTTCCTACTTTTTATCTTCTATGATATTTTTTGATCAGATGCGCAGTTCTCGAGATATATCAAGATATTTAAAAGTTCCGAAGCCGCACCAACATAATAGAGATACAGAAACACCGTGGCCCCTTTCTTTGAGATAACTCTGCACTATTCCGAGCTGCAAATGCCACTTCCAGCTTACTGTGCAGAAGAAGAACAACAAGAAGAAGAAATATCTCGAAATATGTCCGTCAGGGCCCTTCCCTTGAGATAAATCTGCAAATATCTCGGAAACGAAGCGAGCTATGGCAAAATGTTAAGAGACGTTATTTGTAGAGAATTAAGTTTCCTACTTTTTATGTTCTACGATATTTTTTGATCAGATGCGTAGTTCTCGAGATATATCAAGATATTTAAAAGTTCCGAAGCCGCACCAACATAATAGAGATACAGAAACACCGTGGCTCCTTTCTTTGAGATAACTCTGCACTATTGCGAGCTGGAAATGCCACTTCCAGTTTAGCTGTGCAGAAGAAGAACAACAAGAAGAAGAAATATCTCGAAATATGTCCGTTAGGCTCCTTCCCTTCAGATAAATCTGCAAATATCTCGGAAACGAAGCGAGCTATGGCAAAATATTAAGAGACCTTTTTTGTAGAGAATTAAGTTTCCTACTTTTTATGTTCTATGATATTTTTTGATCAGATGCGCAGTTCTCGAGATATATCAAGATATTTAAAAGTTCCGAAGCCGCACCAACATAATAGAGATACAGAAACACAGTGGCCCCTTTCTTTGAGATAACTCTGCACTATTGCGAGCTGCAAATGCCACCTCCAGCTTAGCTGTGCAGAAGAAGAACAACAAGAAGAAGAAATATCTCGAAATATGTCCGTCAGGCCCTTTCCCTTCAGATAAATCTGCAAATATCTCGGAAACGAAGCGAGCTATGGCAAAATGCTAAGAGACCTTTTTTGTAGAGAATTATGTTTGCTACTTTTTATGTTCTATGATATTTTTTGATCAGATGCGTAGTTCTCGAGATATATCAAGATATTTAAAAGTTCCGAAGCCGCACCAACATAATAGAGATACAGAAACACCGTGGCCCCTTTCTTTGAGATAACTCTGCACTATTGCGAGTTGCAAATGCCACTTCCAGCTTAGCTGTGCAGAAGAAGAACAACAAGAAGAAGAAATATCTCGAAATATGTCCGTCAGGCCCCTTCCCTTGAGATAAATCTGCAAATATCTCGGAAACGAAGAGAGCTATGGCAAAATGTTAAGAGACCTTTTTTGTAGAGAATTAAGTTTCCTACTTTTTATGTTCTATGATATTTTTTGATCAGATGCGCAGTTCTCGAGATATATCAAGATATTTAAAAGTTCCGAAGCCGCACCAACATAATAGAGATACAGAAACACAGTGGCCCCTTTCTTTGAGATAACTTTGCACTATTGCGAGCTGCAAATGCCAGCTCCAGCTTAGCTGTGCAGAAGAAGAACAACAAGAAGAAGAAATATCTCGAAATATGTCCGTCAGGCCCTTTCCCTTCAGATAAATCTGCAAATATCTCGGAAACGAAGCGAGCTATGGCAAAATGCTAAGAGACCTTTTTTGTAGAGAATTATGTTTGCTACTTTTTATGTTCTATGATATTTTTTGATCAGATGCGTAGTTCTCGAGATATATCAAGATATTTAAAAGTTCCGAAGCCGCACCAACATAATAGAGATACAGAAACACCGTGGCCCCTTTCTTTGAGATAACTCTGCACTACTGCGAGTTGCAAATGCCACTTCCAGCTTAGCTGTGCAGAAGAAGAACAACAAGAAGAAGAAATATCTCGAAATATGTCCGTCAGGCCCCTTCCCTAGAGATAAATCTGCAAATATCTCGGAAACGAAGCGAGCTATGGCAAAATGTTAAGAGACCTTTTTTGTAGAGAATTAAGTTTCCTACTTTTTATCTTCTATGATATTTTTTGATCAGATGCGCAGTTCTCGAGATATATCAAGATATTTAAAAGTTCCGAAGCCGCACCAACATAATAGAGATACAGAAACACCGTGGCCCCTTTCTTTGAGATAACTCTGCACTATTCCGAGCTGCAAATGCCACTTCCAGCTTACTGTGCAGAAGAAGAACAACAAGAAGAAGAAATATCTCGAAATATGTCCGTCAGGGCCCTTCCCTTGAGATAAATCTGCAAATATCTCGGAAACGAAGCGAGCTATGGCAAAATGTTAAGAGACGTTATTTGTAGAGAATTAAGTTTCCTACTTTTTATGTTCTACGATATTTTTTGATCAGATGCGTAGTTCTCGAGATATATCAAGATATTTAAAAGTTCCGAAGCCGCACCAACATAATAGAGATACAGAAACACCGTGGCTCCTTTCTTTGAGATAACTCTGCACTATTGCGAGCTGGAAATGCCACTTCCAGTTTAGCTGTGCAGAAGAAGAACAACAAGAAGAAGAAATATCTCGAAATATGTCCGTTAGGCCCCTTCCCTTCAGATAAATCTGCAAATATCTCGGAAACGAAGCGAGCTATGGCAAAATGCTAAGAGACCTTTTTTGTAGAGAATTATGTTTGCTACTTTTTATGTTCTATGATATTTTTTGATCAGATGCGTAGTTCTCGAGATATATCAAGATATTTAAAAGTTCCGAAGCCGCACCAACATAATAGAGATACAGAAACACCGTGGCCCCTTTCTTTGAGATAACTCTGCACTATTGCGAGTTGCAAATGCCACTTCCAGCTTAGCTGTGCAGAAGAAGAACAACAAGAAGAAGAAATATCTCGAAATATGTCCGTCAGGCCCCTTCCCTTGAGATAAATCTGCAAATATCTCGGAAACGAAGAGAGCTATGGCAAAATGTTAAGAGACCTTTTTTGTAGAGAATTAAGTTTCCTACTTTTTATGTTCTATGATATTTTTTGATCAGATGCGCAGTTCTCGAGATATATCAAGATATTTAAAAGTTCCGAAGCCGCACCAACATAATAGAGATACAGAAACACAGTGGCCCCTTTCTTTGAGATAACTTTGCACTATTGCGAGCTGCAAATGCCAGCTCCAGCTTAGCTGTGCAGAAGAAGAACAACAAGAAGAAGAAATATCTCGAAATATGTCCGTCAGGCCCTTTCCCTTCAGATAAATCTGCAAATATCTCGGAAACGAAGCGAGCTATGGCAAAATGCTAAGAGACCTTTTTTGTAGAGAATTATGTTTGCTACTTTTTATGTTCTATGATATTTTTTGATCAGATGCGTAGTTCTCGAGATATATCAAGATATTTAAAAGTTCCGAAGCCGCACCAACATAATAGAGATACAGAAACACCGTGGCCCCTTTCTTTGAGATAACTCTGCACTACTGCGAGTTGCAAATGCCACTTCCAGCTTAGCTGTGCAGAAGAAGAACAACAAGAAGAAGAAATATCTCGAAATATGTCCGTCAGGCCCCTTCCCTAGAGATAAATCTGCAAATATCTCGGAAACGAAGCGAGCTATGGCAAAATGTTAAGAGACCTTTTTTGTAGAGAATTAAGTTTCCTACTTTTTATCTTCTATGATATTTTTTGATCAGATGCGCAGTTCTCGAGATATATCAAGATATTTAAAAGTTCCGAAGCCGCACCAACATAATAGAGATACAGAAACACCGTGGCCCCTTTCTTTGAGATAACTCTGCACTATTCCGAGCTGCAAATGCCACTTCCAGCTTACTGTGCAGAAGAAGAACAACAAGAAGAAGAAATATCTCGAAATATGTCCGTCAGGGCCCTTCCCTTGAGATAAATCTGCAAATATCTCGGAAACGAAGCGAGCTATGGCAAAATGTTAAGAGACGTTATTTGTAGAGAATTAAGTTTCCTACTTTTTATGTTCTACGATATTTTTTGATCAGATGCGTAGTTCTCGAGATATATCAAGATATTTAAAAGTTCCGAAGCCGCACCAACATAATAGAGATACAGAAACACCGTGGCTCCTTTCTTTGAGATAACTCTGCACTATTGCGAGCTGGAAATGCCACTTCCAGTTTAGCTGTGCAGAAGAAGAACAACAAGAAGAAGAAATATCTCGAAATATGTCCGTTAGGCCCCTTCCCTTCAGATAAATCTGCAAATATCTCGGAAACGAAGCGAGCTATGGCAAAATATTAAGAGACCTTTTTTGTAGAGAATTAAGTTTCCTACTTTTTATGTTCTATGATATTTTTTGATCAGATGCGCAGTTCTCGAGATATATCAAGATATTTAAAAGTTCCGAAGCCGCACCAACATAATAGAGATACAGAAACACAGTGGCCCCTTTCTTTGAGATAACTCTGCACTATTGCGAGCTGCAAATGCCACCTCCAGCTTAGCTGTGCAGAAGAAGAACAACAAGAAGAAGAAATATCTCGAAATATGTCCGTCAGGCCCTTTCCCTTCAGATAAATCTGCAAATATCTCGGAAACGAAGCGAGCTATGGCAAAATGCTAAGAGACCTTTTTTGTAGAGAATTATGTTTGCTACTTTTTATGTTCTATGATATTTTTTGATCAGATGCGTAGTTCTCGAGATATATCAAGATATTTAAAAGTTCCGAAGCCGCACCAACATAATAGAGATACAGAAACACCGTGGCCCCTTTCTTTGAGAGAACTCTGCACTATTGCGAGTTGCAAATGCCACTTCCAGCTTAGCTGTGCAGAAGAAGAACAACAAGAAGAAGAAATATCTCGAAATATGTCCGTCAGGCCCCTTCCCTTGAGATAAATCTGCAAATATCTCGGAAACGAAGAGAGCTATGGCAAAATGTTAAGAGACCTTTTTTGTAGAGAATTAAGTTTCCTACTTTTTATGTTCTATGATATTTTTTGATCAGATGCGCAGTTCTCGAGATATATCAAGATATTTAAAAGTTCCGAAGCCGCACCAACATAATAGAGATACAGAAACACAGTGGCCCCTTTCTTTGAGATAACTTTGCACTATTGCGAGCTGCAAATGCCAGCTCCAGCTTAGCTGTGCAGAAGAAGAACAACAAGAAGAAGAAATATCTCGAAATATGTCCGTCAGGCCCTTTCCCTTCAGATAAATCTGCAAATATCTCGGAAACGAAGCGAGCTATGGCAAAATGCTAAGAGATCTTTTTTGTAGAGAATTATGTTTGCTACTTTTTATGTTCTATGATATTTTTTGATCAGATGCGTAGTTCTCGAGATATATCAAGATATTTAAAAGTTCCGAAGCCGCACCAACATAATAGAGATACAGAAACACCGTGGCCCCTTTCTTTGAGATAACTCTGCACTATTGCGAGTTGCAAATGCCACTTCCAGCTTAGCTGTGCAGAAGAAGAACAACAAGAAGAAGAAATATCTCGAAATATGTCCGTCAGGCCCCTTCCCTTGAAATAAATCTGCAAATATCTCGGAAACGAAGCCAGCTATGGCAAAATGTTAAGAGACCTTTTTTGTAGAGAATTACGTTTCCTACAATTGATGTTCTATGATATTTTTTGATCAGAAGCGTAGTTTTCGAGATATATCGAGATATTTAAAAGTTCCGAAGCCGCACCAACATAATAGAGATACAGAAACACCGTGGCCCCTTTCTTTGAGATAACTCTGCACTAGTGCGAGCCGCAAATGCCACTTCCAGCTTAGCTGTGCAGAAGAAGAACAACAAGAAGAAGAAATATCTCGAAATATGTCCGTCTGGCCCCTTTCCTTGAGATAAATCAGCAAATATCTCGGAAACGAAGAGAGCTATGGCAAAATGTTAAGAGACCTTTTTTGTAGAGAATTAAGTTTCCTACTTTTTATGTTCTATGATATTTTTTGATCAGATGCGTAGTTCTCGAGATATATCAAGATATTTAAAAGTTCCGAAGCCGCACCAACATAATAGAGATACAGAAACACCGTGGCCCCTTTCTTTGAGATAACTCTGCACTATTGCGAGCTGGAAATGCTACTTCCAGCTTAGCTGTGCAGAAGAAGAACAACAAGAAGAAGAAATATCTCGAAATATGTCCGTCAGGGCCCTTCCCTTGAGATATATCTGCAAATATCTCGGAAACGAAGCGAGCTATGGCAAAATGTTAAGAGACCTTTTTTGTAGAGAATTATGTTTCCTACAATTTATGTTCTATGATATTTTTTGATCAGAAGCGTAGTTTTCGAGATATATCGAGATATTTAAAAGTTCCGAAGCCGCACCAACATAATAGAGATACAGAAACACCGTGGCCCCTTTCTTTGAGATAACTCTGCACTATTGCGAGCTGCAAATGCCACCTCCAGCTTAGCTGTGCAGAAGAAGAACAACAAGAAGAAGACATATCTCGAAATATGTCCGTCAGGCCCCTTCCCTTGAGATAAATCTGCAAATATCTCGGAAACGAAGCGAGCTATGGCAAAATATTAGGAGACCTTTTTTGTAGAGAATTAAGTTTCCTACTTTTTATGTGCTATGATATTTTTTGATCAGAAGCGTAGTTTTCGAGATATATCGAGATATTTAAAAGTTCCGAAGCCGCACCAACATAATAGAGATACAGAAACACCGTGGCCCCTTTCTTTGAGATAACTCTGCACTAGTGCGAGCTGCAAATGCCACTTCCAGCTTAGCTGTGCAGAAGAAGAACAACAAGAAGAAGAAATATCTCGAAATATGTCCGTCAGGCCCCTTCCCTTGAAATAAATCTGCAAATATCTCGGAAACGAAGCCAGCTATGGCAAAATGTTAAGAGACCTTTTTTGTAGAGAATTACGTTTCCTACAATTTATGTTCTATGATATTTTTTGATCAGAAGCGTAGTTTTCGAGATATATCGAGATATTTAAAAGTTCCGAAGCCGCACCAACATAATAGAGATACAGAAACACCGTGGCCCCTTTCTTTGAGATAACTCTGCACTATTGCGAGCTGCAAATGCCACCTCCAGCTTAGCTGTGCAGAAGAAGAACAACAAGAAGAAGACATATCTCGAAATATGTCCGTCAGGCCCCTTCCCTTGAGATAAATCTGCAAATATCTCGGAAACGAAGCGAGCTATGGCAAAATATTAGGAGACCTTTTTTGTAGAGAATTAAGTTTCCTACTTTTTATGTGCTATGATATTTTTTGATCAGAAGCGTAGTTTTCGAGATATATCGAGATATTTAAAAGTTCCGAAGCCGCACCAACATAATAGAGATACAGAAACACCGTGGCCCCTTTCTTTGAGATAACTCTGCACTAGTGCGAGCTGCAAATGCCACTTCCAGCTTAGCTGTGCAGAAGAAGAACAACAAGAAGAAGAAATATCTCGAAATATGTCCGTCAGGCCCCTTCCCTTGAAATAAATCTGCAAATATCTCGGAAACGAAGCCAGCTATGGCAAAATGTTAAGAGACCTTTTTTGTAGAGAATTACGTTTCCTACAATTTATGTTCTATGATATTTTTTGATCAGAAGCGTAGTTTTCGAGATATATCGAGATATTTAAAAGTTCCGAAGCCGCACCAACATAATAGAGATACAGAAACACCGTGGCCCCTTTCTTTGAGATAACTCTGCACTAGTGCGAGCCGCAAATGCCACTTCCAGCTTAGCTGTGCAGAAGAAGAACAACAAGAAGAAGAAATATCTCGAAATATGTCCGTCTGGCCCCTTCCCTTGAGATAAATCAGCAAATATCTCGGAAACGAAGAGAGCTATGGCAAAATGTTAAGAGACCTTTTTTGTAGAGAATTAAGTTTCCCACTTTTTATGTTCTATGATATTTTTTGATCAGATGCGTAGTTCTCGAGATATATCAAGATATTTAAAAGTTCCGAAGCCGCACCAACATAATAGAGATACAGAAACACCGTGGCCCCTTTCTTTGAGATAACTCTGCACTATTGCGAGCTGGAAATGCTACTTCCAGCTTAGCTGTGCAGAAGAAGAACAACAAGAAGAAGAAATATCTCGAAATATGTCCGTCAGGCCCCTTCCCTTGAGATATATCTGCAAATATCTCGGAAACGAAGCGAGCTATGGCAAAATGTTAAGAGACCTTTTTTGTAGAGAATTATGTTTCCTACAATTCATGTTGTATGATATTTTTTGATCAGAAGCGTAGTTTTCGAGATATATCGAGATATTTAAAAGTTCCGAAGCCGCACCAACATAATAGAGATACAGAAACACCGTGGCCCCTTTCTTTGAGATAACTCTGCACTATTGCGAGCTGCAAATGCCACCTCCAGCTTAGCTGTGCAGAAGAAGAACAACAAGAAGAAGAAATATCTCGAAATATGTCCGTCAGGCCCTTTCCCTTCAGATAAATCTGCAAATATCTCGGAAACGAAGCGAGCTATGGCAAAATGCTAAGAGACCTTTTTTGTAGAGAATTATGTTTGCTACTTTTTATGTTCTATGATATTTTTTGATCAGATGCGTAGTTCTCGAGATATATCAAGATATTTAAAAGTTCCGAAGCCGCACCAACATAATAGAGATACAGAAACACCGTGGCCCCTTTCTTTGAGATAACTCTGCACTATTGCGAGCTGCAAATGCCACTTCCAGGTTAGCTGTGCAGAAGAAGAACAACAAGAAGAAGAAATATCTCGAAATATGTCCGTTAGGCCCCTTCCCTTGAGATAAATCTGCAAATATCTCGGAAACGAAGCGAGCTATGGCAAAATGTTAAGAGACCTTTTTTGTAGAGAATTAAGTTTCCTACTTTTTATGTTCTATGATATTTTTTGATCAGATGCGCAGTTCTCGAGATATATCAAGATATTTAAAAGTTCCGAAGCCGCACCAACATTATAGAGATACAGAAACACAGTGGCCCCTTTCTTTGAGATAACTCTGCACTAGTGCGAGCTGCAAATGCCACTTCCAGCTTAGCTGTGCAGAAGAAGAACAACAAGAAGAAGAAATATCTCGAAATATGTCCGTCAGGCCCCTTCCCTTGAGATAAATCTGCAAATATCTCGGAAACGAAGCGAGCTATGGCAAAATATTAGGAGACCTTTTTTGTAGAGAATTAAGTTTCCTACTTTTTATGTGCTATGATATTTTTTGATCAGAAGCGTAGTTTTCGAGATATATCGAGATATTTAAAAGTTCCGAAGCCGCACCAACATAATAGAGATACAGAAACACCGTGGCCCCTTTCTTTGAGATAACTCTGCACTAGTGCGAGCTGCAAATGCCACTTCCAGCTTAGCTGTGCAGAAGAAGAACAACAAGAAGAAGAAGTATCTCGAAATATGTCCGTCAGGCCCGTTCCTTTGAGCTGAATCTGCAAATATCTCGGAAACGAAGCGAGCTATGGCAAAATGTTACGATACGTTTTTTGTAGAGAATTATGTTTCCTACAATTTATGTTCTATGATATTTTTTGATCAGAAGCGTAGTTTTCGAGATATATCGAGATATTTAAAAGTTCCGAAGCCGCACCAACATAATAGAGATACAGAAACACCGTGGCCCCTTTCTTTGAGATAACTCTGCACTAGTGCGAGCTGCAAATGCCACTTCCAGCTTAGCTGTGCAGAAGAAGAACAACAAGAAGAAGAAATATCTCGAAATATGTCCGTTAGGCCCCTTCCCTTCAGATAAATCTGCAAATATCTCGGAAACGAAGCGAGCTATGGCAAAATGTTGAGAGACCTTTTTTGTAGAGAATTAAGTTTCCTACTTTTCATGTTCTATGATATTTTTTGATCAGATGCGTAGTTCTCGAGATATATCAAGATATTTAAAAGTTCCGAAGCCGCACCAACATAATAGACATACAGAAACACCGTGGCCCCTTTCTTTGAGATAACTCTGCACTATTGCGAGCTGGAAATGCCACTTCCAGTTTAGCTGTGCAGAAGAAGAACAACAAGAAGAAGAAATATCTCGAAATATGTCCGTTAGGCCCCTTCCCTTGAGATAAATCTGCAAATATCTCGGAAACGAAGCGAGCTATGGCAAAATGTTAAGAGACCTTTTTTGTAGAGAATTAAGTTTCCTACTTTTTATCTTCTATGATATTTTTTGATCAGATGCGTAGTTCTCGAGATATATCAAGATATTTAAAAGTTCCGAAGCCGCACCAACATAATAGAGATACAGAAACACCGTGGCCCCTTTCTTTGAGATAACTCTGCACTATTGCGAGCTGTAAATGCCACTTCCAGCTTAGCTGTGCAGAAGAAGAACAACAAGAAGAAGAAATATCTCGAAATATGTCCGTCACGCCCCTTCCCTTGAGATATATCTGCAAATATCTCGGAAACGAAGCGAGCTATGGCAAAATGTTAAGAGACCTTTTTTGTAGAGAATTATGTTTCCTACAATTTATGTTCTATGATATTTTTTGATCAGAAGCGTAGTTTTCGAGATATATCGAGATATTTAAAAGTTCCGAAGCCGCACCAACATAATAGAGATACAGAAACACCGTGGCCCCTTTCTTTGAGATAACTCTGCGCTATTGCGAGCTGCAAATGCCACTTCCAGCTTAGCTGTGCAGAAGAAGAACAACAAGAAGAAGAAATATCTCGAAATATGTCCGTCAGGCCCCTTCCCTTGAGATAAATCTGCAAATATCTCGGAAACGAAGCGAGCTATGGCAAAATGTTTAGAGACCTTTCTTGTAGAGAATTAAGTTTCCTACTTTTTATGTAGTATGATATTTTTTGATCAGATGCGTAGTTCTCGAGATATATCAAGATATTTAAAAGTTCCGAAGCCGCACCAACATAATAGAGATACAGAAACACCGTGGCCCCTTTCTTTGAGATAACTCTGCACTATTGCGAGCTGCAAATGCCACTTCCAGCTTAGCTGTGCAGAAGAAGAACAACAAGAAGAAGAAATATCTCGAAATATGTCCGTCAGGCCACTTCCCTTGAGATAAATCTGCAAATATCTCGGAAACGAAGCGAGCTATGGCAAAATGTTAAGAGACCTTTTTTGTAGAGAATTAAGTTTCCTACTTTTTATGTTCGATGATATTTTTTGATCAGATGCGTAGTTCTCGAGATATATCAAGATATTTAAAAGTTCCGAAGCTGCACCAACATAATAGAGGTACAGAAACACCGTGGCCTCTTTCTTTGAGCTAACTCTGCACTATTGCGAGCTGCAAATGCCGCTTCGAGCTTAGCTGTGCAGAAGAAGAACAACAAGAAGAAGAAATATCTCGAAATATGTCCGTTAGGCCCCTTCCCTTCAGATAAATCTGCAAATATCTCGGAAACGAAGCGAGCTATGGCAAAATGTTAAGAGACCTTTTTTGTAGAGAATTAAGTTTCCTACTTTTCATGTTCTATGATATTTTTTGATCAGATGCGTAGTTCTCGAGATATATCAAGATATTTAAAAGTTCCGAAGCCGCACCAACATAATAGAGATACAGAAACACCGTGGCCCCTTACTTTGAGATAACTCTGCACTATTGCGAGCTGTAAATGCCACTTCCAGCTTAGCTGTGCAGAAGAAGAACAACAAGAAGAAGAAATATCTCGAAATATGTCCGTCACGCCCCTTCCCTTGAGATATATCTGCAAATATCTCGGAAACGAAGCGAGCTATGGCAAAATGTTAAGAGACCTTTTTTGTAGAGAATTATGTTTCCTACAATTTATGTTCTATGATATTTTTTGATCAGAAGCGTAGTTTTCGAGATATATCGAGATATTTAAAAGTTCCGAAGCCGCACCAACATAATAGAGATACAGAAACACCGTGGCCCCTTTCTTTGAGATAACTCTGCACTAGTGAGAGCCGCAAATGCCACTTCCAGCTTAGCTGTGCAGAAGAAGAACAACAAGAAGAAGAAATATCTCGAAATATGTCCGTCAGGCCCCTTCCCTTGAGATAAATCTGCAAATATCTCGGAAACGAAGCGAGCTATGGCAAAATGTTGAGAGACCTTTTTTGTAGAGAATTAAGTTTCCTACTTTTCATGTTCTATGATATTTTTTGATCAGATGCGTAGTTCTCGAGATATATCAAGATATTTAAAAGTTCCGAAGCCGCACCAACATAATAGACATACAGAAACACCGTGGCCCCTTTCTTTGAGATAACTCTGCACTATTGCGAGCTGGAAATGCCACTTCCAGTTTAGCTGTGCAGAAGAAGAACAACAAGAAGAAGAAATATCTCGAAATATGTCCGTTAGGCCCCTTCCCTTGAGATAAATCTGCAAATATCTCGGAAACGAAGCGAGCTATGGCAAAATGTTAAGAGACCTTTTTTGTAGAGAATTAAGTTTCCTACTTTTTATCTTCTATGATATTTTTTGATCAGATGCGTAGTTCTCGAGATATATCAAGATATTTAAAAGTTCCGAAGCCGCACCAACATAATAGAGATACAGAAACACCGTGGCCCCTTTCTTTGAGATAACTCTGCACTATTGCGAGCTGTAAATGCCACTTCCAGCTTAGCTGTGCAGAAGAAGAACAACAAGAAGAAGAAATATCTCGAAATATGTCCGTCACGCCCCTTCCCTTGAGATATATCTGCAAATATCTCGGAAACGAAGCGAGCTATGGCAAAATGTTAAGAGACCTTTTTTGTAGAGAATTATGTTTCCTACAATTTATGTTCTATGATATTTTTTGATCAGAAGCGTAGTTTTCGAGATATATCGAGATATTTAAAAGTTCCGAAGCCGCACCAACATAATAGAGATACAGAAACACCGTGGCCCCTTTCTTTGAGATAACTCTGCGCTATTGCGAGCTGCAAATGCCACTTCCAGCTTAGCTGTGCAGAAGAAGAACAACAAGAAGAAGAAATATCTCGAAATATGTCCGTCAGGCCCCTTCCCTTGAGATAAATCTGCAAATATCTCGGAAACGAAGCGAGCTATGGCAAAATGTTTAGAGACCTTTCTTGTAGAGAATTAAGTTTCCTACTTTTTATGTAGTATGATATTTTTTGATCAGATGCGTAGTTCTCGAGATATATCAAGATATTTAAAAGTTCCGAAGCCGCACCAACATAATAGAGATACAGAAACACCGTGGCCCCTTTCTTTGAGATAACTCTGCACTATTGCGAGCTGCAAATGCCACTTCCAGCTTAGCTGTGCAGAAGAAGAACAACAAGAAGAAGAAATATCTCGAAATATGTCCGTCAGGCCACTTCCCTTGAGATAAATCTGCAAATATCTCGGAAACGAAGCGAGCTATGGCAAAATGTTAAGAGACCTTTTTTGTAGAGAATTAAGTTTCCTACTTTTTATGTTCGATGATATTTTTTGATCAGATGCGTAGTTCTCGAGATATATCAAGATATTTAAAAGTTCCGAAGCTGCACCAACATAATAGAGGTACAGAAACACCGTGGCCTCTTTCTTTGAGCTAACTCTGCACTATTGCGAGCTGCAAATGCCGCTTCGAGCTTAGCTGTGCAGAAGAAGAACAACAAGAAGAAGAAATATCTCGAAATATGTCCGTTAGGCCCCTTCCCTTCAGATAAATCTGCAAATATCTCGGAAACGAAGCGAGCTATGGCAAAATGTTAAGAGACCTTTTTTGTAGAGAATTAAGTTTCCTACTTTTCATGTTCTATGATATTTTTTGATCAGATGCGTAGTTCTCGAGATATATCAAGATATTTAAAAGTTCCGAAGCCGCACCAACATAATAGAGATACAGAAACACCGTGGCCCCTTACTTTGAGATAACTCTGCACTATTGCGAGCTGTAAATGCCACTTCCAGCTTAGCTGTGCAGAAGAAGAACAACAAGAAGAAGAAATATCTCGAAATATGTCCGTCACGCCCCTTCCCTTGAGATATATCTGCAAATATCTCGGAAACGAAGCGAGCTATGGCAAAATGTTAAGAGACCTTTTTTGTAGAGAATTATGTTTCCTACAATTTATGTTCTATGATATTTTTTGATCAGAAGCGTAGTTTTCGAGATATATCGAGATATTTAAAAGTTCCGAAGCCGCACCAACATAATAGAGATACAGAAACACCGTGGCCCCTTTCTTTGAGATAACTCTGCACTAGTGAGAGCCGCAAATGCCACTTCCAGCTTAGCTGTGCAGAAGAAGAACAACAAGAAGAAGAAATATCTCGAAATATGTCCGTCAGGCCCCTTCCCTTGAGATAAATCTGCAAATATCTCGGAAACGAAGCGAGCTATGGCAAAATGTTAAGAGACCTTTTTTGTAGAGACTTAAGTTTCCTACTTTTTATGTTCTATGATATTTTTTGATCAGAAGCGTAGTTTTCGAGATATATCGAGATATTTAAAAGTTCCGAAGCCGCACCAACATAATAGAGATACAGAAACACCGTGGCCCCTTTCTTTGAGATAACTCTGCACTAGTGCGAGCTGCAAATGCCACTTCCAGCTTAGCTGTGCAGAAGAAGAACAACAAGAAGAAGAAATATCTCGAAATATGTCCGTCAGGCCCCTTCCCTTGAGATAAATCTGCAAATATCTCGGAAACGAAGCGAGCTATGGCAAAATATTAGGAGACCTTTTTTGTAGAGAATTAAGTTTCCTACTTTTTATGTTCTATGATATTTTTTGATCAGATGCGTAGTTCTCGAGATATATCAAGATATTTAAAAGTTCCGAAGCCGCACCAACATAATAGAGATACAGAAACACCGTGGCCCCTTTCTTTGAGATAACTCTGCACTATTGCGAGCTGCAAATGCCACTTCCAGCTTAGCTGTGCAGAGGAAGAACAACAAGAAGAAGAAGTATCTCGAAATATGTCCGTCAGGCCCGTTCCTTTGAGCTGAATCTGCAAATATCTCGGAAACGAAGCGAGCTATGGCAAAATGTTAAGATACGTTTTTTGTAGAGAATTATGTTTCCTACAATTTATGTTCTATGATATTTTTTGATCAGAAGCGTAGTTTTCGAGATATATCGAGATATTTAAAAGTTCCGAAGCCGCACCAACATAATAGAGGTACAGAAACACCGTGGCCTCTTTCTTTGAGATAACTCTGCACTATTGCGAGCTGCAAATGCCGCTTCGAGCTTAGCTGTGCAGAAGAAGAACAACAAGAAGAAGAAATATCTCGAAATATGTCCGTTAGGCCCCTTCCCTTCAGATAAATCTGCAAATATCTCGGAAACGAAGCGAGCTATGGCAAAATGTTAAGAGACCTTTTTTGTAGAGAATTAAGTTTCCTACTTTTCATGTTCTACGATATTTTTTGATCAGATGCGTAGTTCTCGAGATATATCAAGATATTTAAAAGTTCCGAAGCCGCACCAACATAATAGACATACAGAAACACCGTGGCCCCTTTCTTTGAGATAACTCTGCACTATTGCGAGCTGGAAATGCCACTTCCAGTTTAGCTGTGCAGAAGAAGAACAACAAGAAGAAGAAATATCTCGAAATATGTCCGTCAGGCCCCTTCCCTTGAGATAAATCTGCAAATATCTCGGAAACGAAGCGATCTATGGCAAAATGTTAAGAGACCTTTTTTGTAGAGAATTAAGTTTCCTACTTTTTATGTTCTATGATATTTTTTGATCAGATGCGTAGTTCTCGAGATATATCAAGATATTTAAAAGTTCCGAAGCCGCACCAACATAATAGAAATACAGAAACACCGTGGCCCCTTTCTTTGAGATAACTCTGCACTATTGCGAGCTGCAAATGCCACTTCCAGCTTAGCTGTGCAGAGGAAGAACAACAAGAAGAAGAAGTATCTCGAAATATGTCCGTCAGGCCCGTTCCTTTGAGCTGAATCTGCAAATATCTCGGAAACGAAGCGAGCTATGGCAAAATGTTAAGATACGTTTTTTGTAGAGAATTATGTTTCCTACAATTTATGTTCTATGATATTTTTTGATCAGAAGCGTAGTTTTCGAGATATATCGAGATATTTAAAAGTTCCGAAGCCGCACCAACATAATAGAGATACAGAAACACCGTGGCCCCTTTCTTTGAGATAACTCTGCACTAGTGAGAGCCGCAAATGCCACTTCCAGCTTAGCTGTGCAGAAGAAGAACAACAAGAAGAAGAAATATCTCGAAATATGTCCGTCAGGCCCCTTCCCTTGAGATAAATCTGCAAATATCTCGGAAACGAAGCGAGCTATGGCAAAATGTTAAGAGACCTTTTTTGTAGAGAATTAAGTTTCCTACTTTTTATGTTCTATGATATTTTTTGATCAGAAGCGTAGTTTTCGAGATATATCGAGATATTTAAAAGTTCCGAAGCCGCACCAACATAATAGAGATACAGAAACACCGTGGCCCCTTTCTTTGAGATAACTCTGCACTAGTGCGAGCTGCAAATGCCACTTCCAGCTTAGCTGTGCAGAAGAAGAACAACAAGAAGAAGAAATATCTCGAAATATGTCCGTCAGGCCCCTTCCCTTGAGATAAATCTGCAAATATCTCGGAAACGAAGCGAGCTATGGCAAAATGTTAAGAGACCTTTTTTGTAGAGAATTATGTTTCCTACAATTTATGTTCTATGATATTTTTTGATCAGAAGCGTAGTTTTCGAGATATATCGAGATATTTAAAAGTTCCGAAGCCGCACCAACATAATAGAGATACAGAAACACCGTGGCCCCTTTCTTTGAGATAACTCTGCACTATTGCGACCTGCAAATGCCACTTCCAGCTCAGCTGTGCAGAAGAAGAACAACAAGAAGAAGAAATATCTCGAAATATGTCCGTCAGGCCCCTTCCCTTGAGATAAATCTGCAAATATCTCGGAAACGAAGCGAGCTATGGCAAAATGTTAAGAGACCTTTTTTGTAGAGAATTAAGTTTCCTACTTTTTATGTTCTATGATATTTTTTGATCAGATGCGTAGTTCTCGAGATATATCAAGATATTTAAAAGTTCCGAAGCCGCACCAACATAATAGAGATACAGAAACACCGTGGCCCCTTTCTTTGAGATAACTCTGCACTATTGCGAGCTGGAAATGCCACTTCCAGTTTAGCTGTGCAGAAGAAGAACAACAAGAAGAAGAAATATCTCGAAATATGTCCGTCAGGCCCCTTCCCTTGAGATAAATCTGCAAATATCTCGGAAACGAAGCGAGCTATGGCAAAATGTTAAGAGACCTTTTTTGTAGAGAATTAAGTTTCCTACTTTTTATGTTCTATGATATTTTTTGATCAGAAGCGTAGTTTTCGAGATATATCGAGATATTTAAAAGTTCCGAAGCCGCACCAACATAATAGAGATACAGAAACACCGTGGCCCCTTTCTTTGAGATAACTCTGCACTATTGCGAGCTGTAAATGCCACTTCCAGCTTAGCTGTGCAGAAGAAGAACAACAAGAAGAAGAAATATCTCGAAATATGTCCGTCAGGCCCCTTCCCTTGAGATATATCTGCAAATATCTCGGAAACGAAGCGAGCTATGGCAAAATGTTGAGAGACCTTTTTTGTAGAGAATTATGTTTCCTACAATTTATGTTCTATGATATTTTTTGATCAGAAGCGTAGTTTTCGAGATATATCGAGATATTTAAAAGTCCCGAAGCCGCACCAACATAATAGAGATACAGAAACACCGTGGCCCCTTTCTTTGAGATAACTCTGCACTATTGCGAGCTGCAAATGCCGCTTCGAGCTTAGCTGTGCAGAAGAAGAACAACAAGAAGAAGAAATATCTCGAAATATGTCCGTCAGACCCCTTCCCTTGAGATGAATCTGCAAATATCTCGGAAACGAACCGAACTATGGCAAAATGTTAAGAGACCTTTTTTGTAGAGAATTAAGTTTCCTACTTTTTATGTTCTATGATATTTTTTGATCAGAAGCGTAGTTTTCGAGATATATCGAGATATTTAAAAGTTCCGAAGCCGCACCAACATAATAGAGATACAGAAACACCGTGGCCCCTTTCTTTGAGATAACTCTGCACTATTGCGAGCTGCAAATGCCACTTCCAGCTTAGCTGTGCAGAAGAAGAACAACAAGAAGAAGAAATATCTCGAAATATGTCCGTCAGGCCCCTTCCCTTGAGATAAATCTGCAAATATCTCGGAAACGAAGCGAGCTATGGCAAAATGTTTAGAGACCTTTCTTGTAGAGAATTAAGTTTCCTACTTTTTATGTAGTATGATATTTTTTGATCAGATGCGTAGTTCTCGAGATATATCAAGATATTTAAAAGTTCCGAAGCCGCACCAACATAATAGAGATACAGAAACACCGTGGCCCCTTTCTTTGGGATAACTCTGCACTATTGCGAGCTGCAAATGACACTTCCAGCTTAGCTGTGCAGAAGAAGAACAACAAGAAGAAGAAATATCTCGAAATATGTCCGTCAGGCCACTTCCCTTGAGATAAATCTGCAAATATCTCGGAAACGAAGCGAGCTATGGCAAAATGTTAAGAGACCTTTTTTGTAGAGAATTAAGTTTCCTACTTTTTATGTTGGATGATATTTTTTGATCAGATGCGTAGTTCTCGAGATATATCAAGATATTTAAAAGTTCCGAGGCTGCACCAACATAATAGAGGTACAGAAACACCGTGGCCTCTTTCTTTGAGATAACTCTGCACTATTGCGAGCTGCAGATGCCGCTTCGAGCTTAGCTGTGCAGAAGAAGAACAACAAGAAGAAGAAATATCTCGAAATATGTCCGTCAGACCCCTTCCCTTGAGATGAATCTGCAAATATCTCGGAAATGAAGCGAGCTATGGCAAAATGTTAAGAGACGTTTTTTATAGAGAATTATGTTTCCTACAATTTATGTTCTATGATATTTTTTGATCAGAAGCGTGCTTTTCGAGATATATCGAGATATTTAAAAGTTCCGAAGCCGCACCAACATAATAGGGATACAGAAACACCGTGGCCCCTTTCTTTGAGATAACTCTGCACTATTGCGAGCTGCAAATGCCACTTCCAGCTTAGCTGTGCAGAAGAAGAATAACAAGAAGAAGAAATATCTCGAAATATGTCCGTCAGGCCCCTTCCCTTGAGATATATCTGCAAATATCTCGGAAACGAAGCGAGCTATGGCAAAATGTTAAGAGACCTTTTTTGTAGAGAATTATGTTTCCTATAATTTATGTTCTATGATATTTTTTGATCAGAAGCGTAGTTTTCGAGATGTATCGAGATATTTAAAAGTTCCGAAGCCGCACCAACATAATAGAGATACAGAAACACAGTGGCCCCGTTCTTTGAGATAACTCTGCACTAGTGCGAGCCGCAAATGCCACTTCCAGCTTAGCTGTGCAGAAGAAGAACAACAAGAAGAAGAAATATCTCGAAATATGTCCGTCAGGCCCCTTCCCTTGAGATAAATCTGCAAATATCTCGGAAACGAAGCGAGCTATGGCAAAATGTTAAGAGACCTTTTTTGTAGAGAATTAAGTTTCCTACTTTTTATGTTCTGTGATATTTTTTGATCAGAAGCGTAGTTTTCGAGATATATCGAGATATTTAAAAGTTCCGAAGCCGCACCAACATAATAGAGATACAGAAACACCGTGGCCCCTTTCTTTGAGATAACTCTGCACTATTGCGAGCTGCAAATGCCACTTCCAGCTTAGCTGTGCAGAAGAAGAACAACAAGAAGAAGAAATATCTCGAAATATGTCCGTCAGGCCCCTTCCCTTGAGATAAATCTGCAAATATCTCGGAAACGAAGCGAGCTATGGCAAAATGTTTAGAGACCTTTCTTGTAGAGAATTAAGTTTCCTACTTTTTATGTAGTATGATATTTTTTGATCAGATGCGTAGTTCTCGAGATATATCAAGATATTTAAAAGTTCCGAAGCCGCACTAACATAATAGAGATACAGAAACACCGTGGCCCCTTTCTTTGGGATAACTCTGCACTATTGCGAGCTGCAAATGACACTTCCAGCTTAGCTGTGCAGAAGAAGAACAACAAGAAGAAGAAATATCTCGAAATATGTCCGTCAGGCCACTTCCCTTGAGATAAATCTGCAAATATCTCGGAAACGAAGCGAGCTATGGCAAAATGTTAATAGACCTTTTTTGTAGAGAATTAAGTTTCCTACTTTTTATGTTCGATGATATTTTTTGATCAGATGCGTAGTTCTCGAGATATATCAAGATATTTAAAAGTTCCGAAGCTGCACCAACATAATAGAGGTACAGAAACACCGTGGCCTCTTTCTTTGAGATAACTCTGCACTATTGCGAGCTGCAAATGCCGCTTCGAGCTTAGCTGTGCAGAAGAAGAACAACAAGAAGAAGAAATATCTCGAAATATGTCCGTCAGACCCCTTCCCTTGAGATGAATCTGCAAATATCTCGGAAATCAAGCGAGCTATGGCAAAATGTTAAGAGACCTTTTTTGTAGAGAATTATGTTTCCTACAATTTATATTCTATGATATTTTTTGATCAGAAGCGTAGTTTTCGAGATATATCGAGATATTTAAAAGTTCCGAAGCCGCACCAACATAATAGGGATACAGAAACACCGTGGCCCCTTTCTTTGAGATAACTCTGCACTAGTGCGAGCCGCAAATGCCACTTCCAGCTTAGCTGTGCAGAAGAAGAACAACAAGAAGAAGAAATATCTCGAAATATGTCCGTCAGGCCCCTTCCCTTGAGATATATCTGCAAATATCTCGGAAACGAAGCGAGCTATGGCAAAATGTTAAAAGACCTTTTTTGTAGATAATTATGTTTCCTACAATTTATGTTCTATGATATTTTTTGATCAGAAGCGTAGTTCTCGAGATATATCGAGATATTTAAAAGTTCCGAAGCCGCACCAACATAATAGAGATACAGAAACACCGTGGCCCCTTTCTTTGAGATAACTCTGCACTAGTGCGAGCCGCAAATGCCACTTCCAGCTTAGCTGTGCAGAAGAAGAACAACAAGAAGAAGAAATATCTCGAAATATGTCCGTCAGGCCCCTTCCCTTGAGATATATCTGCAAATATCTCGGAAACGAAGCGAGCTATGGCAAAATGTTAAGAGACGTTGTTTATAGAGAATTATGTTTCCTACAATTTATGTTCTATGATATTTTTTGATCAGAAGCGTAGTTTTCGAGATATATCGAGATATTTAAAAGTTCCGAAGCCGCACCAACATAATAGGGATACAGAAACACCGTGGCCCCTTTCTTTGAGATAACTCTGCACTAGTGCGAGCCGCAAATGCCACTTCCAGCTTAGCTGTGCAGAAGAAGAACAACAAGAAGAAGAAATGTCTCGAAATATGTCCGTCAGGCCCCTTCCCTTGAGATATATCTGCAAATATCTCGGAAACGAAGCGAGCTATGGCAAAATGTTAAGAGACCTTTTTTGTAGAGAATTATGTTTCCTACAATCTATGTTCTATGATATTTTTTGATCAGAAGCGTAGTTTTCGAGATATATCGAGATATTTAAAAGTTCCGAAGCCGCACCAACATAATAGAGATACAGAAACACCGTGGCCCCTTTCTTTGAGATAACTCTGCACTAGTGCGAGCCGCAAATGCCACTTCCAGCTTAGCTGTGCAGAGGAAGAACAACAAGAAGAAGAAATATCTCGAAATATGTCCGTCAGGCCCCTTCCCTTGAGATAAATCTGCAAATATCTCGGAAACGAAGCGAGCTATGGCAAAATGTTAAGAGACCTTTTTTGTAGAGAATTAAGTTTCCTACTTTTTATGTTCTATGATATTTTTTGATCAGATGCGTAGTTCTCGAGATATATCAAGATATTTAAAAGTTCCGAAGCCGCACCAACATAATAGAGATACAGAAACACCGTGGCCCCTTTCTTTGAGATAATTCTGCACTATTGCGAGCTGCAAATGCCACTTCCAGCTTAGCTGTGCAGAAGAAGAATAACAAGAAGAAGAAATATCTCGAAATATGTCCGTCAGGCCCCTTCCCTTGAGATATATCTGCAAATATCTCGGAAACGAAGCGAGCTATGGCAAAATGTTAAGAGACGTTTTTTATAGAGAATTATGTTTCCTACAATTTATGTTCTATGATATTTTTTGATCAGAAGCGTAGTTTTCGAGATATATGGAGATATTTAAAAGTTCCGAAGCCGCACCAACATAATAGGGATACAGAAACACCGTGGCCCCTTTCTTTGAGATAACTCTGCACTAGTGCGAGCCGCAAATGCCACTTCCAGCTTAGCTGTGCAGAAGAAGAACAACAAGAAGAAGAAATATCTCGAAATATGTCCGTCAGGCCCCTTCCCTTGAGATATATCTGCAAATATCTCGGAAACGAAGCGAGCTATGGTAAAATGTTAAAAGACCTTTTTTGTAGATAATTATGTTTCCTACAATTTATGTTCTATGATATTTTTTGATCAGAAGCGTAGTTCTCGAGATATATCGAGATATTTAAAAGTTCCGAAGCCGCACCAACATAATAGAGATACAGAAACACCGTGGCCCCTTTCTTTGAGATAACTCTGCACTAGTGCGAGCCGCAAATGCCACTTCCAGCTTAGCTGTGCAGAAGAAGAACAACAAGAAGAAGAAATATCTCGAAATATGTCCGTCAGGCCCCTTCCCTTGAGATAAATCTGCAAATATCTCGGAAACGAAGCGAGCTATGGCAAAATGTTAAGAGACCTTTTTTGTAGAGAATTAAGTTTCCTACATTTTATGTTCTATGATATTTTTTGATGAGTAGCGTAGTTTTCGAGATATATCGAGATATTTAAAAGTTCCGAAGCCGCACCAACATAATAGAGATACAGAAACACCGTGGCCCCTTTCTTTGAGATAACTCTGCACTAGTGCGAGCCGCAAATGCCACTTCCAGCTTAGCTGTGCAGAGGAAGAACAACAAGAAGAAGAAATATCTCGAAATATGTCCGTCAGGCCAGTTCCTTTGAGCTGAATCTGCAAATATCTCGGAAACGAAGCGAGCTATGGCAAAATGTTAAGAGACGTTGTTTATAGAGAATTATGTTTCCTACAATTTATGTTCTATGATATTTTTTGATCAGAAGCGTAGTTTTCGAGATATATCGAGATATTTAAAAGTTCCGAAGCCGCACCAACATAATAGGGATACAGAAACACCGTGGCCCCTTTCTTTGAGATAACTCTGCACTAGTGCGAGCCGCAAATGCCACTTCCAGCTTAGCTGTGCAGAAGAAGAACAACAAGAAGAAGAAATATCTCGAAATATGTCCGTCAGGCCCCTTCCCTTGAGATAAATCTGCAAATATCTCGGAAACGAAGCGAGCTATGGCAAAATGTTAAGAGACCTTTTTTGTAGATAATTAAGTTTCCTACTTTTTATGTTCTATGATATTTTTTGATCAGATGCGTAGTTCTCGAGATATATCAAGATATTTAAAAGTTCCGAAGCCGCACCAACATAATAGAGATACAGAAACACCGTGGCCCCTTTCTTTGAGATAACTCTGCACTATGGCGAGCTGCAAATGCCACTTCCAGCTTAGCTGTGCAGAAGAAGAACAACAAGAAGAAGAAATATCTCGAAATATGTCCGTCAGGCCCCTTCCCTTGAGATATATCTGCAAATATCTCGGAAACGAAGCGAGCTATGGCAAAATGTTAAGAGACCTTTTTTGTAGAGAATTATGTTTCCTACAATTTAGGTTCTATGATATTTTTTGATCAGAAGCGTAGTTTTCGAGATGTATCGAGATATTTAAAAGTTCCGAAGCCGCACCAACATAATAGAGATACAGAAACACCGTGGCCCCTTTCTTTGAGATAACTCTGCACTAGTGCGAGCCGCAAATGCCACTTCCAGCTTAGCTGTGCAGAAGAAGAACAACAAGAAGAAGAAATATCTCGAAATATGTCCGTCAGGCCCCTTCCCTTGAGATATATCTGCAAATATCTCGGAAACGAAGCGAGCTATGGCAAAATGTTAAGAGACGTTGTTTATAGAGAATTATGTTTCCTACAATTTATGTTCTATGATATTTTTTGATCAGAAGCGTAGTTTTCGAGATATATCGAGATATTTAAAAGTTCCGAAGCCGCACCAACATAATAGGGATACAGAAACACCGTGGCCCCTTTCTTTGAGATAACTCTGCACTAGTGCGAGCCGCAAATACCACTTCCAGCTTAGCTGTGCAGAAGAAGAACAACAAGAAGAAGAAATATCTCGAAATATGTCCGTCAGGCCCCTTCCCTTGAGATAAATCTGCAAATATCTCGGAAACGAAGCGAGCTATGGCAAAATGTTAAGAGACCTTTTTTGTAGAGAATTAAGTTTCCTACTTCTTATGTTCTATGATATTTTTTGATCAGATGCGTAGTTCTCGAGATATATCAAGATATTTAAAAGTTCCGAACCCGCACCAACATAATAGAGATACAGAAACACCGTGGCCCCTTTCTTTGAGATAACTCTGCACTATTGCGAGCTGCAAATGCCACTTCCAGCTTAGCTGTGCAGAAGAAGAACAACAAGAAGAAGAAATATCTCGAAATATGTCCGTCAGGCCCCTTCCCTTGAGATATATCTGCAAATATCTCGGAAACGAAGCGAGCTATGGCAAAATGTTAAGAGACCTTTTTTGTAGAGAATTATGTTTCCTACAATTTATGTTCTATGATATTTTTTGATCAGAAGCGTAGTTTTCGAGATATATCGAGATATTTAAAAGTTCCGAAGCCGCACCAACATAATAGAGATACAGAAACACCGTGGCCCCTTTCTTTGAGATAACTCTGCACTAGTGCGAGCCGCAAATGCCACTTCCAGCTTAGCTGTGCAGAGGAAGAACAACAAGAAGAAGAAATATCTCGAAATATGTCCGTCAGGCTCCTTCCCTTGAGATAAATCTGCAAATATCTCGGAAACGAAGCAAGCTATGGCAAAATGTTAAGAGACCTTTTTTGTAGAGAATTAAGTTTCCTACTTTTTATGTTCTATGATATTTTTTGATCAGATGCGTAGTTCTCGAGATATATCAAGATATTTAAAAGTTCCGAAGCCGCACCAACATAATAGAGATACAGAAACACCGTGGCCCCTTTCTTTGAGATAACTCTGCACTATTGCGAGCTGCAAATGCCACTTCCAGCTTAGCTGTGCAGAGGAAGAACAACAAGAAGAAGAAATATCTCGAAATATGTCCGTCAGGCCAGTTCCTTTGAGCTGAATCTGCAAATATCTCGGAAACGAAGCGAGCTATGGCAAAATGTTAAGAGACCTGTTTTGTAGAGAATTAAGTTTGCTACTTTTCATGTTCTATGATATTTTTTGATCAGATGCGTAGTTCTCGAGATATATCAAGATATTTGAAAGTTCCGAAGCCGCACCAACATAATAGAGATACAGAAACACCGTGGCCCCTTTCTTTGAGATAACTCTGCACTGTTGCGAGCTGTAAATGCCACTTCCAGCTTAGCTGTGCAGAAGAAGAACAACAAGAAGAAGAAATATCTCGAAATATGTCCGTCAGGCCCCTTCCCTTGAGATATATCTGCAAATATCTCGGAAACGAAGCGAGCTATGGCAAAATGTTAAGAGACCTTTTTTGTAGAGAATTATGCTTCCTACAATTTATGTTCTATGATATTTTTTGATCAGAAGCGTAGTTTTCGAGATATATCGAGATATTTAAACGTTCCGAAGCCGCACCAACATAATAGAGATACAGAAACACCGTGGCCCCTTTCGTTGAGATAACTCTGCACTAGTGCGAGGGGCAAATGCCACTTCCAGCTTAGCTGTGCAGAAGAAGAACAACAAGAAGAAGAAATATCTCGAAATATGTCCGTCAGGCCCCTTCCCTTGAGATAAATCTGCAAATATCTCGGAAACGAAGCGAGCTATGGCAAAATGTTAAGAGACCTTTTTTGTAGAGAATTAAGTTTCCTACTTTTTATGTTCTATGATATCTTTTGATCAGATGCGTAGTTCTCGAGATATATCAAGATATTTAAAAGTTCCGAAGCCGCACCAACATAATAGAGATACAGAAACACCGTGGCCCCTTTCTTTGAGATAACTCTGCACTATGGCGAGCTGCAAATGCCACTTCCAGCTTAGCTGTGCAGAGGAAGAACAACAAGAAGAAGAAATATCTCGAAATATGTCCGTCAGGCCAGTTCCCTTGAGATAAATCTGCAAATATCTCGGAAACGAAGCGAGCTATGGCAAAATGTTAAGACACCTTTTTTGTAGAGAATTAAGTTTCCTACTTTTCATGTTCTATGATATTTTTTGATCAGATGCGTAGTTCTCGAGATATATCAAGATATTTAAAAGTTCCGAAGCCGCACCAACATAATAGAGATACAGAAACACCGTGGCCCCTTTCTTTGAGATAACTCTGAACTATTGCGAGCTGCAAATGCCACTTCCAGCTTAGCTCTGCAGAAGAAGAACAACAAGAAGAAGAAATATCTCGAAATATGTCCGCCAGGCCCCTTCCCTTGAGATAAATCTGCAAATATCTCGGAAACGAAGAGAGCTATGGCAAAATGTTAAGAGACCTGTTTTGTAGAGAATTAAGTTTCCTACTTTTCATGTTCTATGATATTTTTTGATCAGAAGCGTAGTTTTCGAGATATATCAAGATATTTAAAGTTCCGAAGCCGCACCAACATAATAGAGATACAGAAACACCGTGGCCCCTTTCTTTGAGATAACTCTGCACTAGTGCGAGGGGCAAATGCCACTTCCAGCTTAGCTGTGCAGAGGAAGAACAACAAGAAGAAGAAATATCTCGAAATATGTCCGTCAGGATCCTTCCCTTGAGATAAATCTGCAAATATCTCGGAAACGAAGCAAGCTATGGCAAAATGTTAAGAGACCTTTTTTGTAGAGAATTAAGTTTCCTACTTTTTATGTTCTATGATATTTTTTGATCAGATGCGTAGTTCTCGAGATATATCAAGATATTTAAAAGTTCCGAAGCCGCACCAACATAATAGAGATACAGAAACACCGTGGCCCCATTCTTTGAGATAACTCTGCACTATTGCGAGCTGCAAATGCCACTTCCAGCTTAGCTGTGCAGAGGAAGAACAACAAGAAGAAGAAATATCTCGAAATATGTCCGTCAGGCCAGTTCCTTTGAGCTGAATCTGCAAATATCTCGGAAACGAAGCGAGCTATGGCAAAATGTTAAGAGACCTATTTTGTAGAGAATTAAGTTTGCTACTTTTCATGTTCTATGATATTTTTTGATCAGATGCGTAGTTCTCGAGATATATCAAGATATTTGAAAGTTCCGAAGCCGCACCAACATAATAGAGATACAGAAACACCGTGGCCCCTTTCTTTGAGATAACTCTGCACTGTTGCGAGCTGTAAATGCCACTTCCAGCTTAGCTGTGCAGAAGAAGAACAACAAGAAGAAGAAATATCTCGAAATATGTCCGTCAGGCCCCTTCCCTTGAGATAAATCTGCAAATATCTCGGAAACGAAGCGAGCTATGGCAAAATGTTAAGAGACCTTTTTTGTAGAGAATTAAGTTTCCTACTTTTTATGTTCTATGATATCTTTTGATCAGATGCGTAGTTCTCGAGATATATCAAGATATTTAAAAGTTCCGAAGCCGCACCAACATAATAGAGATACAGAAACACCGTGGCCCCTTTCTTTGAGATAACTCTGCACTATGGCGAGCTGCAAATGCCACTTCCAGCTTAGCTGTGCAGAGGAAGAACAACAAGAAGAAGAAATATCTCGAAATATGTCCGTCAGGCCAGTTCCCTTGAGATAAATCTGCAAATATCTCGGAAACGAAGCGAGCTATGGCAAAATGTTAAGAGACCTTTTTTGTAGAGAATTAAGTTTCCTACTTTTCATGTTCTATGATATTTTTTGATCAGATGCGTAGTTCTCGAGATATATCAAGATATTTAAAAGTTCCGAAGCCGCACCAACATAATAGAGATACAGAAACACCGTGGCCCCTTTCTTTGAGATAACTCTGAACTATTGCGAGCTGCAAATGCCACTTCCAGCTTAGCTCTGCAGAAGAAGAACAACAAGAAGAAGAAATATCTCGAAATATGTCCGCCAGGCCCCTTCCCTTGAGATAAATCTGCAAATATCTCGGAAACGAAGAGAGCTATGGCAAAATGTTAAGAGACCTGTTTTGTAGAGAATTAAGTTTCCTACTTTTCATGTTCTATGATATTTTTTGATCAGATGCGTAGTTCTCGAGATATATCAAGATATTTAAAGTTCCGAAGCCGCACCAACATAATAGAGATACAGAAACACCGTGGCCCCTTTCTTTGAGATAACTCTGCACTGTTGCGAGCTGTAAATGCCACTTCCAGCTTAGCTGTGCAGAAGAAGAACAACAAGAAGAAGAAATATCTCGAAATATGTCCGTCAGGCCCCTTCCCTTGAGATATATCTGCAAATATCTCGGAAACGAAGCGAGCTATGGCAAAATGTTAGGAGACCTTTTTTGTAGAGAATTAAGTTTCCTACTTTTTATGTTCTATGATATTTTTTGATCAGATGCGTAGTTCTCGAGATATATCAAGATATTTAAAAGTTCCGAAGCCGCACCAACATAATAGAGATACAGAAACACCGTGGCCCCTTTCTTTGAGATAACTCTGCACTATGGCGAGCTGCAAATGCCACTTCCAGCTTAGCTGTGCAGAGGAAGAACAACAAGAAGAAGAAATATCTCGAAATATGTCCGTCAGGCCAGTTCCTTTGAGCTGAATCTGCAAATATCTCGGAAACGAAGCGAGCTATGGCAAAATGTTAAGAGACGTTTTTTGTAGAGAATCATGTTTCCTACAATTTATGTTCTATGATATTTTTTGATCAGAAGCGTAGTTTTCGAGATATATCGAGATATTTAAAAGTTCCGAAGCCGCACCAACATGATAGAGATACAGAAACACCGTGGCCCCTTTCTTTGAGATAACTCTGCACTATTGCGAGGTGCAAATGCCACTTCCAGCTTAGCTGTGCAGAGGAAGAACAACAAGAAGAAGAAATATCTCGAAATATGTCCGTCAGGCCAGTTCCTTTGAGCTGAATCTGCAAATATCTCGGAAACGAAGCGAGCTATGGCAAAATGTTAAGAGACGTTTTTTGTAGAAAATTATGTTTCCTACAATTTATGTTCTATGATATTTTTTGATCAGAAGCGTAGTTTTCGAGATATATCGAGATATTTAAAAGTTCCGAAGCCGCACCAACATAATAGGGATACAGTAACACCGTGGCCCCTTTCGTTGAGATAACTCTGCACTAGTGCGAGCCGCAAATGCCACTTCCAGCTTAGCTGTGCAGAAGAAGAACAACAAGAAGAAGAAATATCTCGAAATATGTCCGCCAGGCCCCTTCCCTTGAGATAAATCTGCAAATATCTCGGAAACGAAGAGAGCTATGGCAAAATGTTAAGAGACCTGTTTTGTAGAGAATTAAGTTTCCTAGTTTTCATGTTCTATGATATTCTTTGATCAGATGCGTAGTTCTCGAGATATATCAAGATATTTAAAAGTTCCGAAGCCGCACCAACATAATAGAGATACAGAAACACCATGGCCCCTTTCTTTGAGATAATTCTGCACTATTGCGCGCTGCAAATGCCTCTTCCAGCTTAGCTGTGCAGAAGAAGAACAACAAAAAGAAGAAATATCTCGAAATATGTCCGTCAGGCCCCTTCCCTTGAGATAAATCTGCAAATATCTCGGAAACGAAGCGAGCTATGGCAAAATGTTAAGAGACCTTTTTTGTAGAGAATTAAGTTTCCTACTTTTTATGTTCTATGATATTTTTCGATCAGAGGCGTAGTTCTCGAGATATATCAAGATATTTAAAAGTTCCGAAGCCGCACCAACATAATAGAGATACAGAAACACCATGGCCCCTTTCTTTGAGATAACTCTGCACGATTGCGAGCTGGAAATGCCACTTCCAGTTTAGCTGTGCAGAAGAAGAACAACAAGAAGAAGAAATATCTCGAAATATGTCCATCAGGACCCTTCCCTTGAGATAAATCTGCAAATATCTCGGAAACGAAGCGAGCTATGGCAAAATGTTAAGAGACCTTTTTTGTAAAGAATTATGTTTCCTACAATTTATGTTCTATGATATTTTTTGATCAGAAGCGTAGTTTTCGAGATATATCGAGATATTTAAAAGTTCCGAAGCTGCACCAACATAATAGAGGTACAGAAACACCGTGGCCTCTTTCTTTGAGATAACTCTGCACTATTGCGAGCTGCAAATGCCACTTCGAGCTTAGCTGTGCAGAAGAAGAACAACAAGAAGAAGAAATATCTCGAAATATGTCCGTCAGACCCCTTCCCCTGAGATGAATCTGCAAATATCTCGGAAACGAAGCGAGCTATGGCAAAATGTTAAGAGACCTTTTTTGTAGAGAATAATGTTTCCTACAATTTACGTTCTATGATATTTTTTGATCAGTAGCGTAGTTCTCGAGATATATCAAGATATTTAAAAGTTCCGAAGCCGCACCAACATAATAGAGATACAGAAACACCGTGGCCACTTTCTTTGAGATAACTCTGCACTAGTGCGAGCCGCAAATGCCACTTCCAGCTTAGCTGTGCAGAAGAAGAACAACAAGAAGAAGAAATATCTCGAAATATGTCCGTCAGGCCCCTTCCCTTGAGATAAATATGCAAATATCTCGGAAACGAAGCGAGCTATGGCAAAATGTTAAGAGACCTTTTTTGTAGAGAATTAAGTTTCCTACTTTTCATGTTCTATGATATTTTTTGATCAGATGCGTAGTTCTCGAGATATATCAAGATATTTAAAAGTTCCGAAGCCGCACCAACATAATAGAGATACAGAAACACCATGGCCCCTTTCTTTGAGATAACTCTGCACGATTGCGAGCTGGAAATGCCACTTCCAGTTTAGCTGTGCAGAAGAAGAACAACAAGAAGAAGAAATATCTCGAAATATGTCCATCAGGACCCTTCCCTTGAGATAAATCTGCAAATATCTCGGAAACGAAGCGAGCTATGGCAAAATGTTAAGAGACCTTTTTTGTAGAGAATTAAGTTTCCTACTTTTTATGTTCGATGATATTTTTTGATCAGATGCGTAGTTCTCGAGATATATCAAGATATTTAAAAGTTCCGAAGCTGCACCAACATAATAGAGGTACAGAAACACCGTGGCCTCTTTCTTTGAGATAACTCTGCACTATTGCGAGCTGCAAATGCCACTTCAAGCTTAGCTGTGCAGAAGAAGAACAACAAGAAGAAGAAATATCTCGAAATATGTCCGTCAGACCCCTTCCCCTGAGATGAATCTGCAAATATCTCGGAAACGAAGCGAGCTATGGCAAAATGTTAAGAGACCTTTTTTGTAGAGAATTAAGTTTCCTACTTTTTATGTTCTATGATATTTTTGGATCAGATGCGTAGTTCTCGAGATATATCGAGATATTTAAAAGTTCCGAAGCCGCACCAACATAATAGAGATACAGAAACACCGTGGCCCCTTTCTTTGAGATAACTCTGCACTAGTGCGAGCCGCAAATGCCACTTCCAGCTTAGCTGTGCAGAAGAAGAACAACAAGAAGAAGAAATATCTCGAAATATGTCCGTCAGGCCCCTTCCCTTGAGATAAATCTGCAAATATCTCGGAAATGAAGCGAGCTATGGCAAAATGTTAAGAGACCTTTTTTGTAGAGAATTAAGTTTCCTACTTTTTATGTTCTATGATATTTTTTGATCAGATGCGTAGTTCTCGAGATATATCAAGATATTTAAAAGTTCCGAAGCCGCACCAACATAATAGAGATACAGAAACACCGTGGCCCCTTTCTTTGAGATTACTCTGCACTATTGCGAGCTGCAAATGCCACTTCCAGCTTAGCTGTGCAGAGGAAGAACAACAAGAAGAAGAAATATCTCGAAATATGTCCGTCAGGCCCCTTCCCTTGAGATAAATCTGCAAATATCTCGGAAACGAAGCGAGCTATGGCAAAATGTTAAGAGACCTTTTTTGTAGAGAATTAAGTTTCCTACTTTTTATGTTCTATGATATTTTTTGATCAGATGCGTAGTTCTCGAGATATATCAAGATATTTAAAAGTTCCGAAGCCGCACCAACATAATAGAGATACAGAAACACCGTGGCCCCTTTCTTTGAGATTACTCTGCACTATTGCGAGCTGCAAATGCCACTTCCAGCTTAGCTGTGCAGAGGAAGAACAACAAGAAGAAGAAATATCTCGAAATATGTCCGTCAGGCCCCTTCCCTTGAGATAAATCTGCAAATATCTCGGAAACGAAGCGAGCTATGGCAAAATGTTAAGAGACCTTTTTTGTAGAGAATTAAGTTTCCTACTTTTTATGTTCTATGATGTTTTTTGATCAGAAGCGTACTTTTCGAGATATATCGAGATATTTAAAAGTTCCGAAGCCGCACCAACATAATAGAGATACAGAAACACCGTGGCCCCTTTCTTTGAGATAACTCTGCACTAGTGCGAGCCGCAAATGCGACTTCCAGCTTAGCTGTGCAGAAGAAGAACAACAAGAAGAAGAAATATCTCGAAATATGTCCGTCAGGCCCCTTCCCTTGAGATAAATATGCAACTATCTCGGAAACGAAGCGAGCTATGGCAAAATGTTAAGAGACCTTTTTTGTAGAGAATTAAGTTTCCTACTTTTTATGTTCTATGATATTTTTTGATCAGATGCGTAGTTCTCGAGATATATCAAGATATTTAAAAGTTCCGAAGCCGCACCAACATAATAGAGATACAGAAACACCGTGGCCCCTTTCTTTGAGATTACTCTGCACTATTGCGAGCTGCAAATGCCACTTCCAGCTTAGCTGTGCAGAGGAAGAACAACAAGAAGAAGAAATATCTCGAAATATGTCCGTCAGGCCCGTTCCTTTGAGCTGAATCTGCAAATATCTCGGAAACGAAGCGAGCTATGGCAAAATGTTAACAGACGTTTTTTGTAGAGAATTATGTTTCCTACAATTTATGTTCTATGATATTTTTTGATCAGAAGCGTAGTTTTCGAGATATATCGAGATATTTAAAAGTTCCGAAGCCGCACCAACATAATAGAGATACAGAAACACCGTGGCCCCTTTCTTTGAGATAACTCTGCACTAGTGCGAGCCGCAAATGCCACTTCCAGCTTAGCTGTGCAGAAGAAGAACAACAAGAAGAAGAAATATCTCGAAATATGTCCGTCAGGCCCCTTCCCTTGAGATAAATCTGCAAATATCTCGGAAACGAAGCGAGCTATGGCAAAATGTTAAGAGACCTTTTTTGTAGAGAATTAAGTTTCCTACTTTCCATGTTCTATGAAATTTTTTGATCAGATGCGTACTTCTCGAGATATATCAAGATATTTAAAAGTTCCGAAGCCGCACCAACATAATAGAGATACAGAAACACCGTGGCCCCTTTCTTTGAGATAACTCTGCACTATTGCGAGCTGCAAATGCCACTTCCAGCTTAGCTGTGCAGAAGAAGAACAACAAGAAGAAGATATATCTCGAAATATGTCCGTCAGGCCCCTTCCCTTGAGATAAATCTGCAAATATCTCGGAAACGAAGCGAGCTATGGCAAAATGTTAAGAGACCTTATTTGTAGAGAATTAAGTTTGCTACTTTTTATGTTCTATGATAGTTTTTGATCAGATGCGTAGTTCTCGAGATATATCAAGATATTTAAAAGTTCCGAAGCCGCACCAACATAATAGAGATACAGAAACACCGTGGCCCCTTTCTTTGAGATAACTCTGCACTAGTACGAGCCGCAAATGCCACTTCCAGCTTAGCTGTGCAGAAGAAGAACAACAAGAAGAAGAAATATCTCGAAATATGTCCGTCAGGCCCCTTCCCTTGAGATAAATCTGCAAATATCTCGGAAACGAAGCGAGCTATGGCAAAATGTTAAGAGACCTTTTTTGTAGAGAATTATGTCTCCTACAAGTTATGTTCTATGATATTTTTTGATCAGAAGCGTAGTTTTCGAGATATATCGAGATATTTAAAAGTTCCGAAGCCGCACCAACATAATAGAGATACAGAAACACCGTGGCCCCTTTCTTTGAGATAACTCTGCACTAGTGCGGGCCGCAAATGCCACTTCCAGCTTAGCTGTGCAGAAGAAGAACAACGAGAAGAAGAAATATCTCGAAATATGTCCGCCAGGCCCCTTCCCTTGAGATAAATCAGCAAATATCTCGGAAACAAAGCGAGCTATGGCAAAATGTTAAGAGACCTTTGTTGTAGAGAATTAAGTTTCGTACTTTTTATGTTCTATGATATTTTTTGATCAGATGCGTAGTTCTCGAGATATATCAAGATATTTAAAAGTTCCGAAGCCGCACCAACATAATAGAGATACAGAAACACCGTGGCCCCTTTCTTTGAGATAACTCTGCACTATTGCGAGCTGGAAATGCCACTTCCAGTTTAGCTGTGCAGAATAAGAACAACAAGAAGAAGAAATATCTCGAAATATGTCCGTCAGGCCCCTTCCCTTGAGATAAATCTGCAAATATCTCGGAAACGAAGCGAGCTATGGCAAAATGTTAAGAGACCTTTTTTGTAGAGAATTAAGCTTGCTACTTTTTATGTTCTATGATATTTTTTGATCAGATGCGTAGTTCTCGAGATATATCAAGATATTTAAAAGTTCCGAAGCCGCACCAACATAATAGAGATACAGAAACACCGTGGCCCCTTTCTTTGAGATTACTCTGCACTATTGCGAGCTGCAAATGCCACTTCCAGCTTAGCTGTGCAGAAGAAGAACAACAAGAAGAAGAAATATCTCGAAATATGTCCGTCAGGCCCGTTCCTTTGCGCTGAATCTGCAAATATCTCGGAAACGAAGCGAGCTATGGCAAAATGTTTAGAGACGTTTTTTGTAGAGTATTATGTTTCCTACAATTTATGTTCTATGATATTTTTTGATCCGATGCGTAGTTCTCGAGATATATCAAGATATTTAAAAGTTCCGAAGCCGCACCAACATAATAGAGATACAGAAACACCGTGGCCCCTTTCTTTGAGATAACTCTGCACTAGTGCGAGCCGCAAATGCCACTTCCAGCTTAGCTGTGCAGAAGAAGAACAACAAGAAGAAGAAATATCTCGAAATATGTCCGTCAGGCCCCTTCCCTTGAGATAAATCTGCAAATATCTCGGAAACGAAGCGAGCTATGGCAAAATGTTAAGAGACCTTTTTTGTAGAGAATTAAGTTTCCTACTTTTTATGTTCTATGATATTTTTTGATCAGAAGCGTAGTTTTCGAGATATATCGAGATATTTAAAAGTTCCGAAGCCGCACCAACATAATAGAGATACAGAAACACCGTGGCCCATTTCTTTGAGATAACTCTGCACTAGTGCGAGCCGCAAATGCCACTTCCAGCTTAGCTGTGCAGAAGAAGAACAACAAGAAGAAGAAATATCTCGAAATATGTCCGTCAGGCCCCTTCCCTTGAGATAAATCTGCAAATATCTCGGAAACGAAGCGAGCTATGGCAAAATGTTAAGAGACCTTTTTTGTAGAGAATTAAGTTTCCTACTTTTTATGTTCTATGATATTTTTTGATCAGATGCGTAGTTCTCGAGATATATCAAGATATTTAAAAGTTCCGAAGCCGCACCAACATAATAGAGATACAGAAACACCGTGGCCCCTTTCTTTGAGATTACTCTGCACTATTGCGAGCTGCAAATGCCACTTCCAGCTTAGCTGTGCAGAGGAAGAACAACAAGAAGAAGAAATATCTCGAAATATGTCCGTCAGGCCCCTTCCCTTGAGATAAATCTGCAAATATCTCGGAAACGAAGCGAGCTATGGCAAAATGTTAAGAGACCTTTTTTGTAGAGAATTAAGTTTCCTACTTTTTATGTTCTATGATATTTTTTGATCAGATGCGTAGTTCTCGAGATATATCAAGATATTTAAAAGTTCCGAAGCCGCACCAACATAATAGAGATACAGAAACACCGTGGCCCCTTTCTTTGAGATTACTCTGCACTATTGCGAGCTGCAAATGCCACTTCCAGCTTAGCTGTGCAGAGGAAGAACAACAAGAAGAAGAAATATCTCGAAATATGTCCGTCAGGCCCCTTCCCTTGAGATAAATCTGCAAATATCTCGGAAACGAAGCGAGCTATGGCAAAATGTTAAGAGACCTTTTTTGTAGAGAATTAAGTTTCCTACTTTTTATGTTCTATGATATTTTTTGATCAGAAGCGTAGTTTTCGAGATATATCGAGATATTTAAAAGTTCCGAAGCCGCACCAACATAATAGAGATACAGAAACACCGTGGCCCCTTTCTTTGAGATAACTCTGCACTAGTGCGAGCCGCAAATGCGACTTCCAGCTTAGCTGTGCAGAAGAAGAACAACAAGAAGAAGAAATATCTCGAAATATGTCCGTCAGGCCCCTTCCCTTGAGATAAATCTGCAACTATCTCGGAAACGAAGCGAGCTATGGCAAAATGTTAAGAGACCTTTTTTGTAGAGAATTAAGTTTCCTACTTTTTATGTTCTATGATATTTTTTGATCAGATGCGTAGTTCTCGAGATATATCAAGATATTTAAAAGTTCCGAAGCCGCACCAACATAATAGAGATACAGAAACACCGTGGCCCCTTTCTTTGAGATTACTCTGCACTATTGCGAGCTGCAAATGCCACTTCCAGCTTAGCTGTGCAGAGGAAGAACAACAAGAAGAAGAAATATCTCGAAATATGTCCGTCAGGCCCGTTCCTTTGAGCTGAATCTGCAAATATCTCGGAAACGAAGCGAGCTATGGCAAAATGTTAACAGACGTTTTTTGTAGAGAATTATGTTTCCTACAATTTATGTTCTATGATATTTTTTGATCAGAAGCGTAGTTTTCGAGATATATCGAGATATTTAAAAGTTCCGAAGCCGCACCAACATAATAGAGATACAGAAACACCGTGGCCCCTTTCTTTGAGATAACTCTGCACTAGTGCGAGCCGCAAATGCCACTTCCAGCTTAGCTGTGCAGAAGAAGAACAACAAGAAGAAGAAATATCTCGAAATATGTCCGTCAGGCCCCTTCCCTTGAGATAAATCTGCAAATATCTCGGAAACGAAGCGAGCTATGGCAAAATGTTAAGAGACCTTTTTTGTAGAGAATTAAGTTTGCTACTTTTTATGTTCTATGATAGTTTTTGATCAGATGCGTAGTTCTCGAGATATATCAAGATATTTAAAAGTTCCGAAGCCGCACCAACATAATAGAGATACAGAAACACCGTGGCCCCTTTCTTTGAGATAACTCTGCACTAGTGCGAGCCGCAAATGCCACTTCCAGCTTAGCTGTGCAGAAGAAGAACAACAAGAAGAAGAAATATATCGAAATATGTCCGTCAGGCCCCTTCCCTTGAGATAAATCTGCAAATATCTCGGAAACGAAGCGAGCTATGGCAAAATGTTAAGAGACCTTTTTTGTAGAGAATTATGTCTCCTACAAGTTATGTTCTATGATATTTTTTGATCAGAAGCGTAGTTTTCGAGATATATCGAGATATTTAAAAGTTCCGAAGCCGCACCAACATAATAGAGATACAGAAACACCGTGGCCCCTTTCTTTGAGATAACTCTGCACTAGTGCGGGCCGCAAATGCCACTTCCAGCTTAGCTGTGCAGAAGAAGAACAACGAGAAGAAGAAATATCTCGAAATATGTCCGCCAGGCCCCTTCCCTTGAGATAAATCAGCAAATATCTCGGAAACAAAGCGAGCTATGGCAAAATGTTAAGAGACCTTTGTTGTAGAGAATTAAGTTTCGTACTTTTTATGTTCTATGATATTTTTTGATCAGATGCGTAGTTCTCGAGATATATCAAGATATTTAAAAGTTCCGAAGCCGCACCAACATAATAGAGATACAGAAACACCGTGGCCCCTTTCTTTGAGATAACTCTGCACTATTGCGAGCTGGAAATGCCACTTCCAGTTTAGCTGTGCAGAATAAGAACAACAAGAAGAAGAAATATCTCGAAATATGTCCGTCAGGCCCCTTCCCTTGAGATAAATCAGCAAATATCTCGGAAACGAAGCGAGCTATGGCATAATGTTAAGAGACCTTTTTTGTAGAGAATTAAGTTTCCTACTTTTTATGTTCTATGATATTTTTTGATCAGATGCGTAGTTCTCGAGATATATCAAGATATTTAAAAGTTCCGAAGCCGCACCAACATAATAGAGATACAGAAACACCGTGGCCCCTTTCTTTGAGATAACTCTGCACTAGTGCGAGCCGCAAATGCCACTTCCAGCTTAGCTGTGCAGAAGAAGAACAACAAGAAGAAGAAATATCTCGAAATATGTCCGTCAGGCCCCTTCCCTTGAGATAAATCTGCAAATATCTCGGAAACGAAGCGAGCTATGGCAAAATGTTAAGAGACCTTTTTTGTAGAGAATTAAGTTTCCTACTTTCTATGTTCTATGATATTTTTTGATCAGATGCGTACTTCTCGAGATATATCAAGATATTTAAAAGTTCCGAAGCCGCACCAACATAATAGAGATACAGAAACACCGTGGCCCCTTTCTTTGAGATAACTCTGCACTATTGCGAGCTGCAAATGCCACTTCCAGCTTAGCTGTGCAGAAGAAGAACAACAAGAAGAAGATATATCTCGAAATATGTCCGTCAGGCCCCTTCCCTTGAGATAAATCTGCAAATATCTCGGAAACGAAGCGAGCTATGGCAAAATGTTAAGAGACCTTATTTGTAGAGAATTAAGTTTCCTACTTTTTATGTTCTATGATATTTTTTGATCAGATGCGTAGTTCTCGAGATATATCAAGATATTTAAAAGTTCCGAAGCCGCACCAACATAATAGAGATACAGAAACACCGTGGCCCCTTTCGTTGAGATAACTCTGCACTAGTGCGAGCCGCAAATGCCACTTCCAGCTTAGCTGTGCAGAAGAAGAACAACAAGAAGAAGAAATATCTCGAAATATGTCCGTCAGGCCCCTTCCCTTGAGATAAATCTGCAAATATCTCGGAAACGAAGCGAGCTATGGCAAAATGTTAAGAGACCTTTTTTGTAGAGAATTAAGTTTCCTACTTTCTATGTTCTATGATATTTTTTGATCAGATGCGTAGTTCTCGAGATATATCAAGATATTTAAAAGTTCCGAAGCCGCACCAACATAATGGAGATACAGAAACACCGTGGCCCCTTTCTTTCAGATAACTCTGCGCTATTGCGAGCTGGAAACGCCACTTCCAGTTTAGCTGTGCAGAAGAAGAACAACAAGAAGAAGAAATATCTCGAAATATGTCCGTCAGGCCCCTTCCCTTGAGATATATCTGCAAATATCTCGGAAACGAAACGAGCTATGGCAAAATGTTAAGAGACCTTTTTTGTAGAGAATTATGTTTCCTACAATTTATGTTCTATGATATTTTTTGATCAGAAGCGTAGTTTTCGAGATATATCGAGATATTTAAATGTTCCGAAGCCGCACCAACATAATAGAAATACAGAAACACCGTGGCCCCTTTCTTTGAGATAACTCTGCACTAGTGCGGGCCGCAAATGCCACTTCCAGCTTAGCTGTGCAGAAGAAGAACAACAAGAAGAAGAAATATCTCCAAATATGTCCCTCAGGCCCCTTCCCTTGAGATAAATCTGCAAATATCTCGGAAACGAAGCGAGCTAAGGCAAAATGTTAAGAGACTTTATTTGTAGAGAATTAAGTTTCCTACTTTTTATGTTCTATGATATTTTTTGATCAGATGCGTAGTTCTCGAGATATATCGAGATATTTAAAAGTTCCGAAGCCGCACCAACATAATAGAGATACAGAAACACCGTGGCCCCTTTCTTTGAGATAACTCTGCACTATTGCGAGCTGCAAATGCCACTTCCAGCTTAGCTGTGCAGAAGAAGAACAACAAGAAGAAGAAATATCTCGAAATATGTCCGTCAGGCCCCTTCCCTTGAGATAAATCTGCAACTATCTCGGAAACGAAGCGAGCTATGGCAAAATGTTAAGAGACCTTTTTTGTAGAGAATTATGTTTCCTACAAGCTATGTTCTATGGTATTTTTTGATCAGAAGCGTAGTTTTCGAGATATATCGAGATATTTAAAAGTTCCGAAGCCGCACCAACATAATAGAGATACAGAAACACGTGGCCCTTTTCTTTGAGATAACTCTGCACTATTGCGAGCTGCAAATGCCACTTCCAGCTTAGCTGTGCAGAAGAAGAACAACAAGAATAAGAAATATTTCGAAATATGTCCGTCAGGCCCCTTCCCTTGAGATAAATCTGCAAATATCTCGGAAACGAAGCGAGCTACGGCAAAATGTTAAGAGACCTTTTTTGTAGAGAATTAGGTTTCCTACTTTTTATGTTCTATGATATTTTTTGATCAGATGCGTAGTTCTCGAGATATATCAAGATATTTAAAAGTTCCGAAGCCGCACAAACATAATAGAGATACAGAAACACCGTGGCCCCTTTCTTTGCGATAACTCTGCACTATTGCGAGCTGCAAATGCCACTTCCAGCTTAGCTGTGCAGAAGAAGAACAACAAGAAGAAGAAATATCTCGAAATATGTCCGTCAGGCCCCTTCCCTTGAGATAAATCTGCAAATATCTCGGAAACGAAGCGAGCTATGGCAAAATGTTAAGAGACCTTTTTTGTAGTGAATTAAGTTTCCTACTTTTTATGTTCTATGATATTTTTTGATCAGATGCGTAGTTCTCGAGATATATCAAGATATTTAAAAGTTCCGAAGCCGCACAAACATAATAGAGATACAGAAACACCGTGGCCCCTTTCTTTGCGATAACTCTGCACTATTGCGAGCTGCAAATGCCACTTCCAGCTTAGCTGTGCAGAAGAAGAACAACAAGAAGAAGAAATATCTCGAAATATGTCCGTCAGGCCCCTTCCCTTGAGATAAATCTGCAAATATCTCGGAAACGAAGCGAGCTATGGCAAAATGTTAAGAGACCTTATTTGTAGAGAATTAAGTTTCCTACTTTTTATGTTCTATGATATTTTTTGATCAGATGCGTAGTTCTCGAGATATATCGAGATATTTAAAAGTTCCGAAGCCGCACCAACATAATAGAGATACAGAAACACCGTGGCCCCTTTCTTTGAGATAACTCTGCCTTATTGCGAGCTGCAAATGCCACTTCCAGCTTAGCTGTGCAGAAGAAGAACAACAAGAAGAAGAAATATCTCGAAATATGTCCGTCAGGCCCCTTCCCTTGAGATAAATCTGCAACTATCTCGGAAACGAAGCGAGCTATGGCAAAATGTTAAGAGACCTTTTTTGTAGAGAATTATGTTTCCTACAAGCTATGTTCTATGATATTTTTTGATCAGATGCGTAGTTCTCGAGATATATCAAGATATTTAAAAGCTCCGAAGCTGCACCAACATAATACAGGTACAGAAACACCGTGGCCCCTTTCTTTGAGATAACTCTGCACTATTGCGAGCTGCAAATGCCACTTCCAGCTTAGCTGTGCAGAAGAAGAACAACAAGAATAAGAAATATTTCGAAATATGTCCGTCAGGCCCCTTCCCTTGAGATAAATCTGCAAATATCTCGGAAACGAAGCGAGCTACGGCAAAATCTTAAGAGACCTTTTTTGTAGAAAATTAGGTTTCCTACTTTTTATGTTCTATGATATTTTTTGATCAGATGCGTAGTTCTCGAGATATATCAAGATATTTAAAAGTTCCGAAGCCGCACAAACATAATAGAGATACAGAAACACCGTGGCCCCTTTCTTTGCGATAACTCTGCACTATTGCGAGCTGCAAATGCCACTTCCAGCTTAGCTGTGCAGAAGAAGAACAACAAGAAGAAGAAATATCTCGAAATATGTCCGTCAGGCCCCTTCCCTTGAGATAAATCTGCAAATATCTCGGAAACGAAGCGAGCTATGGCAAAATGTTAAGAGACCTTATTTGTAGAGAATTAAGTTTCCTACTTTTTATGTTCTATGATATTTTTTGATCAGATGCGTAGTTCTCGAGATATATCGAGATATTTAAAAGTTCCGAAGCCGCACCAACATAATAGAGATACAGAAACACCGTGGCCCCTTTCTTTGAGATAACTCTGCACTATTGCGAGCTGCAAATGCCACTTCCAGCTTAGCTGTGCAGAAGAAGAACAACAAGAAGAAGAAATATCTCGAAATATGTCCGTCAGGCCCCTTCCCTTGAGATAAATCTGCAACTATCTCGGAAACGAAGCGAGCTATGGCAAAATGTTAAGAGACCTTTTTTGTAGAGAATTATGTTTCCTACAAGCTATGTTCTATGATATTTTTTGATCAGATGCGTAGTTTTCGAGATATATCGAGATATTTAAAAGTTCCGAAGCCGCACCAACATAATAGAGATACAGAAACACCGTGGCCCCTTTCTTTGAGATAACTCTGCACTATTGCGAGCTGCAAATGCCACTTCCAGCTTAGCTGTGCAGAAGAAGAACAACAAGAAGAAGAAATATCTCGAAATATGTCCGTCAGGCCCCTTCCCTTGAGATAAATCTGCAACTATCTCGGAAACGAAGCGAGCTATGGCAAAATGTTAAGAGACCTTTTTTGTAGAGAATTATGTTTCCTACAAGCTATGTTCTATGGTATTTTTTGATCAGAAGCGTAGTTTTCGAGATATATCGAGATATTTAAAAGTTCCGAAGCCGCACCAACATAATAGAGATACAGAAACACGTGGCCCTTTTCTTTGAGATAACTCTGCACTATTGCGAGCTGCAAATGCCACTTCCAGCTTAGCTGTGCAGAAGAAGAACAACAAGAAGAAGAAATATCTCGAAATATGTCCGTCAGGCCCCTTCCCTTGAGATAAATCTGCAAATATCTCGGAAACGAAGCGAGCTATGGCAAAATGTTAAGAGACCTTATTTGTAGAGAATTAAGTTTCCTACTTTTTATGTTCTATGATATTTTTTGATCAGATGCGTAGTTCTCGAGATATATCGAGATATTTAAAAGTTCCGAAGCCGCACCAACATAATAGAGATACAGAAACACCGTGGCCCCTTTCTTTGAGATAACTCTGCACTATTGCGAGCTGTAAATGCCACTTCCAGTTTAGCTGTGCAGAATAAGAACAACAAGAAGAAGAAATATCTCGAAATATGTCCGTCAGGCCCCTTCCCTTGAGATAAATCAGCAAATATCTCGGAAACGAAGCGAGCTATGGCATAATGTTAAGAGACCTTTTTTGTAGAGAATTAAGTTTCCTACTTTTTATGTTCTATGATATTTTTTGATCAGATGCGTAGTTCTCGAGATATATCAAGATATTTAAAAGTTCCGAAGCCGCACCAACATAATAGAGATACAGAAACACCGTGGCCCCTTTCGTTGAGATAACTCTGCACTAGTGCGAGCCGCAAATGCCACTTCCAGCTTAGCTGTGCAGAAGAAGAACAACAAGAAGAAGAAATATCTCGAAATATGTCCGTCAGGCCCCTTCCCTTGAGATAAATCTGCAAATATCTCGGAAACGAAGCGAGCTATGGCAAAATGTTAAGAGACCTTTTTTGTAGAGAATTAAGTTTCCTACTTTCTATGTTCTATGATATTTTTTGATCAGATGCGTACTTCTCGAGATATATCAAGATATTTAAAAGTTCCGAAGCCGCACCAACATAATAGAGATACAGAAACACCGTGGCCCCTTTCTTTGAGATAACTCTGCACTATTGCGAGCTGCAAATGCCACTTCCAGCTTAGCTGTGCAGAAGAAGAACAACAAGAAGAAGATATATCTCGAAATATGTCCGTCAGGCCCCTTCCCTTGAGATAAATCTGCAAATATCTCGGAAACGAAGCGAGCTATGGCAAAATGTTAAGAGACCTTATTTGTAGAGAATTAAGTTTCCTACTTTTTATGTTCTATGATATTTTTTGATCAGATGCGTAGTTCTCGAGATATATCAAGATATTTAAAAGTTCCGAAGCCGCACCAACATAATAGAGATACAGAAACACCGTGGCCCCTTTCGTTGAGATAACTCTGCACTAGTGCGAGCCGCAAATGCCACTTCCAGCTTAGCTGTGCAGAAGAAGAACAACAAGAAGAAGAAATATCTCGAAATATGTCCGTCAGGCCCCTTCCCTTGAGATAAATCTGCAAATATCTCGGAAACGAAGGGAGCTATGGCAAAATGTTAAGAGACCTTTTTTGTAGAGAATTAAGTTTCCTACTTTCTATGTTCTATGATATTTTTTGATCAGATGCGTAGTTCTCGAGATATATCAAGATATTTAAAAGTTCCGAAGCCGCACCAACATAATGGAGATACAGAAACACCGTGGCCCCTTTCTTTCAGATAACTCTGCGCTATTGCGAGCTGGAAACGCCACTTCCAGTTTAGCTGTGCAGAAGAAGAACAACAAGAAGAAGAAATATCTCGAAATATGTCCGTCAGGCCCCTTCCCTTGAGATATATCTGCAAATATCTCGGAAACGAAACGAGCTATGGCAAAATGTTAAGAGACCTTTTTTGTAGAGAATTATGTTTCCTACAATTTATGTTCTATGATATTTTTTGATCAGAAGCGTAGTTTTCGAGATATATCGAGATATTTAAAAGTTCCGAAGCCGCACCAACATAATAGAGATACAGAAACACCGTGGCCCCTTTCTTTGAGATAACTCTGCACTAGTGCGGGCCGCAAATGCCACTTCCAGCTTAGCTGTGCAGAAGAAGAACAACAAGAATAAGAAATATTTCGAAATATGTCCGTCAGGCCCCTTCCCTTGAGATAAATCTGCAAATATCTCGGAAACTAAGCGAGCTACGGCAAAATGTTAAGAGACCTTTTTTGTAGAAAATTAGGTTTCCTACTTTTTATGTTCTATGATATTTTTTGATCAGATGCGTAGTTCTCGAGATATATCAAGATATTTAAAAGTTCCGAAGCCGCACAAACATAATAGAGATACAGAAACACCGTGGCCCCTTTCTTTGCGATAACTCTGCACTATTGCGAGCTGCAAATGCCACTTCCAGCTTAGCTGTGCAGAAGAAGAACAACAAGAAGAAGAAATATCTCGAAATATGTCCGTCAGGCCCCTTCCCTTGAGATATATCTGCAAATATCTCGGAAACAATGCGAGCTATGGCAAAATAGTAAGAGATCTTTTTTGTAGGAAATTAAGTTTCCTACTATTTATGTTCTATGATATTTTTTGATCAGATGTGTAGTTCTCGAGATATATCAAGATATTTAAAAGTTCCGAAGCCGCACCAACATAATAGAGATACAGAAACACCGTGGCCCCTTTCTTTGAGATAACTCTGCACTATTGCGAGCTGTAAATGCCACTTCCAGCTTAGCTGTGCAGAAGAAGAACAACAAGAAGAAGAAATATCACGAAATATGTCCGTCAGGCCCCTTCCCTTGAGATAAATCTGCAAATATCACGGAAACGAAGCGAGCTATGGCAAAATGTTAAGAGACCTTTTTTGTAGAGAATTAAGTTTCCTACTTTTTATGTTCTATGATATTTTTTGATCAGATGCGTAGTTCTCGAGATATATCAAGATATTTAAAAGCTCCGAAGCTGCACCAACATAATAGAGGTACAGAAACACCGTGGCCCCTTTCTTTGAGATAACTCTGCACTATTGCGAGCTGCAAATGCCACTTCCAGCTTAGCTGTGCAGAAGAAGAACAACAAGAATAAGAAATATTTCGAAATATGTCCGTCAGGCCCCTTCCCTTGAGATAAATCTGCAAATATCTCGGAAACGAAGCGAGCTACGGCAAAATGTTAAGAGACCTTTTTTGTAGAAAATTAGGTTTCCTACTTTTTATGTTCTATGATATTTTTTGATCAGATGCGTAGTTCTCGAGATATATCAAGATATTTAAAAGTTCCGAAGCCGCACAAACATAATAGAGATACAGAAACACCGTGGCCCCTTTCTTTGCGATAACTCTGCACTATTGCGAGCTGCAAATGCCACTTCCAGCTTAGCTGTGCAGAAGAAGAACAACAAGAAGAAGAAATATCTCGAAATATGTCCGTCAGGCCCCTTCCCTTGAGATAAATCTGCAAATATCTCGGAAACGAAGCGAGCTATGGCAAAATGTTAAGAGACCTTATTTGTAGAGAATTAAGTTTCCTACTTTTTATGTTCTATGATATTTTTTGATCAGATGCGTAGTTCTCGAGATATATCGAGATATGTAAAAGTTCCGAAGCCGCACCAACATAATAGAGATACAGAAACACCGTGGCCCCTTTCTTTGAGATAACTCTGCACTATTGCGAGCTGCAAATGCCACTTCCAGCTTAGCTGTGCAGAAGAAGAACAACAAGAAGAAGAAATATCTCGAAATATGTCCGTCAGGCCCCTTCCCTTGAGATAAATCTGCAACTATCTCGGAAACGAAGCGAGCTATGGCAAAATGTTAAGAGACCTTTTTTGTAGAGAATTATGTTTCCTACAAGCTATGTTCTATGATATTTTTTGATCAGATGCGTAGTTTTCGAGATATATCGAGATATTTAAAAGTTCCGAAGCCGCACCAACATAATAGAGATACAGAAACACCGTGGCCCCTTTCTTTGAGATAACTCTGCACTATTGCGAGCTGCAAATGCCACTTCCAGCTTAGCTGTGCAGAAGAAGAACAACAAGAAGAAGAAATATCTCGAAATATGTCCGTCAGGCCCCTTCCCTTGAGATAAATCTGCAACTATCTCGGAAACGAAGCGAGCTATGGCAAAATGTTAAGAGACCTTTTTTGTAGAGAATTATGTTTCCTACAAGCTATGTTCTATGGTATTTTTTGATCAGAAGCGTAGTTTTCGAGATATATCGAGATATTTAAAAGTTCCGAAGCCGCACCAACATAATAGAGATACAGAAACACGTGGCCCTTTTCTTTGAGATAACTCTGCACTATTGCGAGCTGCAAATGCCACTTCCAGCTTAGCTGTGCAGAAGAAGAACAACAAGAAGAAGAAATATCTCGAAATATGTCCGTCAGGCCCCTTCCCTTGAGATAAATCTGCAAATATCTCGGAAACGAAGCGAGCTATGGCAAAATGTTAAGAGACCTTATTTGTAGAGAATTAAGTTTCCTACTTTTTATGTTCTATGATATTTTTTGATCAGATGCGTAGTTCTCGAGATATATCGAGATATTTAAAAGTTCCGAAGCCGCACCAACATCATAGAGATACAGAAACACCGTGGCCCCTTTCTTTGAGATAACTCTGCACTATTGCGAGCTGCAAATGCCACTTCCAGCTTAGCTGTGCAGAAGAAGAACAACAAGAAGAAGAAATATCTCGAAATATGTCCGTCAGGCCCCTTCCCTTGAGATAAATCTGCAACTATCTCGAAAACGAAGCGAGCTATGGCAAAATGTTAAGAGACCTTTTTTGTAGAGAATTATGTTTCCTACAAGTTATGTTCTATGATATTTTTTGATCAGAAGCGTAGTTTTCGAGATATATCAAGATATTTAAAAGTTCCGAAGCCGCACCAACATAATAGAGATACAGAAACACCGTGGCCCCTTTCTTTGAGAAAACTCTGCACTATTGCGAGCTGCAAATGCCACTTCCAGCTTAGCTGTGCAGAAGAAGAACAACAAGAAGAAGAAATATCTCGAAATATGTCCGTTAGGCCCCTTCCCTTGAGATACATCTGCAAATATCTCGGAAACGAAGCGAGCTATGGCAAAATGTTAAGAGACCTTTTTTGTAGAGGATTAAGTTTCCTACTTTTTATGTTGTATGATATTTTTTGATCAGATGCGTAGTTTTCGAGATATATCAAGATATTTAAAAGTTCCGAAGCCGCACCAACATAATAGAGATACAGAAACACCGTGGCCCCTTTCTTTGAGATAACTCTGCACTATGGCGAGCTGCAAATGCCACTTCCAGCTTAGCTGTGCAGAAGAAGAACAACAAGAAGAAGAAATATCTCGAAATATGTCCGTCAGGCCCCTTCCCTTGAGCTAAATCTGCAAATATCTCGGAAACAATGCGAGCTATGGCAAAATAGTAAGAGATCTTTTTTGTAGGAAATTAAGTTTCCTACTATTTATGTTCTATGATATTTTTTGATCAGATGCGTAGTTCTCGAGATATATCAAGATATTTAAAAGTTCCGAAGCCGCACCAACATAATAGAGATACAGAAACACCGTGGCCCCTTTCTTTGAGATAACTCTGCACTATTGCGAGCTGTACATGCCACTTCCAGCTTAGCTGTGCAGAAGAAGAACAACAAGAAGAAGAAATATCACGAAATATGTCCGTCAGGCCCCTTCCCTTGAGATAAATCTGCAAATATCTCGGAAACGAAGCGAGCTATGGCAAAATGTTAAGAGACCTTTTTTGTAGAGAATTAAGTTTCCTACTTTTTATGTTCTATGATATTTTTTGATCAGATGCGTAGTTCTCGAGATATATCAAGATATTTAAAAGTTCCGAAGCCGCACCAACATAATAGAGATACAGAAACACCGTGGCCCCTTTCTTTGAGATAACTCTGCACTATTGCGAGCTGGAAATGCCACTTCCAGTTTAGCTGTGCAGAAGAAGAACAACAAGAAGAAGAAATATCTCGAAATATGTCCGTCAGGCCCCTTCCCTTGAGATAAATCTGCAAATATCTCGGAAACGAAGCGAGCTATGGCAAAATGTTAAGAGACCTCTTTTGTAGAGAATTATGTTTCCTACAATTTATGTTCTATGATATTTTTTGATCAGATGCGTAGTTCTCGAGATATATCAAGATATTTAAAAGTTCCGAAGCCGCACAAACATAATAGAGATACAGAAACACCGTGGCCCCTTTCTTTGCGATAACTCTGCACTATTGCGAGCTGCAAATGCCACTTCCAGCTTAGCTGTGCAGAAGAAGAACAACAAGAATAAGAAATATTTCGAAATATGTCCGTCAGGCCCCTTCCCTTGAGATAAATCTGCAAATATCTCGGAAACGAAGCGAGCTACGGCAAAATGTTACGAGACCTTTTTTGTAGAAAATTAGGTTTCCTACTTTTTATGTTCTATGATATTTTTTGATCAGATGCGTAGTTCTCGAGATATATCAAGATATTTAAAAGTTCCGAAGCCGCACAAACATAATAGAGATACAGAAACACCGTGGCCCCTTTCTTTGCGATAACTCTGCACTATTGCGAGCTGCAAATGCCACTTCCAGCTTAGCTGTGCAGAAGAAGAACAACAAGAAGAAGAAATATCTCGAAATATGTCCGTCAGGCCCCTTCCCTTGAGATAAATCTGCAAATATCTCGGAAACGAAGCGAGCTATGGCAAAATGTTAAGAGACCTTTTTTGTAGAGAATTAAGTTTCCTACTTTTTATGTTCTATGATATTTTTTGATCAGATGCGTAGTTCTCGAGATATATCAAGATATTTAAAAGTTCCGAAGCCGCACCAACATAATAGAGATACAGAAACACCGTGGCCCCTTTCTTTGAGATAACTCTGCACTATTGCGAGCTGGAAATGCCACTTCCAGTTTAGCTGTGCAGAAGAAGAACAACAAGAAGAAGAAATATCTCGAAATATGTCCGTCAGGCCCCTTCCCTTGAGATAAATCCGCAAATATCTCGGAAACGAAGCGAGCTAAGGCAAAATGTTAAGAGACCTCTTTTGTAGAGAATTATGTTTCCTACAATTTATGTTCTACGATATTTTTTGATCAGATGCGTAGTTCTCGAGATATATCAAGATATTTAAAAGTTCCGAAGCCGCACAAACATAATAGAGATACAGAAACACCGTGGCCCCTTTCTTTGCGATAACTCTGCACTATTGCGAGCTGCAAATGCCACTTCCAGCTTAGCTGTGCAGAAGAAGAACAACAAGAATAAGAAATATTTCGAAATATGTCCGTCAGGCCCCTTCCCTTGAGATAAATCTGCAAATATCTCGGAAACGAAGCGAGCTACGGCAAAATGTTACGAGACCTTTTTTGTAGAAAATTAGGTTTCCTACTTTTTATGTTCTATGATATTTTTTGATCAATTGCGTAGTTCTCGAGATACATCAAGATATTTAAAAGTTCCGAAGCCGCACAAACATAATAGAGATACAGAAACACCGTGGCCCCTTTCTTTGCGATAACTCTGCACTACTGCGAGCTGCAAATGCCACTTCCAGCTTAGCTGTGCAGAAGAAGAACAACAAGAAGAAGAAATATCTCGAAATATGTCCGTCAGGCCCCTTCCCTTGAGATAAATCTGCAACTATCTCGGAAACGAAGCGAGCTATCGCAAAATGTTAAGAGACCTTTTTTGTAGAGAATTATGTTTCCTACAAGCTATGTTCTATGGTATTTTTTGATCAGAAGCGTAGTTTTCGAGATATATCGAGATATTTAAAAGTTCCGAAGCCGCACCAACATAATAGAGATACGGAAACACGTGGCCCCTTTCTTTGCGATAACTCTGCACTATTGCGAGCTGCAAATGCCACTTCCAGCTTAGCTGTGCAGAAGAAGAACAACAAGAAGAAGAAATATCTCGAAATATGTCCGTCAGGCCCCTTCCCTTGAGATAAATCTGCAAATATCTCGGAAACGAAGCGAGCTATGGCAAAATGTTAAGAGACCTTATTTGTAGAGAATTAAGTTTCCTACTTTTTATGTTCTATGATATTTTTTGATCAGATGCGTAGTTCTCGAGATATATCGAGATATTTAAAAGTTCCGAAGCCGCACCAACATAATAGAGATACAGAAACACCGTGGCCCCTTTCTTTGAGATAACTCTGCACTATTGCGAGCTGCAAATGCCACTTCCAGCTTAGCTGTGCAGAAGAAGAACAACAAGAAGAAGAAATATCTCGAAATATGTCCGTCAGGCCCCTTCCCTTGAGATAAATCTGCAACTATCTCGGAAACGAAGCGAGCTATGGCAAAATGTTAAGAGACCTTTTTTGTAGAGAATTATGTTTCCTACAAGCTATGTTCTATGATATTTTTTGATCAGATGCGTAGTTTTCGAGATATATCGAGATATTTAAAAGTTCCGAAGCCGCACCAACATAATAGAGATACAGAAACACCGTGGCCCCTTTCTTTGAGATAACTCTGCACTATTGCGAGCTGCAAATGCCACTTCCAGCTTAGCTGTGCAGAAGAAGAACAACAAGAAGAAGAAATATCTCGAAATATGTCCGTCAGGCCCCTTCCCTTGAGATAAATCTGCAACTATCTCGGAAACGAAGCGAGCTATGGCAAAATGTTAAGAGACCTTTTTTGTAGAGAATTATGTTTCCTACAAGCTATGTTCTATGGTATTTTTTGATCAGAAGCGTAGTTTTCGAGATATATCGAGATATTTAAAAGTTCCGAAGCCGCACCAACATAATAGAGATACAGAAACACGTGGCCCTTTTCTTTGAGATAACTCTGCACTATTGCGAGCTGCAAATGCCACTTCCAGCTTAGCTGTGCAGAAGAAGAACAACAAGAAGAAGAAATATCTCGAAATATGTCCGTCAGGCCCCTTCCCTTGAGATAAATCTGCAAATATCTCGGAAACGAAGCGAGCTATGGCAAAATGTTAAGAGACCTTATTTGTAGAGAATTAAGTTTCCTACTTTTTATGTTCTATGATATTTTTTGATCAGATGCGTAGTTCTCGAGATATATCGAGATATTTAAAAGTTCCGAAGCCGCACCAACATAATAGAGATACAGAAACACCGTGGCCCCTTTCTTTGAGATAACTCTGCACTATTGCAAGCTGCAAATGCCACTTCCAGCTTAGCTGTGCAGAAGAAGAACAACAAGAAGAAGAAATATCTCGAAATATGTCCGTCAGGCCCCTTCCCTTGAGATAAATCTGCAACTATCTCGGAAACGAAGCGAGCTATGGCAAAATGTTAAGAGACCTTTTTTGTAGAGAATTATGTTTCCTACAAGTTATGTTCTATGATATTTTTTGATCAGAAGCGTAGTTTTCGAGATATATCAAGATATTTAAAAGTTCCGAAGCCGCACCAACATAATAGAGATACAGAAACACCGTGGCCCCTTTCTTTGAGAAAACTCTGCACTATTGCGAGCTGCAAATGCCACTTCCAGCTTAGCTGTGCAGAAGAAGAACAACAAGAAGAAGAAATATCTCGAAATATGTCCGTTAGGCCCCTTCCCTTGAGATAAATCTGCAAATATCTCGGAAACGAAGCGAGCTATGGCAAAATGTTAAGAGACCTTTTTTGTAGAGGATTAAGTTTCCTACTTTTTATGTTGTATGATATTTTTTGATCAGATGCGTAGTTTTCGAGATATATCAAGATATTTAAAAGCTCCGAAGCCGCACCAACATAATAGAGATACAGAAACACCGTGGCCCCTTTCTTTGAGATAACTCTGCACTATGGCGAGCTGCAAATGCCACTTCCAGCTTAGCTGTGCAGAAGAAGAACAACAAGAAGAAGAAATATCTCGAAATATGTCCGTCAGGCCCCTTCCCTTGAGCTAAATCTGCAAATATCTCGGAAACAATGCGAGCTATGGCAAAATAGTAAGAGATCTTTTTTGTAGGAAATTAAGTTTCCTACTATTTATGTTCTATGATATTTTTTGATCAGATGCGTAGTTCTCGAGATATATCAAGATATTTAAAAGTTCCGAAGCCGCACCAACATAATAGAGATACAGAAACACCGTGGCCCCTTTCTTTGAGATAACTCTGCACTATTGCGAGCTGTACATGCCACTTCCAGCTTAGCTGTGCAGAAGAAGAACAACAAGAAGAAGAAATATCACGAAATATGTCCGTCAGGCCCCTTCCCTTGAGATAAATCTGCAAATATCTCGGAAACGAAGCGAGCTATGGCAAAATGTTAAGAGACCTTTTTTGTAGAGAATTAAGTTTCCTACTTTTTATGTTCTATGATATTTTTTGATCAGATGCGTAGTTCTCGAGATATATCAAGATATTTAAAAGTTCCGAAGCCGCACCAACATAATAGAGATACAGAAACACCGTGGCCCCTTTCTTTGAGATAACTCTGCACTATTGCGAGCTGGAAATGCCACTTCCAGTTTAGCTGTGCAGAAGAAGAACAACAAGAAGAAGAAATATCTCGAAATATGTCCGTCAGGCCCCTTCCCTTGAGATAAATCTGCAAATATCTCGGAAACGAAGCGAGCTATGGCAAAATGTTAAGAGACCTCTTTTGTAGAGAATTATGTTTCCTACAATTTATGTTCTATGATATTTTTTGATCAGATGCGTAGTTCTCGAGATATATCAAGATATTTAAAAGTTCCGAAGCCGCACAAACATAATAGAGATACAGAAACACCGTGGCCCCTTTCTTTGCGATAACTCTGCACTATTGCGAGCTGCAAATGCCACTTCCAGCTTAGCTGTGCAGAAGAAGAACAACAAGAATAAGAAATATTTCGAAATATGTCCGTCAGGCCCCTTCCCTTGAGATAAATCTGCAAATATCTCGGAAACGAAGCGAGCTACGGCAAAATGTTACGAGACCTTTTTTGTAGAAAATTAGGTTTCCTACTTTTTATGTTCTATGATATTTTTTGATCAGATGCGTAGTTCTCGAGATATATCAAGATATTTAAAAGTTCCGAAGCCGCACAAACATAATAGAGATACAGAAACACCGTGGCCCCTTTCTTTGCGATAACTCTGCACTATTGCGAGCTGCAAATGCCACTTCCAGCTTAGCTGTGCAGAAGAAGAACAACAAGAAGAAGAAATATCTCGAAATATGTCCGTCAGGCCCCTTCCCTTGAGATAAATCTGCAAATATCTCGGAAACGAAGCGAGCTATGGCAAAATGTTAAGAGACCTTTTTTGTAGAGAATTAAGTTTCCTACTTTTTATGTTCTATGATATTTTTTGATCAGATGCGTAGTTCTCGAGATATATCAAGATATTTAAAAGTTCCGAAGCCGCACCAACATAATAGAGATACAGAAACACCGTGGCCCCTTTCTTTGAGATAACTCTGCACTATTGCGAGCTGGAAATGCCACTTCCAGTTTAGCTGTGCAGAAGAAGAACAACAAGAAGAAGAAATATCTCGAAATATGTCCGTCAGGCCCCTTCCCTTGAGATAAATCCGCAAATATCTCGGAAACGAAGCGAGCTAAGGCAAAATGTTAAGAGACCTCTTTTGTAGAGAATTATGTTTCCTACAATTTATGTTCTACGATATTTTTTGATCAGATGCGTAGTTCTCGAGATATATCAAGATATTTAAAAGTTCCGAAGCCGCACAAACATAATAGAGATACAGAAACACCGTGGCCCCTTTCTTTGCGATAACTCTGCACTATTGCGAGCTGCAAATGCCACTTCCAGCTTAGCTGTGCAGAAGAAGAACAACAAGAATAAGAAATATTTCGAAATATGTCCGTCAGGCCCCTTCCCTTGAGATAAATCTGCAAATATCTCGGAAACGAAGCGAGCTACGGCAAAATGTTACGAGACCTTTTTTGTAGAAAATTAGGTTTCCTACTTTTTATGTTCTATGATATTTTTTGATCAATTGCGTAGTTCTCGAGATATATCAAGATATTTAAAAGTTCCGAAGCCGCACAAACATAATAGAGATACAGAAACACCGTGGCCCCTTTCTTTGCGATAACTCTGCACTACTGCGAGCTGCAAATGCCACTTCCAGCTTAGCTGTGCAGAAGAAGAACAACAAGAAGAAGAAATATCTCGAAATATGTCCGTCAGGCCCCTTCCCTTGAGATAAATCTGCAACTATCTCGGAAACGAAGCGAGCTATCGCAAAATGTTAAGAGACCTTTTTTGTAGAGAATTATGTTTCCTACAAGCTATGTTCTATGGTATTTTTTGATCAGAAGCGTAGTTTTCGAGATATATCGAGATATTTAAAAGTTCCGAAGCCGCACCAACATAATAGAGATACGGAAACACGTGGCCCCTTTCTTTGAGATAACTCTGCACTATTGCGAGCTGCAAATGCCACTTCCAGCTTAGCTGTGCAGAAGAAGAACAACAAGAAGAAGAAATATCTCGAAATATGTCCGTCAGGCCCCTTCCCTTGAGATAAATCTGCAAATATCTCGGAAACAAAGCGAGCTATGGCAAAATGTTAAGAGACCTTTTTTGTAGAGAATTAAGTTTCCTACTTTTCATGTTCTATGATATTTTTTGATCAGATGCGTAGTTCTCGAGATATATCAAGATATTTAAAAGTTCCGAAGCCGCACCAACATAATAGAGATACAGAAACACCGTGGCCCCTTTCTTTGGGATAACTCTGCACTATTGCGAGCTGTAAATGCCACTTCCAGCTTAGCTGTGCAGAAGAAGAACAACAAGAAGAAGAAATATCTCGAAATATGTCCGTCAGACCCCTTCCCTTGAGATGAATCTGCAAATATCTCGGAAACGAAGCGAGCTATGGCAAAATGTTAAGAGACCTTTTTTGTAGAGAATAATGTTTCCTACAATTTACGTTCTATGATATTTTTTGATCAGAAGCGTAGTTCTCGAGATATATCAAGATATTTAAAAGTTCCGAAGCCGCACCAACATAATAGAGATACAGAAACACCGTGGCCCCTTTCTTTGAGATAACTCTGCACTAGTGCGAGCCGCAAATGCCACTTCCAGCTTAGCTGTGCAGAAGAAGAACAACAAGAAGAAGAAATATCTCGAAATATGTCCGTCAGGCCCCTTCCCTTGAGATAAATATGCAAATATCTCGGAAACGAAGCGAGCTATGGCAAAATGTTAAGAGACCTTTTTTGTAGAGAATTAAGTTTCCTACTTTTTATGTCCTATGATATTTTTTGATCAGATGCGTAGTTCTCGAGATATATCAAGATATTTAAAAGTTCCGAAGCCGCACCAACATAATAGAGATACAGAAACACCGTGGCCCCTTTCTTTGAGATAACTCTGCACTATTGCGAGCTGCAAATGCCACTTCCAGCTTAGCTGTGCAGAGGAAGAACAAGAAGAAGAAGAAGTATCTCGAAATATGTCCGTCAGGCCAGTTCCTTTGAGTTGAATCTGCAAATATCTCGGAAACGAAGCGAGCTATCGCAAAATGTTAAGAGACGTTTTTTGTAGAGAATTATGTTTCCTACAATTTATGTTCTATGATATTTTTTAATCAGAAGCGTAGTTTTCGAGATATATCGAGATATTTGAAAGTTCCGAAGACGCACCAACATAATAGAGATACAGAAACACCGTGGCCCCTTTCTTTGAGATAACTGTGCACTAGTGCGAGCCGCAAATGCCACTTCCAGCTTAGCTGTGCAGAAGAAGAACAACAAGAAGAAGAAATATCTCGAAATATGTCCGTCAGGCCCCTTCCCTTGAGATAAATCTGCAAATATCTCGGAAACGAAGCGAGCTATGGCAAAATGTGAAGAGACCTTTGTTGTTGAGAATTAAGTTTCCTACTTTTTATCTTCTATGATATTTTTTGATCAGATGCGTAGTTCTCGAGATATATCAAGATATTTAAAAGTTCCGAAGCCGCACCAACATAATAGAGATACAGAAACACCGTGGCCCCTTTCTTTGAGATAACTCTGCACGATTGCGAGCTGGAAATGCCACTTCCAGTTTAGCTGTGCAGAAGAAGAACAACAAGAAGAAGAAATATCTCGAAATATGTCCATCAGGACCCTTCCCTTGAGATAAATCTGCAAATATCTCGGAAACGAAGCGAGTTATGGCAAAATGTTAAGAGACCTTTTTTGTAGAGAATTAAGTTTCCTACTTTTTATCTTCTATGATATTTTTTGATCAGAAGCGTAGTTTTCGAGATATATCGAGATATTTAAAAGTTCCGAAGCCGCACCAACATAATAGAGATACAGAAACACCGTGGCCCCTTTCTTTGGGATAACTCTGCACTATTGCGAGCTGCAAATGCCACTTCCAGCTAAGCTGTGCAGAAGAAGAACAACAAGAAGAAGAAATATCTCGAAATATGTCCGTCAGGCCCCTTCCCTTGAGATAAATCTGCAAATATCTCGGAAACGAAGCGAGCTATGGCAAAATGTTAAGAGACCTTTTTTGTAGAGAATTAAGTTTCCTACTTTTCATGTTCTATGATATTTTTTGATCAGATGCGTAGTTCTCGAGATATATCAAGATATTTAAAAGTTCCGAAGCCGCACCAACATAATAGAGATACAGAAACACCGTGGCCCCTTTCTTTGGGATAACTCTGCACTATTGCGAGCTGTAAATGCCACTTCCAGCTTAGCTGTGCAGAAGAAGAACAACAAGAAGAAGAAATATCTCGAAATATGTCCGTCAGGCCCCTTCCCTTGAGATATATCTGCAAATATCTCGGAAACGAAGTGAGCTATGGCAAAATGTTGAGAGACCTTTTTTGTAGAGAATTATGTTTCCTACAATTTATGTTCTATGATATTTTTTGATCAGAAGCGTAGTTTTCGAGATATATCGAGATATTTAAAAGTTCCGAAGCCGCACCAACATAATAGAGATACAGAAACACCGTGGCCCCTTTCTTTGAGATAACTCTGCACTATTGCGAGCTGCAAATGCCACTTCCAGCTTAGCTGTGCAGAGGAAGAACAAGAAGAAGAAGAAGTATCTCGAAATATGTCCGTCAGGCCAGTTCCTTTGAGTTGAATCTGCAAATATCTCGGAAACGAAGCGAGCTATCGCAAAATGTTAAGAGACGTTTTTTGTAGAGAATTATGTTTCCTACAATTTATGTTCTATGATATTTTTTAATCAGAAGCGTAGTTTTCGAGATATATCGAGATATTTGAAAGTTCCGAAGACGCACCAACATAATAGAGATACAGAAACACCGTGGCCCCTTTCTTTGAGATAACTGTGCACTAGTGCGAGCCGCAAATGCCACTTCCAGCTTAGCTGTGCAGAAGAAGAACAACAAGAAGAAGAAATATCTCGAAATATGTCCGTCAGGCCCCTTCCCTTGAGATAAATCTGCAAATATCTCGGAAACGAAGCGAGCTATGGCAAAATGTGAAGAGACCTTTGTTGTTGAGAATTAAGTTTCCTACTTTTTATCTTCTATGATATTTTTTGATCAGATGCGTAGTTCTCGAGATATATCAAGATATTTAAAAGTTCCGAAGCCGCACCAACATAATAGAGATACAGAAACACCGTGGCCCCTTTCTTTGAGATAACTCTGCACGATTGCGAGCTGGAAATGCCACTTCCAGTTTAGCTGTGCAGAAGAAGAACAACAAGAAGAAGAAATATCTCGAAATATGTCCATCAGGACCCTTCCCTTGAGATAAATCTGCAAATATCTCGGAAACGAAGCGAGTTATGGCAAAATGTTAAGAGACCTTTTTTGTAGAGAATTAAGTTTCCTACTTTTTATCTTCTATGATATTTTTTGATCAGAAGCGTAGTTTTCGAGATATATCGAGATATTTAAAAGTTCCGAAGCCGCACCAACATAATAGAGATACAGAAACACCGTGGCCCCTTTCTTTGGGATAACTCTGCACTATTGCGAGCTGCAAATGCCACTTCCAGCTAAGCTGTGCAGAAGAAGAACAACAAGAAGAAGAAATATCTCGAAATATGTCCGTCAGGCCCCTTCCCTTGAGATAAATCTGCAAATATCTCGGAAACGAAGCGAGCTATGGCAAAATGTTAAGAGACCTTTTTTGTAGAGAATTAAGTTTCCTACTTTTCATGTTCTATGATATTTTTTGATCAGATGCGTAGTTCTCGAGATATATCAAGATATTTAAAAGTTCCGAAGCCGCACCAACATAATAGAGATACAGAAACACCGTGGCCCCTTTCTTTGGGATAACTCTGCACTATTGCGAGCTGTAAATGCCACTTCCAGCTTAGCTGTGCAGAAGAAGAACAACAAGAAGAAGAAATATCTCGAAATATGTCCGTCAGGCCCCTTCCCTTGAGATATATCTGCAAATATCTCGGAAACGAAGTGAGCTATGGCAAAATGTTGAGAGACCTTTTTTGTAGAGAATTATGTTTCCTACAATTTATGTTCTATGATATTTTTTGATCAGAAGCGTAGTTTTCGAGATATATCGAGATATTTAAAAGTTCCGAAGCCGCACCAACATAATAGAGATACAGAAACACCGTGGCCCCTTTCTTCGAGATAACTCTGCACTATTGCGAGCTGCAAATGCCACTTCCAGCTTAGCTGTGCAGAAGAAGAACAACAAGAAGAAGAAATATCTCGAAAAATGTCCGTCAGGCCCCTTCCCTTGAGATATATCTGCAAATATCTCGGAAACGAAGCGAGCTATGGCAAAATGTTAAGAGACCTTATTTGTAGAGAATTAAGTTTCCTACTTTTTATGTTCTATGATATTTTTTGATCAGATGCGTAGTTCTCGAGATATATCAAGATATTTAAAAGTTCCGAAGCCGCACCAACATAATAGAGATACAGAAACACCGTGGCCCCTTTCTTTGAGATAACTCTGCACTATTGCGAGCTGTAAATGCCACGTCCAGCTTAGCTGTGCAGATTGAAGAACAACAAGAAGAAGAAATATCTCGAAATATGTCCGTCAGACCCCTTCCCTTGAGATGAATCTGCAAATATCTCGGAAACGAAGCGAGCTATGGCAAAATGTTAAGAGACCTTTTTTGTAGAGAATAATGTTTCCTACAATTTACGTTCTATGATATTTTTTGATCAGAAGCGTAGTTCTCGAGATATATCAAGATATTTAAAAGTTCCGAAGCCGCACCAACATAATAGAGATACAGAAACACCGTGGCCCCTTTCTTTGAGATAACTCTGCACTAGTGCGAGCCGCAAATGCCACTTCCAGCTTAGCTGTGCAGAAGAAGAACAACAAGAAGAAGAAATATCTCGAAATATGTCCGTCAGGCCCCTTCCCTTGAGATAAATATGCAAATATCTCGGAAACGAAGCGAGCTATGGCAAAATGTTAAGAGACCTTTTTTGTAGAGAATTAAGTTTCCTACTTTTTATGTCCTATGATATTTTTTGATCAGATGCGTAGTTCTCGAGATATATCAAGATATTTAAAAGTTCCGAAGCCGCACCAACATAATAGAGATACAGAAACACCGTGGCCCCTTTCTTTGAGATAACTCTGCACTATTGCGAGCTGCAAATGCCACTTCCAGCTTAGCTGTGCAGAGGAAGAACAACAAGAAGAAGAAGTATCTCGAAATATGTCCGTCAGGCCCGTTCCTTTGAGCTGAATCTGCAAATATCTCGGAAACGAAGCGAGCTATGGCAAAATGTTAAGAGACGTTTTTTGTAGAGAATTAAGTTTCCTACATTTTATGTTCTATGATATTTTTTGATCAGACGCGTAGTTCTCGAGATATATCAAGATATTTAAAAGTTCCGAAGCCGCACCAACATAATAGAGATACAGAAACACCGTGGCCCCTTTCTTTGAGATAACTCTGCACTATTGCGAGCTGCAAATGCCACTTCCAGCTAAGCTGTGCAGAAGAAGAACAACAAGAAGAAGAAATATCTCGAAATATGTCCGTCAGGCCCCTTCCCTTGAGATAAATCTGCAAATATCTCGGAAACGAAGCGAGCTATGGCAAAATGTTAAGAGACCTTTTTTGTAGAGAATTAAGTTTCCTACTTTTCATGTTCTATGATATTTTTTGATCAGATGCGTAGTTCTCGAGATATATCAAGATATTTAAAAGTTCCGAAGCCGCACCAACATAATAGAGATACAGAAACACCGTGGCCCCTTTCTTTGGGATATCTCTGCACTATTGCGAGCTGTAAATGCCACTTCCAGCTTAGCTGTGCAGAAGAAGAACAACAAGAAGAAGAAATATCTCGAAATAAGTCCGTCAGGCCCCTTCCCTTGAGATATATCTGCAAATATCTCGGAAACGAAGTGAGCTATGGCAAAATGTTGAGAGACCTTTTTTGTAGAGAATTATGTTTCCTACAATTTATGTTCTATGATATTTTTTGATCAGAAGCGTAGTTTTCGAGATATATCGAGATATTTAAAAGTTCCGAAGCCGCACCAACATAATAGAGATACAGAAACACCGTGGCCCCTTTCTTTGAGATAACTCTGCACTAGTGCGAGCCGCAAATGCCACTTCCAGCTTAGCTGTGCAGAGGAAGAACAACAAGAAGAAGAAGTATCTCGAAATATGTCCGTCAGGCCCGTTCCTTTGAGCTGAATCTGCAAATATCTCGGAAACGAAGCGAGCTATGGCAAAATGTTAAGAGACGTTTTTTGTAGAGAATTAAGTTTCCTACATTTTATGTTCTATGATATTTTTTGATCAGACGCGTAGTTCTCGAGATATATCAAGATATTTAAAAGTTCCGAAGCCGCACCAACATAATAGAGATACAGAAACACCGTGGCCCCTCTCTTTGAGATAACTCTGCACTACTGCGAGCTGGAAATGCCACTTCCAGTTTAGCTGTGCAGAAGAAGAACAACAAGAAGAAGAAATATCTCGAAATATGTCCGTCAGGCCCCTTCCCTTGAGATATATCTGCAAATATCTCGGAAACGAAGCGAGCTATGGCAAAATGTTGAGAGACCTTTTTTGTAGAGAATTATGTTTCCTACAATTTATGTTCTATGATATTTTTTGATCAGAAGCGTAGTTTTCGAGATATATCGAGATATTTAAAAGTTCCGAAGCCGCACCAACATAATAGAGATACAGAAACACCGTGGCCCCTTTCTTCGAGATAACTCTGCACTATTGCGAGCTGCAAATGCCACTTCCAGCTTAGCTGTGCAGAAGAAGAACAACAAGAAGAAGAAATATCTCGAAAAATGTCCGTCAGGCCCCTTCCCTTGAGATATATCTGCAAATATCTCGGAAACGAAGCGAGCTATGGCAAAATGTTAAGAGACCTTATTTGTAGAGAATTAAGTTTCCTACTTTTTATGTTCGATAATATTTTTTGATCAGATGCGTAGTTCTCGAGATATATCAAGATATTTAAAAGTTCCGAAGCTGCACCAACATAATAGAGGTACAGAAACACCGTGGCCTCTTTCTCTGAGATAACTCTGCACTATTGCGAGCTGCAAATGCCACTTCGAGCTTAGCTGTGCAGAAGAAGAACAACAAGAAGAAGAAATATCTCGAAATATGTCCGTCAGACCCCTTCCCTTGAGATGAATCTGCAAATATCTCGGAAACGAAGCGAGCTATGGCAAAATGTTAAGAGACCTTTTTTGTAGAGAATAATGTTTGCTACAATTTACGTTCTATGATATTTTTTGATCAGAAGCGTAGTTCTCGAGATATATCAAGATATTTAAAAGTTCCGAAGCCGCACCAACATAATAGAGATACAGAAACACCGTGGCCCCTTTCTTTGAGATAACTCTGCACTAGTGCGAGCCGCAAATGCCACTTCCAGCTTAGCTGTGCAGAAGAAGAACAACAAGAAGAAGAAATATCTCGAAATATGTCCGTCAGGCCCCTTCCCTTGAGATAAATATGCAAATATCTCGGAAACGAAGCGAGCTATGGCAAAATGTTAAGAGACCTTTTTTGTAGAGAATTAAGTTTCCTACTTTTTATGTCCTATGATATTTTTTGATCAGATGCGTAGTTCTCGAGATATATCAAGATATTTAAAAGTTCCGAAGCCGCACCAACATAATAGAGATACAGAAACACCGTGGCCCCTTTCTTTGAAATAACTCTGCACTATTGCGAGCTGCAGATGCCACTTCCAGCTTAGCTGTGCAGAGGAAGAACAACAAGAAGAAAAAATATCTCGAAATATGTCCGTCAGGCCAGTTCCTTTGAGCTGAATCTGGAAATATCTCGGAAACGAAGCGAGCTATGGCAAAATGTTAAGAGACGTTTTTTGTAGAGAATTATGTTTCCTACAATTTATGTTCTATGATATTTTTTGATCAGAAGCGTAGTTTTCGAGATATATCGAGATATTTAAAAGTTCCGAAGCCGCACCAACATAATAGAGATACAGAAACACCGTGGCCCCTTTCTTTGAGATAACGCTGCACTATTGCGAGCTGTAAATGCCACTTCCAGCTTAGCTGTGCAGAAGAAGAACAACAAGAAGAAGAAATATCTCGAAATATGTCCGTCAGACCCCTTCCCTTGAGATAAATCTGCAAATATCTCGGAAACGAAGCGAGCTATGGCAAAATGTTGAGAGACCTTTTTTGTAGAGAATTATGTTTCCCACAATTTACGTTCTATGATATTTTTTGATCAGAAGCGTAGTTTTCGAGATATATCGAGATATTTAAAAGATCCGAAGCCGCACCAACATAATAGAGATACAGAAACACCGTGGCCCCTTTCTTCGAGATAACTCTGCACTATTGCGAGCTGCAACTGCCACTTCCAGCTTAGCTGTGCAGAAGAAGACCAACAAGAAGAAGAAATATCTCGAAATATGTCCGTCAGGCCCCTTCCCTTGAGATAAATCTGCAAATATCTCGGAAACGAAGCGAGCTATGGCAAAATGTTAAGAGACCTTATTTGTGGAGAATTAAGTTTCCTACTTTTTATGTTCTATGATATTATTTGATCAGATGCGTAGTTCTCGAGATATATCAAGATATTTAAAAGTTCCGAAGCCGCACCAACATAATAGAGATACAGAAACACCGTGGCCCCTTTCTTTGAGATAACTCTGCACTATTGCGAGCTGCAAATGCCACTTCCAGCTTAGCTGTGCAGAAGAAGAACAACAAGAAGAAGAAATATCTCGAAATATGTCCGTCAGGCCCCTTCCCTTGCGATAAATCTGCATATATCTCGGAAGCGAAGCGAGCTATGGCAAAATGTTAAGAGACCTTTTTAGTAGAGAATTATGTTTCCTACAATTTATGTTCTATGATATTTTTTGATCAGAAGCGTAGTTTTCGAGATATATCAAGATATTTAAAAGTTCCGAAGCCGCACCAACATAATAGAGATACAGAAACACCGTGGCCCCTTTCTTTCAGATAACTCTGCACTATTGCGAGCTGGAAATGCCGCTTCCAGTTTAGCTGTGCAGAAGAAGAACAACAAGAAGAAGAAATATCTCGAAATATGTCCGTCAGGCCCCTTCCCTTGAGATAAATCTGCATATATCTCGGAAACGAAGCGGGCTAAGGTAAAATGTTGAGAGACCTTTTTTGTAGAGAATTAAGTTTTCTACTTTTTATGTTCTATGATATTTTTTGATCAGATGCGTAGTTCTCGAGATATATCAAGATATTTAAAAGTTCCGAAGCTGCACCAACATAATAGAGGTACAGAAACACCGTGGCCTCTTTCTTTGAGATAACTCTGCACTGTTGCGAGCTGCAAATGCCACTTCGAGCTTAGCTGTGCAGAAGAAGAACAACAAGAAGAAGAAATATCTCGAAATATGTCCGTCAGACCCCTTCCCTTGAGATGAATCTGCAAATATCTCGGAAACGAAGCGAGCTATGGCAAAATGTTAAGAGACCTTTTTTGTAGAGAATAATGTTTCCTACAATTTACGTTCTATGATATTTTTTGATCAGAAGCGTAGTTCTCGAGATATATCAAGATATTTAAAAGTTCCGAAGCCGCACCAACATAATAGAGATACCGAAACACCGTGGCCCCTTTCTTTGAGATAACTCTGCACTAGTGCGAGCCGCAAATGCCACTTCCAGCTTAGCTGTGCAGAAGAAGAACAACAAGAAGAAGAAATATCTCGAAATATGTCCGTCAGACGCCTTCCCTTGAGATGAATCTGCAAATATCTCGGAAACGAAGCGAGCTATGGCAAAATGTTAAGAGACCTTTTTTGTAGAGAATTAAGTTTCCTACTTTTTATGTTCTATGATATTTTTTGATCAGATGCGTAGTTCTCGAGATATATCAAGATATCTAAAAGTTCCGAAGCCGCACCAACATAATAGAGATACAGAAACACCGTGGCCCCTTTCTTCGAGATAACTCTGCACTATTGCGAGCTGCAAATGCCACTTCCAGCTTAGCTGTGCAGAAGAAGAACAACAAGAAGAAGAAATATCTCGAAATATGTCCGTCAGGCCCCTTCCCTTGAGATATATCTGCAAATATCTCGGAAACGAAGCGAGCTATGGCAAAATGTTAAGAGACCTTTTTTGTAGAGAATTATGTTTCCTACAATTTATGTTCTATGATATTTTTTGATCCGAAGCGTAGTTTTCGAGATATATCGAGATATTTAAAAGTTCCGAAGCCGCACCAACATAATAGAGATACAGAAACACCGTGGCCCCTTTCGTTGAGATAACTCTGCACTAGTGCGAGCCGCAAATGCCACTTCCAGCTTAGCTGTGCAGAAGAAGAACAACAAGAAGAAGAAATATCTCGAAATATGTCCGTCAGGCCCCTTCCCTTGAGATAAATCTGCAAATATCTCGGAAACGAAGCGAGCTATGGCAAAATGTTATGAGACGTTTTTTGTAGAGAATTATGTTTCCTACAATTTATGTTCTATGATATTTTTTGATCAGAAGCGTAGTTTTCGAGATATATCGAGATATTTAAAAGTTCCGAAGCCGCACCAACATAATAGGGATACAGAAACACCGTGGCCCCTTTCTTTGAGATAACTCTGCACTAGTGCGAGCCGCAAATGCCACTTCCAGCTTAGCTGTGCAGAAGAAGAACAACAAGAAGAAGAAATATCTCGAAATATGTCCGTCAGGCCCCTTCCCTTGAGATAAATCTGCAAATATCTCGGAAACGAAGCGAGGTATGGCCAATTGTTAAGAGACCTTTTTTGTAGAGAATTAAGTTTCCTACTTTTTATGTTCTATGATATTTTTTGATCAGATGCGTAGTTCTCGAGATATATCAAGATATTTAAAAGTTCCGAAGCCGCACCAACATAATAGAGATACAGAAACACCGTGGCCCCTTTCTTTGAGATAACTCTGCACTATTGCGAGCTGTAAATGCCACTTCCAGCTTAGCTGTGCAGAAGAAGAACAACAAGAAGAAGAAATATCTCGAAATATGTCCGTCAGGCCCCTTCCCTTGAGATAGATCTGCAAATATCTCGGAAACGAAGCTAGCTATGGCAAAATGTTAAGAGACCTTTTTTGTAGAGAATTATGTTTCCTACAATTTATGTTCTATGATATTTTTTGATCAGAAGCGTAGTTTTCGAGATATATCGAGATATTTAAAAGTTCCGAAGCCGCACCAACATAATAGAGATACAGAAACACCGTGGTCCCTTTCTTTGAGATAACTCTGCACCAGTGCGAGCCGCAAATGCCACTTCCAGCTTAGCTGTGCAGAAGAAGAACAACAAGAAGAAGAAATATCTCGAAATATGTCCGTCAGGCCCCTTCCCTTGAGATATATCTGCAAATATCTCGGAAACGAAGCGAGCTATGGCAAAATGTTAAGAGACCTTTTTTGTAGAGAATTAAGGTTCCTACTTTTTATCTTCTATGATATTTTTTGATCAAATGCGTAGTTCTCGAGATATATCAAGATATTTAAAAGTTCCGAAGCCGCACCAACATAATAGAGATACAGAAACACCGTGGCCCCTCTCTTTGAGATAACTCTGCACTACTGCGAGCTGGAAATGCCACTTCCAGTTTAGCTGTGCAGAAGAAGAACAACAAGAAGAAGAAATATCTCGAAATATGTCCGTCGGGCCCCTTCCCTTGAGATATATCTGCAAATATCTCGGAAACGAAGCGAGCTATGACAAAATGTTAAGAGACCTTTTTTGTAGAGAATTATGTTTCCTACAATTTATGTTCTATGATATTTTTTGATCAGAAGCGTAGTTTTCGAGATATATCGAGATATTTAAAAGTTCCGAAGCCGCACCAACATAATAGAGATACAGAAACACCGTGGCCCCTTTCTTTGAGATAACTCTGCACTAGTGCGAGCCGCAAATGCCACTGCCAGCTTAGCTGTGCAGAAGAAGAACAACAAGAAGAAGAAATATCTCGAAATATGTCCGTCAGGCCCCTTCCCTTGAGATAAATCTGCAAATATCTCGGAAACGAAGCGAGCTATGGCAAAATGTTAAGAGACCTTTTTTGTAGACAATTAAGTTTCCTACTTTTTATGTTCTATGATATTTTTTGATCAGATGCGTAGTTCTCGAGATATATCAAGATATTTAAAAGTTCCGAAGCCGCACCAACATAATAGAGATACAGAAACACCGTGGCCCCTTTCTTTGAGATAACTCTGCACTATTGCGAGCTGCAAATGCCACTTCCAGCTTAGCTGTGCAGAAGAAGAACAACAAGAAGAAGAAATATCTCGAAATATGTCCGTCAGGCCACTTCCCTTGAGATAAATCTGCAAATATCTCGGAAACGAAGCGAGCTATGGCAAAATGTTGAGAGACCTTTTTTGTAGAGAATTAAGTTTCCTACTATTTATGTTCCATGATATTTTTGGATCAGATGCGTAGTTCTCGAGATATATCAAGATATTTAAAAGTTCCGAAGCCGCACCAACATAATAGAGATACAGAAACACCGTGGCCCCTTTCTTTGAGATAACTCTGCACTAGTGCGAGCCGCAAATGCCACTTCCAGCTTAGCTGTGCAGAAGAAGAACAACAAGAAGAAGAAATATCTCGAAATATGTCCGTCAGGCCCCTTCCCTTGAGATAAATCTGCAAATATCTCGGAAACGAAGCGAGCTATGGCAAAATGTTAAGAGACCTTTTTTGTAGAGAATTAAGTTTCCTACTTTTTATCTTCTATGATATTTTTTGATCAGATGCGTAGTTCTCGAGATATATCAAGATATTTAAAAGTTCCGATGCCGCACCAACATAATAGAGATACAGAAACACCGTGGCCCCTTTCTTTGAGATAACTCTGCACTATTGCGAGCTGTAAATGCCACTTCCAGCTTAGCTGTGCAGAAGAAGAACAACAAGAAGAAGAAATATCTCGAAATATGTCCGTCAGGCCCCTTCCCTTGAGATAAATCTGCAAATATCTCGGAAACGAAGCGAGCTATGGCAAAATGTTAAGAGACCTTTTTTGTAGACAATTAAGTTTCCTACTTTTTATGTTCTATGATATTTTTTGATCGGATGCGTAGTTCTCGAGATATATCAAGATATTTAAAAGTTCCGAAGCCGCACCAACATAATAGAGATACAGAAACACCGTGGCCCCTTTCTTTGAGATAACTCTGCACTATTGCGAGCTGCAAATGCCACTTCCAGCTTAGCTGTGCAGAAGAAGAACAACAAGAAGAAGAAATATCTCGAAATATGTCCGTCAGGCCCCTTCCCTTGAGATAAATCTGCAAATATCTCGGAAACGAAGCGAGCTATGGCAAAATGTTGAGAGACCTTTTTTGTAGTGAATTAAGTTTCCTACTATTTATGTTCCATGATATTTTTGGATCAGATGCGTAGTTCTCGAGATATATCAAGATATTTAAAAGTTCCGAAGCCGCACCAACATAATAGAGATACAGAAACACCGTGGCCCCTTTCTTTGAGATAACTCTGCACTAGTGCGAGCCGCAAATGCCACTTCCAGCTTAGCTGTGCAGAAGAAGAACAACAAGAAGAAGAAATATCTCGAAATATGTCCGTCAGGCCCCTTCCCTTGAGATAAATCTGCAAATATCTCGGAAACGAAGCGAGCTATGGCAAAATGTTAAGAGACCTTTTTTGTAGAGAATTAAGTTTCCTACTTTTTATCTTCTATGATATTTTTGGATCAGATGCGTAGTTCTCGAGATATATCAAGATATTTAAAAGTTCCGAAGCCGCACCAACATAATAGAGATACAGAAACACCGTGGCCCCTTTCTTTGAGATAACTCTGCACTATTGCGAGCTGTAAATGCCACTTCCAGCTTAGCTGTGCAGAAGAAGAACAACAAGAAGAAGAAATATCTCGAAATATGTCCGCCAGGCCCCTTTCCTTGAGATATATCTGCAAATATCTCGGAAACGAAGCGAGCTATGGCAAAATGTTAAGAGACCTTTTTTGTAGAGAATTCTGTTTCCTACAATTTATGTTCTATGATATTTTTTGATCAGAAGCGTAGTTTTCGAGATATATCGAGATATTTAAAAGTTCCGAAGCCGCACCAACATAATAGAGATACAGAAACACCGTGGCCCCTTTCTTTGAGATAACTCTGCACTAGAGCGAATGCCACTTCCAGCTTAGCTGTGCAGAAGAAGAACCACAAGAAGAAGAAATATCTCGAAATATGTCCGTCAGGCCACTTCCCTTGAGATAAATCTGCAAATATCTCGGAAACGAAGCGAGCTATGGCAAAATGTTAAGAGACCTTTTTTGTAGAGAATTATGTTTCCTACTTTTTATGTTCTATGATATTTTTTGATCAGACGCGTAGCTCTCGAGATATATCAAGATATTTAAAAGTTCCGAAGCCGCACCAACATAATAGAGATACAGAAACAGCGTGGCCCCTTTCTTTGAGATATCTCTGCACTATTGCGAGCTGCAAATGCCACTTCCAGCTTAGCTGCGCAGAAGAAGAACAACAAGAAGAAGAAATATCTCGAAATATGTCCGTCAGGCCCCTTCCCTTGAGATAAATCTGCAAATATCTCGGAAACGAAGCGAGCTATGGCAAAATGTTAAGAGACCTTATTTGCAGAGAATTAAGTTTCCTACTTTTTATGTTCTATGATATTTTTTGATCAGATGCGTAGTTCTCGAGATATATCAAGATATTTAAAAGTTCCGAAGCCGCACCAACATAATAGAGATACAGAAACACCGTGGCCCCTTTCTTTGAGATAACTCTGCACTATTGCGAGCTGCAAATGCCACTTCCAGCTTAGCTGTGCAGAAGAAGAACAACAAGAAGAAGATATATCTCGAAATATGTCCGTCAGGCCCCTTCCCTTGAGATAAATCTGCAAATATCTCGGAAACGAAGCGAGCTATGGCAAAATGTTAAGAGACCTTATTTGTAGAGAATTAAGTTTGCTACTTTTTATGTTCTATGATAGTTTTTGATCAGATGCGTAGTTCTCGAGATATATCAAGATATTTAAAAGTTCCGAAGCCGCACCAACATAATAGAGATACAGAAACACCGTGGCCCCTTTCTTTGAGATAACTCTGCACTAGTGCGAGCCGCAAATGCCACTTCCAGCTTAGCTGTGCAGAAGAAGAACAACAAGAAGAAGAAATATCTCGAAATATGTCCGTCAGGCCCCTTCCCTTGAGATAAATCTGCAAATATCTCGGAAACGAAGCGAGCTATGGCAAAATGTTAAGAGACCTTTTTTGTAGAGAATTATGTCTCCTACAAGTTATGTTCTATGATATTTTTTGATCAGAAGCGTAGTTTTCGAGATATATCGAGATATTTAAAAGTTCCGAAGCCGCACCAACATAATAGAGATACAGAAACACCGTGGCCCCTTTCTTTGAGATAACTCTGCACTAGTGCGGGCCGCAAATGCCACTTCCAGCTTAGCTGTGCAGAAGAAGAACAACGAGAAGAAGAAATATCTCGAAATATGTCCGTCAGGCCCCTTCCCTTGAGATAAATCAGCAAATATCTCGGAAACAAAGCGAGCTATGGCAAAATGTTAAGAGACCTTTGTTGTAGAGAATTAAGTTTCGTACTTTTTATGTTCTATGATATTTTTTGATCAGATGCGTAGTTCTCGAGATATATCAAGATATTTAAAAGTTCCGAAGCCGCACCAACATAATAGAGATACAGAAACACCGTGGCCCCTTTCTTTGAGATAACTCTGCACTATTGCGAGCTGGAAATGCCACTTCCAGTTTAGCTGTGCAGAATAAGAACAACAAGAAGAAGAAATATCTCGAAATATGTCCGTCAGGCCCCTTCCCTTGAGATAAATCAGCAAATATCTCGGAAACGAAGCGAGCTATGGCATAATGTTAAGAGACCTTTTTTGTAGAGAATTAAGTTTCCTACTTTTTATGTTCTATGATATTTTTTGATCAGATGCGTAGTTCTCGAGATATATCAAGATATTTAAAAGTTCCGAAGCCGCACCAACATAATAGAGATACAGAAACACCGTGGCCCCTTTCTTTGAGATAGCTCTGCACTAGTGCGAGCCGCAAATGCCACTTCCAGCTTAGCTGTGCAGAAGAAGAACAACAAGAAGAAGAAATATCTCGAAATATGTCCGTCAGGCCCCTTCCCTTGAGATAAATCTGCAAATATCTCGGAAACGAAGCGAGCTATGGCAAAATGTTAAGAGACCTTTTTTGTAGAGAATTAAGTTTCCTACTTTCTATGTTCTATGATATTTTTTGATCAGATGCGTACTTCTCGAGATATATCAAGATATTTAAAAGTTCCGAAGCCGCACCAACATAATAGAGATACAGAAACACCGTGGCCCCTTTCTTTGAGATAACTCTGCACTATTGCGAGCTGCAAATGCCACTTCCAGCTTAGCTGTGCAGAAGAAGAACAACAAGAAGAAGATATATCTCGAAATATGTCCGTCAGGCCCCTTCCCTTGAGATAAATCTGCAAATATCTCGGAAACGAAGCGAGCTATGGCAAAATGTTAAGAGACCTTATTTGTAGAGAATTAAGTTTCCTACTTTTTATGTTCTATGATATTTTTTGATCAGATGCGTAGTTCTCGAGATATATCAAGATATTTAAAAGTTCCGAAGCCGCACCAACATAATAGAGATACAGAAACACCGTGGCCCCTTTCGTTGAGATAACTCTGCACTAGTGCGAGCCGCAAATGCCACTTCCAGCTTAGCTGTGCAGAAGAAGAACAACAAGAAGAAGAAATATCTCGAAATATGTCCGTCAGGCCCCTTCCCTTGAGATAAATCTGCAAATATCTCGGAAACAAAGCGAGCTATGGCAAAATGTTAAGAGACCTTTTTTGTAGAAAATTAGGTTTCCTACTTTTTATGTTCTATGATATTTTTTGATCAGATGCGTAGTTCTCGAGATATATCAAGATATTTAAAAGTTCCGAAGCCGCACCAACGTAATAGAGATACAGAAACACCGTGGCCCCTTTCTTTGAGATAACTCTACACTATTGCGAGCTGGAAACGCCACTTCCAGTTTAGCTGTGCAGAAGAAGAACAACAAGAAGAAGAAATATCTCGAAATATGTCCGTCAGGCCCCTTCCCTTGAGATATATCTGCAAATATCTCGGAAACGAAACGAGCTATGGCAAAATGTTAAGAGACCTTTTTTGTAGAGAATTATGTTTCCTACAATTTATGTTCTATGATATTTTTTGATCAGAAGCGTAGTTTTCGAGATATATCGAGATATTTAAAAGTTCCGAAGCCGCACCAACATAATAGAGATACAGAAACACCGTGGCCCCTTTCTTTGAGATAACTCTGCACTAGTGCGGGCCGCAAATGCCACTTCCAGCTTAGCTGTGCAGAAGAAGAACAACAAGAAGAAGAAATATCTCCAAATATGTCCCTCAGGCCCCTTCCCTTGAGATAAATCTGCAAATATCTCGGAAACGAAGCGAGCTAAGGCAAAATGTTAAGAGACTTTATTTGTAGAGAATTAAGTTTCCTACTTTTTATGTTCTATGATATTTTTTGATCAGATGCGTAGTTCTCGAGATATATCGAGATATTTAAAAGTTCCGAAGCCGCACCAACATAATAGAGATACAGAAACACCGTGGCCCCTTTCTTTGAGATAACTCTGCACTATTGCGAGCTGCAAATGCCACTTCCAGCTTAGCTGTGCAGAAGAAGAACAACAAGAAGAAGAAATATCTCGAAATATGTCCGTCAGGCCCCTTCCCTTGAGATAAATCTGCAACTATCTCGGAAACGAAGCGAGCTATGGCAAAATGTTAAGAGACCTTTTTTGTAGAGAATTATGTTTCCTACAAGCTATGTTCTATGGTATTTTTTGATCAGAAGCGTAGTTTTCGAGATATATCGAGATATTTAAAAGTTCCGAAGCCGCACCAACATAATAGAGATACAGAAACACGTGGCCCTTTTCTTTGAGATAACTCTGCACTATTGCGAGCTGCAAATGCCACTTCCAGCTTAGCTGTGCAGAAGAAGAACAACAAGAAGAAGAAATATCTCGAAATATGTCCGTCAGGCCCCTTCCCTTGAGATAAATCTGCAAATATCTCGGAAACGAAGCGAGCTATGGCAAAATGTTAAGAGACCTTATCTGTAGAGAATTAAGTTTCCCACTTTTTATGTTCTATGGTATTTTTTGATCAGAAGCGTAGTTTTCGAGATATATCGAGATATTTAAAAGTTCCGAAGCGGCACGAACATAATAGAGATACAGAAACACGTGGCCCCTTTCTTTGAGATAACTCTGCACTATTGCGAGCTGCAAATGCCACTTCCAGCTTAGCTGTGCAGAAGAAGAACAACAAGAAGAAGAAATATCTCGAAATATGTCCGTCAGGCCCCTTCCCTTGAGATAAATCTGCAAATATCTCGGAAACAATGCGAGCTATGGCAAAATAGTAAGAGATCTTTTTTGTAGGAAATTAAGTTTCCTACTATTTATGTTCTATGATATTTTTTGATCAGATGTGTAGTTCTCGAGATATATCAAGATATTTAAAAGTTCCGAAGCCGCACCAACATAATAGAGATACAGAAACACCGTGGCCCCTTTCTTTGAGATAACTCTGCACTATTGCGAGCTGTAAATGCCACTTCCAGCTTAGCTGTGCAGAAGAAGAACAACAAGAAGAAGAAATATCACGAAATATGTCCGTCAGGCCCCTTCCCTTGAGATAAATCTGCAAATATCACGGAAACGAAGCGAGCTATGGCAAAATGTTAAGAGACCTTTTTTGTAGAGAATTAAGTTTCCTACTTTTTATGTTCTATGATATTTTTTGATCAGATGCGTAGTTCTCGAGATATATCAAGATATTTAAAAGCTCCGAAGCTGCACCAACATAATAGAGGTACAGAAACACCGTGGCCCCTTTCTTTGAGATAACTCTGCACTATTGCGAGCTGCAAATGCCACTTCCAGCTTAGCTGTGCAGAAGAAGAACAACAAGAATAAGAAATATTTCGAAATATGTCCGTCAGGCCCCTTCCCTTGAGATAAATCTGCAAATATCTCGGAAACGAAGCGAGCTACGGCAAAATGTTAAGAGACCTTTTTTGTAGAAAATTAGGTTTCCTACTTTTTATGTTCTATGATATTTTTTGATCAGATGCGTAGTTCTCGAGATATATCAAGATATTTAAAAGTTCCGAAGCCGCACAAACATAATAGAGATACAGAAACACCGTGGCCCCTTTCTTTGCGATAACTCTGCACTATTGCGAGCTGCAAATGCCACTTCCAGCTTAGCTGTGCAGAAGAAGAACAACAAGAAGAAGAAATATCTCGAAATATGTCCGTCAGGCCCCTTCCCTTGAGATAAATCTGCAAATATCTCGGAAACGAAGCGAGCTATGGCAAAATGTTAAGAGACCTTATCTGTAGAGAATTAAGTTTCCCACTTTTTATGTTCTATGGTATTTTTTGATCAGAAGCGTAGTTTTCGAGATATATCGAGATATTTAAAAGTTCCGAAGCGGCACGAACATAATAGAGATACAGAAACACGTGGCCCCTTTCTTTGAGATAACTCTGCACTATTGCGAGCTGCAAATGCCACTTCCAGCTTAGCTGTGCAGAAGAAGAACAACAAGAAGAAGAAATATCTCGAAATATGTCCGTCAGGCCCCTTCCCTTGAGATAAATCTGCAAATATCTCGGAAACAATGCGAGCTATGGCAAAATAGTAAGAGATCTTTTTTGTAGGAAATTAAGTTTCCTACTATTTATGTTCTATGATATTTTTTGATCAGATGTGTAGTTCTCGAGATATATCAAGATATTTAAAAGTTCCGAAGCCGCACCAACATAATAGAGATACAGAAACACCGTGGCCCCTTTCTTTGAGATAACTCTGCACTATTGCGAGCTGTAAATGCCACTTCCAGCTTAGCTGTGCAGAAGAAGAACAACAAGAAGAAGAAATATCACGAAATATGTCCGTCAGGCCCCTTCCCTTGAGATAAATCTGCAAATATCACGGAAACGAAGCGAGCTATGGCAAAATGTTAAGAGACCTTTTTTGTAGAGAATTAAGTTTCCTACTTTTTATGTTCTATGATATTTTTTGATCAGATGCGTAGTTCTCGAGATATATCAAGATATTTAAAAGCTCCGAAGCTGCACCAACATAATAGAGGTACAGAAACACCGTGGCCCCTTTCTTTGAGATAACTCTGCACTATTGCGAGCTGCAAATGCCACTTCCAGCTTAGCTGTGCAGAAGAAGAACAACAAGAATAAGAAATATTTCGAAATATGTCCGTCAGGCCCCTTCCCTTGAGATAAATCTGCAAATATCTCGGAAACGAAGCGAGCTACGGCAAAATGTTAAGAGACCTTTTTTGTAGAAAATTAGGTTTCCTACTTTTTATGTTCTATGATATTTTTTGATCAGATGCGTAGTTCTCGAGATATATCAAGATATTTAAAAGTTCCGAAGCCGCACAAACATAATAGAGATACAGAAACACCGTGGCCCCTTTCTTTGCGATAACTCTGCACTATTGCGAGCTGCAAATGCCACTTCCAGCTTAGCTGTGCAGAAGAAGAACAACAAGAAGAAGAAATATCTCGAAATATGTCCGTCAGGCCCCTTCCCTTGAGATAAATCTGCAAATATCTCGGAAACGAAGCGAGCTATGGCAAAATGTTAAGAGACCTTATCTGTAGAGAATTAAGTTTCCCACTTTTTATGTTCTATGGTATTTTTTGATCAGAAGCGTAGTTTTCGAGATATATCGAGATATTTAAAAGTTCCGAAGCGGCACGAACATAATAGAGATACAGAAACACGTGGCCCCTTTCTTTGAGATAACTCTGCACTATTGCGAGCTGCAAATGCCACTTCCAGCTTAGCTGTGCAGAAGAAGAACAACAAGAAGAAGAAATATCTCGAAATATGTCCGTCAGGCCCCTTCCCTTGAGATAAATCTGCAAATATCTCGGAAACAATGCGAGCTATGGCAAAATAGTAAGAGATCTTTTTTGTAGGAAATTAAGTTTCCTACTATTTATGTTCTATGATATTTTTTGATCAGATGTGTAGTTCTCGAGATATATCAAGATATTTAAAAGTTCCGAAGCCGCACCAACATAATAGAGATACAGAAACACCGTGGCCCCTTTCTTTGAGATAACTCTGCACTATTGCGAGCTGCAAATGCCACTTCCAGCTTAGCTGTGCAGAAGAAGAACAACAAGAAGAAGAAATATCTCGAAATATGTCCGTCAGGCCCCTTCCCTTGAGATAAATCTGCAACTATCTCGGAAACGAAGCGAGCTATGGCAAAATGTTAAGAGACCTTTTTTGTAGAGAATTATGTTTCCTACAAGCTATGTTCTATGATATTTTTTGATCAGATGCGTAGTTCTCGAGATATATCAAGATATTTAAAAGCTCCGAAGCTGCACCAACATAATAGAGGTACAGAAACACCGTGGCCCCTTTCTTTGAGATAACTCTGCACTATTGCGAGCTGCAAATGCCACTTCCAGCTTAGCTGTGCAGAAGAAGAACAACAAGAATAAGAAATATTTCGAAATATGTCCGTCAGGCCCCTTCCCTTGAGATAAATCTGCAAATATCTCGGAAACGAAGCGAGCTACGGCAAAATCTTAAGAGACCTTTTTTGTAGAAAATTAGGTTTCCTACTTTTTATGTTCTATGATATTTTTTGATCAGATGCGTAGTTCTCGAGATATATCAAGATATTTAAAAGTTCCGAAGCCGCACAAACATAATAGAGATACAGAAACACCGTGGCCCCTTTCTTTGCGATAACTCTGCACTATTGCGAGCTGCAAATGCCACTTCCAGCTTAGCTGTGCAGAAGAAGAACAACAAGAAGAAGAAATATCTCGAAATATGTCCGTCAGGCCCCTTCCCTTGAGATAAATCTGCAAATATCTCGGAAACGAAGCGAGCTATGGCAAAATCTTAAGAGACCTTATTTGTAGAGAATTAAGTTTCCTACTTTTTATGTTCTATGATATTTTTTGATCAGATGCGTAGTTCTCGAGATATATCGAGATATTTAAAAGTTCCGAAGCCGCACCAACATAATAGAGATACAGAAACACCGTGGCCCCTTTCTTTGAGATAACTCTGCACTATTGCGAGCTGCAAATGCCACTTCCAGCTTAGCTGTGCAGAAGAAGAACAACAAGAAGAAGAAATATCTCGAAATATGTCCGTCAGGCCCCTTCCCTTGAGATAAATCTGCAACTATCTCGGAAACGAAGCGAGCTATGGCAAAATGTTAAGAGACCTTTTTTGTAGAGAATTATGTTTCCTACAAGCTATGTTCTATGATATTTTTTGATCAGATGCGTAGTTTTCGAGATATATCGAGATATTTAAAAGTTCCGAAGCCGCACCAACATAATAGAGATACAGAAACACCGTGGCCCCTTTCGTTGAGATAACTCTGCACTATTGCGAGCTGCAAATGCCACTTCCAGCTTAGCTGTGCAGAAGAAGAACAACAAGAAGAAGAAATATCTCGAAATATGTCCGTCAGGCCCCTTCCCTTGAGATAAATCTGCAAATATCTCGGAAACGAAGCGAGCTATGGCAAAATGTTAAGAGACCTTTTTTGTAGAGAATTAAGTTTCCTACTTTCTATGTTCTATGATATTTTTTGATCAGATGCGTACTTCTCGAGATATATCAAGATATTTAAAAGTTCCGAAGCCGCACCAACATAATAGAGATACAGAAACACCGTGGCCCCTTTCGTTGAGATAACTCTGCACTAGTGCGAGCCGCAAATGCCACTTCCAGCTTAGCTGTGCAGAAGAAGAACAACAAGAAGAAGAAATATCTCGAAATATGTCCGTCAGGCCCCTTCCCTTGAGATAAATCTGCAAATACCTCGGAAACGAAGCGAGCTATGGCAAAATGTTAAGAGACCTTTTTTGTAGAGAATTAAGTTTCCTACTTTCTATGTTCTATGATATTTTTTGATCAGATGCGTAGTTCTCGAGATATATCAAGATATTTAAAAGTTCCGAAGCCGCACCAACATAATGGAGATACAGAAACACCGTGGCCCCTTTCTTTCAGATAACTCTGCGCTATTGCGAGCTGGAAACGCCACTTCCAGTTTAGCTGTGCAGAAGAAGAACAACAAGAAGAAGAAATATCTCGAAATATGTCCGTCAGGCCCCTTCCCTTGAGATATATCTGCAAATATCTCGGAAACTAAGCGAGCTACGGCAAAATGTTAAGAGACCTTTTTTGTAGAAAATTAGGTTTCCTACTTTTTATGTTCTATGATATTTTTTGATCAGATGCGTAGTTCTCGAGATATATCAAGATATTTAAAAGTTCCGAAGCCGCACAAACATAATAGAGATACAGAAACACCGTGGCCCCTTTCTTTGCGATAACTCTGCACTATTGCGAGCTGCAAATGCCACTTCCAGCTTAGCTGTGCAGAAGAAGAACAACAAGAAGAAGAAATATCTCGAAATATGTCCGTCAGGCCCCTTCCCTTGAGATAAATCTGCAAATATCTCGGAAACAATGCGAGCTATGGCAAAATAGTAAGAGATCTTTTTTGTAGGAAATTAAGTTTCCTACTATTTATGTTCTATGATATTTTTTGATCAGATGTGTAGTTCTCGAGATATATCAAGATATTTAAAAGTTCCGAAGCCGCACCAACATAATAGAGATACAGAAACACCGTGGCCCCTTTCTTTGAGATAACTCTGCACTATTGCGAGCTGTAAATGCCACTTCCAGCTTAGCTGTGCAGAAGAAGAACAACAAGAAGAAGAAATATCACGAAATATGTCCGTCAGGCCCCTTCCCTTGAGATAAATCTGCAAATATCACGGAAACGAAGCGAGCTATGGCAAAATGTTAAGAGACCTTTTTTGTAGAGAATTAAGTTTCCTACTTTTTATGTTCTATGATATTTTTTGATCAGATGCGTAGTTCTCGAGATATATCAAGATATTTAAAAGCTCCGAAGCTGCACCAACATAATAGAGGTACAGAAACACCGTGGCCCCTTTCTTTGAGATAACTCTGCACTATTGCGAGCTGCAAATGCCACTTCCAGCTTAGCTGTGCAGAAGAAGAACAACAAGAATAAGAAATATTTCGAAATATGTCCGTCAGGCCCCTTCCCTTGAGATAAATCTGCAAATATCTCGGAAACGAAGCGAGCTACGGCAAAATGTTAAGAGACCTTTTTTGTAGAAAATTAGGTTTCCTACTTTTTATGTTCTATGATATTTTTTGATCAGATGCGTAGTTCTCGAGATATATCAAGATATTTAAAAGTTCCGAAGCCGCACAAACATAATAGAGATACAGAAACACCGTGGCCCCTTTCTTTGCGATAACTCTGCACTATTGCGAGCTGCAAATGCCACTTCCAGCTTAGCTGTGCAGAAGAAGAACAACAAGAAGAAGAAATATCTCGAAATATGTCCGTCAGGCCCCTTCCCTTGAGATAAATCTGCAAATATCTCGGAAACGAAGCGAGCTATGGCAAAATCTTAAGAGACCTTATTTGTAGAGAATTAAGTTTCCTACTTTTTATGTTCTATGATATTTTTTGATCAGATGCGTAGTTCTCGAGATATATCGAGATATTTAAAAGTTCCGAAGCCGCACCAACATAATAGAGATACAGAAACACCGTGGCCCCTTTCTTTGAGATAACTCTGCACTATTGCGAGCTGCAAATGCCACTTCCAGCTTAGCTGTGCAGAAGAAGAACAACAAGAAGAAGAAATATCTCGAAATATGTCCGTCAGGCCCCTTCCCTTGAGATAAATCTGCAACTATCTCGGAAACGAAGCGAGCTATGGCAAAATGTTAAGAGACCTTTTTTGTAGAGAATTATGTTTCCTACAAGCTATGTTCTATGATATTTTTTGATCAGATGCGTAGTTTTCGAGATATATCGAGATATTTAAAAGTTCCGAAGCCGCACCAACATAATAGAGATACAGAAACACCGTGGCCCCTTTCTTTGAGATAACTCTGCACTATTGCGAGCTGCAAATGCCACTTCCAGCTTAGCTGTGCAGAAGAAGAACAACAAGAAGAAGAAATATCTCGAAATATGTCCGTCAGGCCCCTTCCCTTGAGATAAATCTGCAACTATCTCGGAAACGAAGCGAGCTATGGCAAAATGTTAAGAGACCTTTTTTGTAGAGAATTATGTTTCCTACAAGCTATGTTCTATGGTATTTTTTGATCAGAAGCGTAGTTTTCGAGATATATCGAGATATTTAAAAGTTCCGAAGCCGCACCAACATAATAGAGATACAGAAACACGTGGCCCTTTTCTTTGAGATAACTCTGCACTATTGCGAGCTGCAAATGCCACTTCCAGCTTAGCTGTGCAGAAGAAGAACAACAAGAAGAAGAAATATCTCGAAATATGTCCGTCAGGCCCCTTCCCTTGAGATAAATCTGCAAATATCTCGGAAACGAAGCGAGCTATGGCAAAATGTTAAGAGACCTTATTTGTAGAGAATTAAGTTTCCTACTTTTTATGTTCTATGATATTTTTTGATCAGATGCGTAGTTCTCGAGATATATCGAGATATTTAAAAGTTCCGAAGCCGCACCAACATAATAGAGATACAGAAACACCGTGGCCCCTTTCTTTGAGATAACTCTGCACTATTGCGAGCTGCAAATGCCACTTCCAGCTTAGCTGTGCAGAAGAAGAACAACAAGAAGAAGAAATATCTCGAAATATGTCCGTCAGGCCCCTTCCCTTGAGATAAATCTGCAACTATCTCGGAAACGAAGCGAGCTATGGCAAAATGTTAAGAGACCTTTTTTGTAGAGAATTATGTTTCCTACAAGTTATGTTCTATGATATTTTTTGATCAGAAGCGTAGTTTTCGAGATATATCAAGATATTTAAAAGTTCCGAAGCCGCACCAACATAATAGAGATACAGAAACACCGTGGCCCCTTTCTTTGAGAAAACTCTGCACTATTGCGAGCTGCAAATGCCACTTCCAGCTTAGCTGTGCAGAAGAAGAACAACAAGAAGAAGAAATATCTCGAAATATGTCCGTTAGGCCCCTTCCCTTGAGATAAATCTGCAAATATCTCGGAAACGAAGCGAGCTATGGCAAAATGTTAAGAGACCTTTTTTGTAGAGGATTAAGTTTCCTACTTTTTATGTTGTATGATATTTTTTGATCAGATGCGTAGTTTTCGAGATATATCAAGATATTTAAAAGTTCCGAAGCCGCACCAACATAATAGAGATACAGAAACACCGTGGCCCCTTTCTTTGAGATAACTCTGCACTATTGCGAGCTGCAAATGCCACTTCCAGCTTAGCTGTGCAGAAGAAGAACAACAAGAAGAAGAAATATCTCGAAATATGTCCGTCAGGCCCCTTCCCTTGAGCTAAATCTGCAAATATCTCGGAAACAATGCGAGCTATGGCAAAATAGTAAGAGATCTTTTTTGTAGGAAATTAAGTTTCCTACTATTTATGTTCTATGATATTTTTTGATCAGATGCGTAGTTCTCGAGATATATCAAGATATTTAAAAGTTCCGAAGCCGCACCAACATAATAGAGATACAGAAACACCGTGGCCCCTTTCATTGAGATAACTCTGCACTATTGCGAGCTGTACATGCCACTTCCAGCTTAGCTGTGCAGAAGAAGAACAACAAGAAGAAGAAATATCACGAAATATGTCCGTCAGGCCCCTTCCCTTGAGATAAATCTGCAAATATCTCGGAAACGAAGCGAGCTATGGCAAAATGTTAAGAGACCTTTTTTGTAGAGAATTAAGTTTCCTACTTTTTATGTTCTATGATATTTTTTGATCAGATGCGTAGTTCTCGAGATATATCAAGATACTTAAAAGTTCCGAAGCCGCACCAACATAATAGAGATACAGAAACACCGTGGCCCCTTTCTTCGAGATAACTCTGCACTATTGCGAGCTGCAAATGCCACTTCCAGCTTAGCTGTGCAGAAGAAGAACAACAAGAAGAAGAAATATCTCGAAAAATGTCCGTCAGGCCCCTTCCCTTGAGATATATCTGCAAATATCTCGGAAACGAAGCGAGCTATGGCAAAATGTTAAGAGACCTTATTTGTAGAGAATTAAGTTTCCTACTTTTTATGTTCTATGATATTTTTTGATCAGATGCGTAGTTCTCGAGATATATCAAGATATTTAAAAGTTCCGAAGCCGCACCAACATAATAGAGATACAGAAACACCGTGGCCCCTTTCTTTGAGATAACTCTGCACTATTGCGAGCTGTAAATGCCACGTCCAGCTTAGCTGTGCAGATTGAAGAACAACAAGAAGAAGAAATATCTCGAAATATGTCCGTCAGACCCCTTCCCTTGAGATGAATCTGCAAATATCTCGGAAACGAAGCGAGCTATGGCAAAATGTTAAGAGACCTTTTTTGTAGAGAATAATGTTTCCTACAATTTACGTTCTATGATATTTTTTGATCAGAAGCGTAGTTCTCGAGATATATCAAGATATTTAAAAGTTCCGAAGCCGCACCAACATAATAGAGATACAGAAACACCGTGGCCCCTTTCTTTGAGATAACTCTGCACTAGTGCGAGCCGCAAATGCCACTTCCAGCTTAGCTGTGCAGAAGAAGAACAACAAGAAGAAGAAATATCTCGAAATATGTCCGTCAGGCCCCTTCCCTTGAGATAAATATGCAAATATCTCGGAAACGAAGCGAGCTATGGCAAAATGTTAAGAGACCTTTTTTGTAGAGAATTAAGTTTCCTACTTTTTATGTCCTATGATATTTTTTGATCAGATGCGTAGTTCTCGAGATATATCAAGATATTTAAAAGTTCCGAAGCCGCACCAACATAATAGAGATACAGAAACACCGTGGCCCCTTTCTTTGAGATAACTCTGCACTATTGCGAGCTGCAAATGCCACTTCCAGCTTAGCTGTGCAGAGGAAGAACAAGAAGAAGAAGAAGTATCTCGAAATATGTCCGTCAGGCCAGTTCCTTTGAGTTGAATCTGCAAATATCTCGGAAACGAAGCGAGCTATGGCAAAATGTTAAGAGACGTTTTTTGTAGAGAATTATGTTTCCTACAATTTATGTTCTATGATATTTTTTAATCAGAAGCGTAGTTTTCGAGATATATCGAGATATTTAAAAGTTCCGAAGACGCACCAACATAATAGAGATACAGAAACACCGTGGCCCCTTTCTTTGAGATAACTGTGCACTAGTGCGAGCCGCAAATGCCACTTCCAGCTTAGCTGTGCAGAAGAAGAACAACAAGAAGAAGAAATATCTCGAAATATGTCCGTCAGGCCCCTTCCCTTGAGATATATCTGCAAATATCTCGGAAACGAAGCGAGCTATGGCAAAATGTTAAGAGACCGTTTTTGTAGAGAATTAAGTTTCCTACTTTTCATGTTCTATGATATTTTTTGATCAGATGCGTAGTTCTCGAGATATATCAAGATATTTAAAAGTTCCGAAGCCGCACCAACATAATAGAGATACAGAAACACCGTGGCCCCTTTCTTTGAGATAACTCTGCACTATTGCGAGCTGTAAATGCCACTTCCAGCTTAGCTGTGCAGAAGAAGAACAACAAGAAGAAGAAATATCTCGAAATATGTCCGTCAGGCCCCTTCCCTTGAGATATATCTGCAAATATCTCGGAAAAGAAGTGAGCTATGGCAAAATGTTGAGAGACCTTTTTTGTAGAGAATTATGTTTCCTACAATTTATGTTCTATGATATTTTTTGATCAGAATCGTAGTTTTCGAGATATATCGAGATATTTAAAAGTTCCGAAGCCGCACCAACATAATAGAGATACAGAAACACCGTGGCCCCTTTCTTTGAGATAACTCTGCACTAGTGCGAGCCGCAAATGCCACTTCCAGCTTAGCTGTGCAGAGGAAGAACAACAAGAAGAAGAAGTATCTCGAAATATGTCCGTCAGGCCCGTTCCTTTGAGCTGAATCTGCAAATATCTCGGAAACGAAGCGAGCTATGGCAAAATGTTAAGAGACGTTTTTTGTAGAGAATTAAGTTTCCTACATTTTATGTTCTATGATATTTTTTGATCAGACGCGTAGTTCTCGAGATATATCAAGATATTTAAAAGTTCCGAAGCCGCACCAACATAATAGAGATACAGAAACACCGTGGCCCCTTTCTTGAGATAACTCTGCACTATTGCGAGCTGCAAATGCCACTTCCAGCTAAGCTGTGCAGAAGAAGAACAACAAGAAGAAGAAATATCTCGAAATATGTCCGTCAGGCCCCTTCCCTTGAGATAAATCTGCAAATATCTCGGAAACGAAGCGAGCTATGGCAAAATGTTAAGAGACCTTTTTTGTAGAGAATTAAGTTTCCTACTTTTCATGTTCTATGATATTTTTTGATCAGATGCGTAGTTCTCGAGATATATCAAGATATTTAAAAGTTCCGAAGCCGCACCAACATAATAGAGATACAGAAACACCGTGGCCCCTTTCTTTGAGATAACTCTGCACTAGTGCGAGCCGCAAATGCCACTTCCAGCTTAGCTGTGCAGAAGAAGAACAACAAGAAGAAGAAATATCTCGAAATATGTCCGTCAGGCCCCTTCCCTTGAGATAAATATGCAAATATCTCGGAAACGAAGCGAGCTATGGCAAAATGTTAAGAGACCTTTTTTGTAGAGAATTAAGTTTCCTACTTTTTATGTCCTATGATATTTTTTGATCAGATGCGTAGTTCTCGAGATATATCAAGATATTTAAAAGTTCCGAAGCCGCACCAACATAATAGAGATACAGAAACACCGTGGCCCCTTTCTTTGAGATAACTCTGCACTATTGCGAGCTGCAGATGCCACTTCCAGCTTAGCTGTGCAGAGGAAGAACAACAAGAAGAAAAAATATCTCGAAATATGTCCGTCAGGCCAGTTCCTTTGAGCTGAATCTGCAAATATCTCGGAAACGAAGCGAGCTATGGCAAAATGTTAAGAGACGTTTTTTGTAGAGAATTATGTTTCCTACAATTTATGTTCTATGATATTTTTTGATCAGAAGCGTAGTTTTCGAGATATATCGAGATATTTAAAAGTTCCGAAGCCGCACCAACATAATAGAGATACAGAAACACCGTGGCCCCTTTCTTTGAGATAACGCTGAACTATTGCGAGCTGTAAATGCCACTTCCAGCTTAGCTGTGCAGAAGAAGAACAACAAGAAGAAGAAATATCTCGAAATATGTCCGTCAGACCCCTTCCCTTGAGATAAATCTGCAAATATCTCGGAAACGAAGCGAGCTATGGCAAAATGTTGAGAGACCTTTTTTGTAGAGAATTATGTTTCCCACAATTTACGTTCTATGATATTTTTTGATCAGAAGCGTAGTTTTCGAGATATATCGAGATATTTAAAAGATCCGAAGCCGCACCAACATAATAGAGATACAGAAACACCGTGGCCCCTTTCTTCGAGATAACTCTGCACTATTGCGAGCTGCAACTGCCACTTCCAGCTTAGCTGTGCAGAAGAAGACCAACAAGAAGAAGAAATATCTCGAAATATGTCCGTCAGGCCCCTTCCCTTGAGATAAATCTGCAAATATCTCGGAAACGAAGCGAGCTATGGCAAAATGTTAAGAGACCTTATTTGTGGAGAATTAAGTTTCCTACTTTTTATGTTCTATGATATTATTTGATCAGATGCGTAGTTCTCGAGATATATCAAGATATTTAAAAGTTCCGAAGCCGCACCAACATAATAGAGATACAGAAACACCGTGGCCCCTTTCTTTGAGATAACTCTGCACTATTGCGAGCTGCAAATGCCACTTCCAGCTTAGCTGTGCAGAAGAAGAACAACAAGAAGAAGAAATATCTCGAAATATGTCCGTCAGGCCCCTTCCCTTGCGATAAATCTGCATATATCTCGGAAGCGAAGCGAGCTATGGCAAAATGTTAAGAGACCTTTTTAGTAGAGAATTATGTTTCCTACAATTTATGTTCTATGATATTTTTTGATCAGAAGCGTAGTGTTCGAGATATATCAAGATATTTAAAAGTTCCGAAGCCGCACCAACATAATAGAGATACAGAAACACCGTGGCCCCTTTCTTTCAGATAACTCTGCACTATTGCGAGCTGGAAATGCCGCTTCCAGTTTAGCTGTGCAGAAGAAGAACAACAAGAAGAAGAAATATCTCGAAATATGTCCGTCAGACGCCTTCCCTTGAGATGAATCTGCAAATATCTCGGAAACGAAGCGAGCTATGGCAAAATGTTAAGAGACCTTTTTTGTAGAGAATTAAGTTTCCTACTTTTTATGTTCTATGATATTTTTTGATCAGATGCGTAGTTCTCGAGATATATCAAGATATCTAAAAGTTCCGAAGCCGCACCAACATAATAGAGATACAGAAACACCGTTGCCCCTCTCTTTGAGATAACTCTGCACTACTGCGAGCTGGAAATGCCACTTCCAGTTTAGCTGTGCAGAAGAAGAACAACAAGAAGAAGAAATATCTCGAAATATGTCCGTCAGGCCCCTTCCCTTGAGATATATCTGCAAATATCTCGGAAACGAAGCGAGCTATGACAAAATGTTAAGAGACCTTTTTTGTAGAGAATTATGTTTCCTACAATTTATGTTCTATGATATTTTTTGATCAGAAGCGTAGTTTTCGAGATATATCGAGATATTTAAAAGTTCCGAAGCCGCACCAACATAATAGAGATACAGAAACACCGTGGCCCCTTTCTTTGAGATAACTCTGCACTAGTGCGAGCCGCAAATGCCACTTCCAGCTTAGCTGTGCAGAAGAAGAACAACAAGAAGAAGAAATATCTCGAAATATGTCCGTCAGGCCCCTTCCCTTGAGATAAATCTGCAAATATCTCGGAAACGAAGCGAGCTATGGCAAAATGTTAAGAGACCTTTTTTGTAGACAATTGTTTCCTACTTTTTATGTTCTATGATATTTTTTGATCAGATGCGTAGTTCTCGAGATATATCAAGATATTTAAAAGTTCCGAAGCCGCACCAACATAATAGAGATACAGAAACACCGTGGCCCCTTTCTTTGAGATAACTCTGCACTATTGCGAGCTGCAAATGCCACTTCCAGCTTAGCTGTGCAGAAGAAGAACAACAAGAAGAAGAAATATCTCGAAATATGTCCGTCAGGCCACTTCCCTTGAGATAAATCTGCAAATATCTCGGAAACGAAGCGAGCTATGGCAAAATGTTGAGAGACCTTTTTTGTAGAGAATTAAGTTTCCTACTATTTATGTTCCATGATATTTTTGGATCAGATGCGTAGTTCTCGAGATATATCAAGATATTTAAAAGTTCCGAAGCCGCACCAACATAATAGAGATACAGAAACACCGTGGCCCCTTTCTTTGAGATAACTCTGCACTAGTGCGAGCCGCAAATGCCACTTCCAGCTTAGCTGTGCAGAAGAAGAACAACAAGAAGAAGAAATATCTCGAAATATGTCCGTCAGGCCCCTTCCCTTGAGATAAATCTGCAAATATCTCGGAAACGAAGCGAGCTATGGCAAAATGTTAAGAGACCTTTTTTGTAGAGAATTAAGTTTCCTACTTTTTATCTTCTATGATATTTTTTGATCAGATGCGTAGTTCTCGAGATATATCAAGATATTTAAAAGTTCCGATGCCGCACCAACATAATAGAGATACAGAAACACCGTGGCCCCTTTCTTTGAGATAACTCTGCACTATTGCGAGCTGTAAATGCCACTTCCAGCTTAGCTGTGCAGAAGAAGAACAACAAGAAGAAGAAATATCTCGAAATATGTCCGTCAGGCCCCTTCCCTTGAGATAAATCTGCAAATATCTCGGAAACGAAGCGAGCTATGGCAAAATGTTAAGAGACCTTTTTTGTAGACAATTAAGTTTCCTACTTTTTATGTTCTATGATATTTTTTGATCGGATGCGTAGTTCTCGAGATATATCAAGATATTTAAAAGTTCCGAAGCCGCACCAACATAATAGAGATACAGAAACACCGTGGCCCCTTTCTTTGAGATAACTCTGCACTAGAGCGAGCCGCAAATGCCACTTCCAGCTTAGCTGTGCAGAAGAAGAACCACAAGAAGAAGAAATATCTCGAAATATGTCCGTCAGGCCACTTCCCTTGAGATAAATCTGCAAATATCTCGGAAACGAAGCGAGCTATGGCAAAATGTTAAGAGACCTTTTTTGTAGAGAATTATGTTTCCTACTTTTTATGTTCTATGATATTTTTTGATCAGACGCGTAGCTCTCGAGATATATCAAGATATTTAAAAGTTCCGAAGCCGCACCAACATAATAGAGATACAGAAACAGCGTGGCCCCTTTCTTTGAGATATCTCTGCACTATTGCGAGCTGCAAATGCCACTTCCAGCTTAGCTGCGCAGAAGAAGAACAACAAGAAGAAGAAATATCTCGAAATATGTCCGTCAGGCCCCTTCCCTTGAGATAAATCTGCAAATATCTCGGAAACGAAGCGAGCTATGGCAAAATGTTAAGAGACCTTATTTGCAGAGAATTAAGTTTCCTACTTTTTATCTTCTATGATATTTTTTGATCAGATGCGTAGTTCTCGAGATATATCAAGATATTTAAAAGTTCCGAAGCCGCACCAACATAATAGAGATACAGAAACACCGTGGCCCCTTTCTTTGAGATAACTCTGCACTATTGCGAGCTGTAAATGCCACTTCCAGCTTAGCTGTGCAGAAGAAGAACAACAAGAAGAAGAAATATCTCGAAATATGTCCGTCAGGCCCCTTCCCTTGAGATATATCTGCAAATATCTCGGAAACGAAGCGAGCTATGGCAAAATGTTGAGAGACCTTTTTTGTAGAGAATTCTGTTTCCTACAATTTATGTTCTATGATATTTTTTGATCAGAAGCGTAGTTTTCGAGATATATCGAGATATTTAAAAGTTCCGAAGCCGCACCAACATAATAGGGATACAGAAACACCGTGGCCCCTTTCTTTGAGATAACTCTGCACGATTGCGAGCTGGAAATGCCACTTCCAGTTTAGCTGTGCAGAAGAAGAACAACAAGAAGAAGAAATATCTCGAAATATGTCCATCAGGACCCTTCCCTTGAGATAAATCTGCAAATATCTCGGAAACGAAGCGAGCTATGGCAAAATGTTAAGAGACCTTTTTTGTAGAGAATTATGTTTCCTACTTTTTATGTTCTATGATGTTTTTTGATCAGATGCCTAGTTCTCGAGATATATCAAGATATTTAAAAGTTCCGAAGCCGCACCAACATAATAGAGATACAGAAACACCGTGGCCCCTTTCTTTGAGATAACTCTGCACTATTGCGAGCTGCAAATGCCACTTCCAGCTTAGCTGTGCAGAAGAAGAACAACAAGAAGAAGAAATATCTCGAAATATGTCCGTCAGGCCCCTTCCCTTTGGATAAATCTGCAAATATCTCGGAAACGAAGCGAGCTATTGCAAAATGTTAAGAGACCTTTTTTGTAGAGAATTGAGTTTCCTACTTTTTATGTTCTATGATATTTTTTGATCAGATGCGTAGTTCTCGAGATATATCAAGATATTTAAAAGTTAAGAAGCCGCACCAACATAATAGAGATACAGAAACACCGTGGCCCCTTTCTTTGAGATAACTCTGCACTAATGCGAGCTGCAAATGCCACTTCCAGCTTAGCTGTGCAGAAGAAGAACAACAAGAAGAAGAAATATCTCGAAATGTGTCCGTCAGGCCCCTTCCCTTGAGATAAATCTGCAAATATCTCGGAAACGAAGAGAGCTATGGCAAAATGTTAAGAGACCTTTTTTGTAGAGAATTAAGTTTCCTACTTTTTATGTTCTATGATATTTTTTGATCAGATGCGTAGTTCTCGAGATATATCAAGATATTTAAAAGTTCCGAAGCCGCACCAACATAATAGAGATACAGAAACACCGTGGCCCCTCTCTTTGAGATAACTCTGCACTATTGCGAGCTGGAAATGCCACTTCCAGTTTAGCTGTGCAGAAGAAGATCAACAAGAAGAAGAAATATCTCGAAATATGTCCGTCAGGCCCCTTCCCTTGAGATAAATCAGCAAATATCTCGGAAACGAAGCGAGCTATGGCAAAATGTTAAGAGACGTTTTTTGTAGAGAATTATGTTTCCTACAATTTATGTTCTATGATATTTTTTGATCAGAAGCGTAGTTTTCGAGATATATCGAGATATTTAAAAGTTCCGAAGCCGCACCAACATAATAGGGATACAGAAACACCGTGGCCCCTTTCTTTGAGATAATTCTGCACTAGTGCGAGCCGCAAATGCCACTTCCAGCTTAGCTGTGCAGAAGAAGAACAACAAGAAGAAGAAATGTCTCGAAATATGTCCGTCAGGCCCCTTCCCTTGAGATAAATCTGCAAATATCTCGGAAACGAAGCGAGCTATGGCAAAATGTTGAGAGACCTTTTTTGTAGAGAATTAAGTTTCCTACTTTTTATGTTCTATGATATTTTTTGATCAGATGCGTAGTTCTCGAGATATATCAAGATATTTAAAAGTTCCGAAGCCGCACCAACATAATAGAGATACAGAAACACCGTGGCCCCTCTCTTTGAGATAACTCTGCACTATTGCGAGCTGGAAATGCCACTTCCAGTTTAGCTGTGCAGAAGAAGAACAACAAGAAGAAGAAATATCTCGAAATATGTCCGTCAGGCCCCTTCCCTTGAGATAAATCTGCAAATATCTCGGAAACGAAGCGAGCTATGGCAAAATGTTAAGAGACCTTTTTTGTAGAGAATTATGTTTCCTACAATTTATGTTCTATGATATTTTTTGATCAGAAGCGTAGTTTTCGAGATATATCGAGATATTTAAAAGTTCCGAAGCCGCACCAACATAATAGAGATACAGAAACACCGTGGCCCCTTTCTCTGAGATAACTCTGCACTAGTGCGAGCCGCAAATGCCACTTCCAGCTTAGCTGTGCAGAAGAAGAACAACAAGAAGAAGAAATATCTCGAAATATGTCCGTCAGGCCCCTTCCCTTGAGATAAATCGGCAAGTATCTCGGAAACGAAGCGAGCTATGGCAAAATGTTGAGAGACCTTTTTTGTAGAGAATTAAGTTTCCTACTTTTTATGTTCTATGATATTTTTTAATCAGATGCGTAGATCTCGAGATATATCAAGATATTTAAAAGTTCCGAAGCCGCACCAACATAATAGAGATACAGAAACACCGTGGCCCCTTTCTTTGAGATAACTCTGCACTATTGCGAGCTGCAAATGCCACTTCCAGCTTAGCTGTGCAGAAGAAGAACAACAAGAAGAAGAAATATCTCGAAATATGTCCGTCAGGCCCCTTCCCTTGAGATAAATCTGCAAATATCTCGGAAACGAAGCGAGCTATGGCAAAATGTTAAGAGACCTTTTTTGTAGCGAATTAAGTTTCCTACTTTTTATGTTCTATGATATTTTTTGATCAGATGCGTAGTTCTCGAGATATATCAAGATATTTAAAAGTTCCGAAGCCGCACCAACATAATAGAGATACAGAAACACCGTGGCCCCTCTCTTTGAGATAACTCTGCACAATTGCGAGCTGCAAATGCCACTTCCAGCTTAGCTGTGCAGAAGAAGAACAACAAGAAGAAGAAATATCTCGAAATATGTCCGTCAGGCCCCTTCCCTTGAGATAAATCTGCAAATATCTCGGAAACGAAGCGAGCTATTGCAAAATGTTAAGAGACCTTTTTTGTAGAGAATTGAGTTTCCTACTTTTTATGTTCTATGATATTTTTTGATCAGATGCGTAGTTCTCGAGATATATCAAGATATTTAAAAGTTAAGAAGCCGCACCAACATAATAGAGATACAGAAACACCGTGGCCCCTTTCTTTGAGATAACTCTGCACTAATGCGAGCTGCAAATGCCACTTCCAGCTTAGCTGTGCAGAAGAAGAACAACAAGAAGAAGAAATATCTCGAAATGTGTCCGTCAGGCCCCTTCCCTTGAGATAAATCTGCAAATATCTCGGAAACGAAGAGAGCTATGGCAAAATGTTAAGAGACCTTTTTTGTAGAGAATTAAGTTTCCTACTTTTTATGTTCTATGATATTTTTTGATCAGATGCGTAGTTCTCGAGATATATCAAGATATTTAAAAGTTCCGAAGCCGCACCAACATAATAGAGATACAGAAACACCGTGGCCCCTTTCTTTGAGATAACTCTGTACTATTGCGAGCTGGAAATGCCACTTCCAGTTTAGCTGTGCAGAAGAAGAACAACAAGAAGAAGAAATATCTCGAAATATGTCCGTTAGGCCCCTTCCCTTGAGATAAATCTGCAAATATCTCGGAAACGAAGCGAGCTATGGCAAAATGTTAAGAGACGTTTTTTGTAGAGAATTATGTTTCCTACAATTTATGTTCTATGATATTTTTTGATCAGAAGCGTAGTTTTCGAGATATATCGAGATATTTAAAAGTTCCGAAGCAGCACCAACATAATAGAGATACAGAAACACCGTGGCCCCTCTCTTTGAGATAACTCTGCACTATTGCGAGCTGGAAATGCCACTTCCAGTTTAGCTGTGCAGAAGAAGAACAACAAGAAGAAGAAATATCTCGAAATATGTCCGTCAGGCCCCTTCCCTTGAGATAAATCTGCAAATATCTCGGAAACGAAGCGAGCTATTGCAAAATGTTAAGAGACCTTTTTTGTAGAGAATTGAGTTTCCTACTTTTTATGTTCTATGATATTTTTTGATCAGATGCGTAGTTCTCGAGATATATCAAGATATTTAAAAGTTAAGAAGCCGCACCAACATAATAGAGATACAGAAACACCGTGGCCCCTTTCTTTGAGATAACTCTGCACAATTGCGAGCTGCAAATGCCACTTCCAGCTTAGCTGTGCAGAAGAAGAACAACAAGAAGAAGAAATATCTCGAAATATGTCCGTCAGGCCCCTTCCCTTGAGATAAATCTGCAAATATCTCGGAAACGAAGCGAGCTATAGCAAAATGATAAGAGACCTTTTTTGTAGAGAATTATGTTTCCTACAATTTATGTTCCATGATATTTTTTGATCAGAAGCGTAGTTTTCGAGATATATCGAGATATTTAAAAGTTCCGAAGCCGCACCAACATAATAGAGATACAGAAACACCGTGGCCCCTTTCTTTCAGATAACTCTGCACAATTGCGAGCTGCAAATGCCACTTCCAGCTTAGCTGTGCAGAAGAAGAACAACAAGAAGAAGAAATATCTCGAAATATGTCCGTCAGGCCCCTTCCCTTGAGATAAATCGGCAAGTATCTCGGAAACGAAGCGAGCTATGGCAAAATGTTAAGAGACCTTTTTTGTAGACAATTATGTTTCCTACAATTTATGTTCTATGATATTTTTTGATCAGATGCGTAGTTCTCGAGATATATCAAGATATTTAAAAGTTCCGAAGCCGCACCAACATAATAGAGATACAGAAACACCGTGGCCCCTCTCTTTGAGATAACTCTGCACTATTGCGAGCTGGAAATGCCACGTCCAGTTTAGCTGTGCAGAAGAAGAACAACAAGAAGAAGAAATATCTCGAAATATGTCCGTCAGGCCCCTTCCCTTGAGATAAATCGGCAAGTATCTCGGAAACAAAGCGAGCTATTGCAAAACGTTAAGAGACCTTTTTTGTAGAGAATTAAGTTTCCTACTTTTTATGTTCTATGATATTTTTTGATCAGATGCGTAGTTCTCGAGATATATCAAGATATTTAAAAGTTCCGAAGCTGCACCAACATAGTAGAGGTGCAGAAACACCGTGGCCTCTTTCTTTGAGATAACTCTGCACTATTGCGAGCTGCAAATGCCACTTCCAGCTTAGCTGTGCAGAAGAGGAACAACAAGAAGAAGAAATATCTCGGAACATGTCCGTCAGGCCCCTTCCCTTGAGATAAATCTGCAAATATCTCGGAAACGAAGAGAGCTATGGCAAAATGATAAGAGACCTTTTTTGTAGAGAATTAAGTTGCCTACTTTTTACGTTCTATGATATTTTTTGATCAGATGCGTAGTTCTCGAGATATATCAAGATATTTAAAAGTTCCGAAGCCGCACCAACATAATAGAGATTCAGAAACACCGTGGCCCCTTTCTTTGAGATAACTCTGCACTATTGCGAGCTGCAAATGCCACTTCCAGCTTAGCTGTGCAGAGGAAGAACAACAAGAAGAAGAAATATCTCGAAATATGTCCGTCAGGCCAGTTCCTTTGAGCTGAATCTGCAAATATCTCGGAAACGAAGCGAGCTATGGCAAAATGTTGAGAGACGTTTTTTGTAGAGAATTATGTTTCCTACAATTTATGTTCTATGATATTTTTTGATCAGATGCGTAGTTCTCGAGATATATCAAGATATTTAAAAGTTCCGAAGCCGCACCAACATAATAGAGATACAGAAACACCGTGGCCCCTCTCTTTGAGATAACTCTGCACTATTGCGAGCTGGAAATGCCACGTCCAGTTTAGCTGTGCAGAAGAAGAACAACAAGAAGAAGAAATATCTCGAAATATGTCCGTCAGGCCCCTTCCCTTGAGATATATCTGCAAATATCTCGGAAACGAAGTGAGCTATGGCAAAATGTTGAGAGACCTTTTTTGTAGAGAATTATGTTTCCTACAATTTATGTTCTATGATATTTTTTGATCAGAAGCGTAGTTTTCGAGATATATCGAGATATTTAAAAGTTCCGAAGCCGCACCAACATAATAGAGATACAGAAACACCGTGGCCCCTTTCTTCGAGATAAATCTGCACTATTGCGAGCTGCAAATGCCACTTCCAGCTTAGCTGTGCAGAAGAAGAACAACAAGAAGAAGAAATATCTCGAAAAATGTCCGTCAGGCCCCTTCCCTTGAGATATATCTGCAAATATCTCGGAAACGAAGCGAGCTATGGCAAAATGTTAAGAGACCTTATTTGTAGAGAATTAAGTTTCCTACTTTTTATGTTCTATGATATTTTTTCATCAGAAGCGTAGTTCTCGAGATATATCAAGATATTTAAAAGTTCCGAAGCCGCACCAACATAATAGAGATACAGAAACACCGTGGCCCCTTTCTTTGAGATAACTCTGCACTATTGCGAGCTGTAAATGCCACGTCCAGCTTAGCTGTGCAGATTGAAGAACAACAAGAAGAAGAAATATCTCGAAATATGTCCGTCAGACCCCTTCCCTTGAGATGAATCTGCAAATATCTCGGAAACGAAGCGAGCTATGGCAAAATGTTAAGAGATCTTTTTTGTAGAGAATAATGTTTCCTACAATTTACGTTCTATGATATTTTTTGATCAGAAGCGTAGTTCTCGAGATATATCAAGATATTTAAAAGTTCCGAAGCCGCACCAACATAATAGAGATACAGAAACACCGTGGCCCCTTTCTTTGAGATAACTCTGCACTAGTGCGAGCAGCAAATGCCACTTCCAGCTTAGCTGTGCAGAAGAAGAACAACAAGAAGAAGAAATATCTCGAAATATGTCCGTCAGGCCCCTTCCCTTGAGATAAATATGCAAATATCTCGGAAACGAAGCGAGCTATGGCAAAATGTTAAGAGACCTTTTTTGTAGAGAATTAAGTTTCCTACTTTTTATGTCCTATGATATTTTTTGATCAGATGCGTAGTTCTCGAGATATATCAAGATATTTAAAAGTTCCGAAGCCGCACCAACATAATAGAGATACAGAAACACCGTGGCCCCTTTCTTTGAGATAACTCTGCACTATTGCGAGCTGCAAATGCCACTTCCAGCTTAGCTGTGCAGAGGAAGAACAAGAAGAAGAAGAAGTATCTCGAAATATGTCCGTCAGGCCAGTTCCTTTGAGTTGAATCTGCAAATATCTCGGAAACGAAGCGAGCTATGGCAAAATGTTAAGAGACGTTTTTTGTAGAGAATTATGTTTCCTACAATTTATGTTCTATGATATTTTTTAATCAGAAGCGTAGTTTTCGAGATATATCGAGATATTTAAAAGTTCCGAAGACGCACCAACATAATAGAGATACAGAAACACCGTGGCCCCTTTCTTTGAGATAACTGTGCACTAGTGCGAGCCGCAAATGCCACTTCCAGCTTAGCTGTGCAGAAGAAGAGCAACAAGAAGAAGAAATATCTCGAAATATGTCCGTCAGGCCCCTTCCCTTGAGATATATCTGCAAATATCTCGGAAACGAAGCGAGCTATGGCAAAATGTTAAGAGACCGTTTTTGTAGAGAATTACGTTTCCTACTTTTTATGTTCTATGATATTTTTTGATCAGACGCGTAGTTCTCGAGATATATCAAGATATTTAAAAGTTCCGAAGCCGCACCAACATAATAGAGATACAGAAACACCGTGGCCCCTTTCTTTGAGATAACTCTGCACTAGTGCGAGCCGCAAATGCCACTTCCAGCTTAGCTGTGCAGAAGAAGAACAACAAGAAGAAGAAATATCTCGAAATATGTCCGTCAGGCCCCTTCCCTTGAGATAAATCTGCAAATATCTCGGAAACGAAGCGAGCTATGGCAAAATGTTAAGAGACCTTTTTTGTAGAGAATTAAGGTTCCTACTTTTTATCTTCTATGATATTTTTTGATCAAATGCGTAGTTCTCGAGATATATCAAGATATTTAAAAGTTCCGAAGCCGCACCAACATAATAGAGATACAGAAACACCGTGGCCCCTCTCTTTGAGATAACTCTGCACTACTGCGAGCTGGAAATGCCACTTCCAGTTTAGCTGTGCAGAAGAAGAACAACAAGAAGAAGAAATATCTCGAAATATGTCCGTCAGGCCCCTTCCCTTGAGATATATCTGCAAATATCTCGGAAACGAAGCGAGCTATGACAAAATGTTAAGAGACCTTTTTTGTAGAGAATTATGTTTCCTACAATTTATGTTCTACGATATTTTTTGATCAGAAGCGTAGTTTTCGAGATATATCGAGATATTTAAAAGTTCCGAAGCCGCACCAACATAATAGAGATACAGAAACACCGTGGCCCCTTTCTTTGAGATAACTCTGCACTAGTGCGAGCCGCAAATGCCGCTTCCAGCTTAGCTGTGCAGAAGAAGAACAACAAGAAGAAGAAATATCTCGAAATATGTCCGTCAGGCCCCTTCCCTTGAGATAAATCTGCAAATATCTCGGAAACGAAGCGAGCTATGGCAAAATGTTAAGAGACCTTTTTTGTAGACAATTAAGTTTCCTACTTTTTATGTTCTATGATATTTTTTGATCAGATGCGTAGTTCTCGAGATATATCAAGATATTTAAAAGTTCCGAAGCCGCACCAACATAATAGAGATACAGAAACACCGTGGCCCCTTTCTTTGAGATAACTCTGCACTATTGCGAGCTGCAAATGCCACTACCAGCTTAGCTGTGCAGAAGAAGAACAACAAGAAGAAGAAATATCTCGAAATATGTCCGTCAGGCCCCTTCCCTTGAGATAAATCTGCAAATATCTCGGAAACGAAGCGAGCTATGGCAAAATGTTGAGAGACCTTTTTTGTAGAGAATTAAGTTTCCTACTATTTATGTTCCATGATATTTTTGGATCAGATGCGTAGTTCTCGAGATATATCAAGATATTTAAAAGTTCCGAAGCCGCACCAACATAATAGAGATACAGAAACACCGTGGCCCCTTTCTTTGAGATAACTCTGCACTAGTGCGAGCCGCAAATGCCACTTCCAGCTTAGCTGTGCAGGAGAAGAACAACAAGAAGAAGAAATATCTCGAAATATGTCCGTCAGGCCCCTTCCCTTGAGATAAATCTGCAAATATCTCGGAAACGAAGCGAGCTATGGCAAAATGTTAAGAGACCTTTTTTGTAGAGAATTAAGTTTCCTACTTTTTATCTTCTATGATATTTTTTGATCAGATGCGTAGTTCTCGAGATATATCAAGATATTTAAAAGTTCCGAAGCCGCACCAACATAATAGAGATACAGAAACACCGTGGCCCCTTTCTTTGAGATAACTCTGCACTAGAGCGAGCCGCAAATGCCACTTCCAGCTTAGCTGTGCAGAAGAAGAACCACAAGAAGAAGAAATATCTCGAAATATGTCCGTCAGGCCACTTCCCTTGAGATAAATCTGCAAATATCTCGGAAACGCAGCGAGCTATGGCAAAATGTTAAGAGACCTTTTTTGTAGAGAATTATGTTTCCTACTTTTTATGTTCTATGATATTTTTTGATCAGACGCGTAGCTCTCGAGATATATCAAGATATTTAAAAGTTCCGAAGCCGCACCAACATAATAGAGATACAGAAACAGCGTGGCCCCTTTCTTTGAGATATCTCTGCACTATTGCGAGCTGCAAATGCCACTTCCAGCTTAGCTGCGCAGAAGAAGAACAACAAGAAGAAGAAATATCTCGGAATATGTCCGTCAGGCCCCTTCCCTTGAGATAAATCTGCAAATATCTCGGAAACGAAGCGAGCTATGGCAAAATGTTAAGAGACCTTATTTGCAGAGAATTAAGTTTCCTACTTTTTATGTTCTATGATATTTTTTGATCAGATGCGTAGTTCTCGAGATATATCAAGATATTTAAAAGTTGCGAAACCGCACCAACATAATAGAGATACAGAAACACCGTGGCCCCTTTCTTTGAGATAACTCTGCACTAGTGCGAGCCGCAAATGCCACTTCCAGCTTAGCTGTGCAGAAGAAGAACAACAAGAAGAAGAAATATCTCGAAATATGTCCGTCAGGCCCCTTCCCTTGAGATAAATCTGCAAATATCTCGGAAACGAAGCGAGCTATGGCAAAATGTTAAGAGACCTTTTTTGTAGAGAATTAAGTTTCCTACTTTTTATCTTCTATGATATTTTTTGATCAGATGCGTAGTTCTCGAGATATATCAAGATATTTAAAAGTTCCGAAGCCGCACCAACATAATAGAGATACAGAAACACCGTGGCCCCTTTCTTTGAGATAACTCTGCACTATTGCGAGCTGTAAATGCCACTTCCAGCTTAGCTGTGCAGAAGAAGAACAACAAGAAGAAGAAATATCTCGAAATATGTCCGTCAGGCCCCTTCCCTTGAGATATATCTGCAAATATCTCGGAAACGAAGCGAGCTATGGCAAAATGTTAAGAGACCTTTTTTGTAGAGAATTCTGTTTCCTACAATTTATGTTGTATGATATTTTTTGATCAGAAGCGTAGTTTTCGAGATATATCGAGATATTTAAAAGTTCCGAAGCCGCACCAACATAATAGAGATACAGAAACACCGTGGCCCCTTTCTTTGAGATAACTCTGCACTAGTGCGAGCTGCAAATGCCACTTCCAGCTTAGCTGTGCAGAGGAAGAACAACAAGAAGAAGAAATATCTCGAAATATGTCCGTCAGGCCAGTTCCTTTGAGCTGAATCTGCAAATATCTCGGAAACGAAGCGAGCTATGGCAAAATGTTAAGAGACGTTTTTTGTAGAGAATTATGTTTCCTACAATTTATGTTCTATGATATTTTTTGATCAGAAGCGTAGTTTTCGAGATATATCGAGATATTTAAAAGTTCCGAAGCCGCACCAACATAATAGGGATACAGAAACACCGTGGCCCCTTTCTTTGAGATAACTCTGCACGATTGCGAGCTGGAAATGCCACTTCCAGTTTAGCTGTGCAGAAGAAGAACAACAAGAAGAAGAAATATCTCGAAATATGTCCATCAGGACCCTTCCCTTGAGATAAATCTGCAAATATCTCGGAAACGAAGCGAGCTATGGCAAAATGTTAAGAGACCTTTTTTGTAGAGAATTAAGTTTCCTACTTTTTATGTTCTATGATATTTTTTGATCAGATGCGTAGTTCTCGAGATATATCAAGATATTTAAAAGTTCCGAAGCCGCACCAACATAATAGAGATACAGAAACACCGTGGCCCCTCTCTTTGAGATAACTCTGCACTATTGCGAGCTGGAAATGCCACTTCCAGTTTAGCTGTGCAGAAGAAGATCAACAAGAAGAAGAAATATCTCGAAATATGTCCGTCAGGCCCCTTCCCTTGAGATAAATCAGCAAATATCTCGGAAACGAAGCGAGCTATGGCAAAATGTTAAGAGACGTTTTTTGTAGAGAATTATGTTTCCTACAATTTATGTTCTATGATATTTTTTGATCAGAAGCGTAGTTTTCGAGATATATCGAGATATTTAAAAGTTCCGAAGCCGCACCAACATAATAGGGATACAGAAACACCGTGGCCCCTTTCTTTGAGATAATTCTGCACTAGTGCGAGCCGCAAATGCCACTTCCAGCTTAGCTGTGCAGAAGAAGAACAACAAGAAGAAGAAATGTCTCGAAATATGTCCGTCAGGCCCCTTCCCTTGAGATAAATCTGCAAATATCTCGGAAACGAAGCGAGCTATGGCAAAATGTTGAGAGACCTTTTTTGTAGAGAATTAAGTTTCCTACTTTTTATGTTCTATGATATTTTTTGATCAGATGCGTAGTTCTCGAGATATATCAAGATATTTAAAAGTTCCGAAGCCGCACCAACATAATAGAGATACAGAAACACCGTGGCCCCTCTCTTTGAGACAACTCTGCACTATTGCGAGCTGGAAATGCCACTTCCAGTTTAGCTGTGCAGAAGAAGAACAACAAGAAGAAGAAATATCTCGAAATATGTCCGTCAGGCCCCTTCCCTTGAGATAAATCTGCAAATATCTCGGAAACGAAGCGAGCTATGGCAAAATGTTAAGAGACCTTTTTTGTAGCGAATTATGTTTCCTACAATTTATGTTCTATGATATTTTTTGATCAGAAGCGTAGTTTTCGAGATATATCGAGATATTTAAAAGTTCCGAAGCCGCACCAACATAATAGAGATACAGAAACACCGTGGCCCCTTTCTCTGAGATAACTCTGCACTAGTGCGAGCCGCAAATGCCACTTCCAGCTTAGCTGTGCAGAAGAAGAACAACAAGAAGAAGAAATATCTCGAAATATGTCCGTCAGGCCCCTTCCCTTGAGATAAATCTGCAAATATCTCGGAAACGAAGCGAGCTATGGTAAAATGTTAAGAGACCTTTTTTGTAGAGAATTAAGTTTCCTACTTTTTATGTTCTATGATATTTTTTGATCAGAAGCGTAGTTTTCGAGATATATCGAGATATTTAAAAGTTCCGAAGCCGCACCAACATAATAGGGATACAGAAACACCGTGGCCCCTTTCTTTGAGATAACTCTGCACGATTGCGAGCTGGAAATGCCACTTCCAGTTTAGCTGTGCAGAAGAAGAACAACAAGAAGAAGAAATATCTCGAAATATGTCCATCAGGACCCTTCCCGTGAGATAAATCTGCAAATATCTTGGAAACGAAGCGAGCTATGGCAAAATGTTAAGAGACCTTTTTTGTAGAGAATTAAGTTTCCTACTTTTTATGTTCTATGATATTTTTTGATCAGATGCGTAGTTCTCGAGATATATCAAGATATTTAAAAGTTCCGAAGCCGCACCAACATAATAGAGATACAGAAACACCGTGGCCCCTTTCTTTGAGATAACTCTGCACTATTGCGAGCTGCAAATGCCACTTCCAGCTTAGCTGTGCAGAAGAAGAACAACAAGAAGAAGAAATATCTCGAAATATGTCCGTCAGGCCCCTTCCCTTGAGATAAATCTGCAAATATCTCGGAAACGAAGCGAGCTATGGCAAAATGTTAAGAGACCTTTTTTGTATGGAATTATGTTTCCTACTTTTTATGTTGTATGATATTTTTTGATCAGACGCGTAGTTCTCGAGATATATCAAGATATTTAAAAGTTCCGAAGCCGCACCAACATAATAGAGATACAGAAACACCGTGGCCCCTCTCTTTGAGATAACTCTGCACTATTGCGAGCTGCAAATGCCACTTCCAGTTTAGCTGTGCAGAAGAAGAACAACAAGAAGAAGAAATATCTCGAAATATGTCCGTTAGGCCCCTTCCCTTGAGATAAATCGGCAAGTATCTCGGAAACGAAGCGAGCTATGGCAAAATGTTGAGAGACCTTTTTTGTAGAGAATTAAGTTTCCTACTTTTTATGTTCTATGATATTTTTTAATCAGATGCGTAGATCTCGAGATATATCAAGATATTTAAAAGTTCCGAAGCCGCACCAACATAATAGAGATACAGAAACACCGTGGCCCCTTTCTTTGAGATAACTCTGCACTATTGCGAGCTGCAAATGCCACTTCCAGCTTAGCTGTGCAGAAGAAGAACAACAAGAAGGAGAAATATCTCGAAATATGTCCGTCAGGCCCCTTCCCTTGAGATAAATCTGCAAATATCTCGGAAACGAAGCGAGCTATGGCAAAATGTTAAGAGACCTTTTTTGTATGGAATTATGTTTCCTACTTTTTATGTTCTATGATATTTTTTGATCAGACGCGTAGTTCTCGAGATATATCAAGATATTTAAAAGTTCCGAAGCCGCACCAACATAATAGAGATACAGAAACACCGTGGCTCCTTTCTTTTAGATAACTCTGCACTATTGCGACCTGGAAATGCCACTTCCAGTTTAGCTGTGCAGAAGAAGAACAACAAGAAGAAGAAATATCTCGAAATAAGTCCGTTAGGCCCCTTCCCTTGAGATAAATCTGCAAATATCTCGGAAACGAAGCGAGCTATGGCAAAATGTTAAGAGACCTTTTTTGTATGGAATTATGTTTCCTACTTTTTATGTTCTATGATATTTTTTGATCAGACGCGTAGTTCTCGAGATATATCAAGATATTTAAAAGTTCCGAAGCCGCACCAACATAATAGAGATACAGAAACACCGTGGCTCCTTTCTTTTAGATAACTCTGCACTATTGCGACCTGGAAATGCCACTTCCAGTTTAGCTGTGCAGAAGAAGAACAACAAGAAGAAGAAATATCTCGAAATAAGTCCGTTAGGCCCCTTCCCTTGAGATAAATCTGCAAATATCTCGGAAACGAAGCGAGCTATGGCAAAATGTTAAGAGACCTTTTTTGTAGAGAATTAAGTTTCCTACGTTTTATGTTGTATGATATTTTTTGATCAGATGCGTAGTTCTCGAGATATATCAAGATATTTAAAAGTTCCGAAGCCGCACCAACATAATAGAGATACAGAAACACCGTGGCCCCTTTCTTTGAGATAACTCTGTACTAGTGCGAGCCGCAAATGCCACTTCCAGCTTAGCTGTGCAGAAGAAGAACAACAAGAAGAAGAAATATCACGAAATATGTCCGTTAGGCCCCTTCCCTTGAGATAAATCTGCAAATATCTCGGAAACGAAGCGAGCTATGGCAAAATGTTAAGAGACCTTTTTTGTAGCGAATTAAGTTTCCTACTTTTTATGTTCTATGATATTTTTTGATCAGATGCGTAGTTCTCGAGATATATCAAGATATTTAAAAGTTCCGAAGCCGCACCAACATAATAGAGATACAGAAACACCGTGGCCCCTCTCTTTGAGATAACTCTGCACTATTGCGAGCTGGAAATGCCACTTCCAGTTTAGCTGTGCAGAAGAAGATCAACAAGAAGAAGAAATATCTCGAAATATGTCCGTCAGGCCCCTTCCCTTGAGATAAATCAGCAAATATCTCGGAAACGAAGCGAGCTATGGCAAAATGTTAAGAGACGTTTTTTGTAGAGAATTATGTTTCCTACAATTTATGTTCTATGATATTTTTTGATCAGAAGCGTAGTTTTCGAGATATATCGAGATATTTAAAAGTTCCGAAGCCGCACCAACATAATAGGGATACAGAAACACCGTGGCCCCTTTCTTTGAGATAATTCTGCACTAGTGCGAGCCGCAAATGCCACTTCCAGCTTAGCTGTGCAGAAGAAGAACAACAAGAAGAAGAAATATCTCGAAATATGTCCGTCAGGCCCCTTCCCTTGAGATAAATCTGCAAATATCTCGGAAACGAAGCGAGCTATGGTAAAATGTTAAGAGACCTTTTTTGTAGAGAATTAAGTTTCCTACTTTTTATGCTCTACGATATTTTTTGATCAGATGCGTAGTTCTCGAGATATATCAAGATATTTAAAAGTTCCGAAGCCGCACCAACATAATAGAGATACAGAAACACCGTGGCCCCTTTCTTTGAGATAACTGTGCACTAGTGCGAGCCGCAAATGCCACTTCCAGCTTAGCTGTGCAGAAGAAGAACAACAAGAAGAAGAAATATCTCGAAATATGTCCGTCAGGCCCCTTCCCTTGAGATAAATCTGCAAATATCTCGGAAACGAAGCGAGCTATGGCAAAATGTTAAGAGACCTTTTTTGTACAGAATTATGTTTCCGACTTTTTATGTTCTATGATATTTTTTGATCAGACGCGTAGTTCTCGAGATATATCAAGATATTTAAAAGTTCCGAAGCCGCACCAACATAATAGAGATACAGAAACACCGTGGCCCCTTTCTTTGAGATATCTCTGCACTATTGCGAGCTGCAAATGCCACTTCCAGCTTAGCTGTGCAGAAGAAGAACAACAAGAAGAAGAAATATCTCGAAATATGTCCGTGAGGCCCCTTCCCTTGAGATAAATCTGCAAATATCTCGGAATCGAAGCGAGCTATGGCAAAATGTTAAGAGACCTTTTTTGTAGAGAATTAAGTTTCCTACCTTTTATGTTCTATGATATTTTTTGATCAGATGCGTAGTTCTCGAGATATATCAAGATATTTAAAAGTTCCGAAGCCGCACCAACATAATAGAGATACAGAAACACCGTGGCCCCTTTCTTTGAGATAACTCTGCACTAGCGCGAGCCGCAAATGCCACTTACAGCTTAGCTGTGCAGAAGAAGAACAACGAGAAGAAGAAATATCTCGAAATATGTCCGTCAGGCCCCTTCCCTTGAGATAAATCTGCAAATATCTCGGAAACGAAGCGAGCTATGGCAAAATGTTAAGAGACCTTTTTTGTAGAGAATTAAGTTTCCTACATTTTATGTTCTATGATATTTTTTGATCAGATGCGTAGTTCTCGAGATATATCAAGATATTTAAAAGTTCCGAAGCCGCACCAACATAATAGAGATACAGAAACACCGTGGCTCCTTTCTTTGCGATAACTCTGCACTATTGCGAGCTGGAAATGCCACTTCCAGTTTAGCTGTGCAGAAGAAGAACAACAAGAAGAAGAAATATCTCGAAATATGTCCGTCAGGCCCCTTCCCTTGAGATAAATATGCAAATATCTCGGAAACGAAGCGAGCTATGGCAAAATGTTAAGCGACCTTTTTTGTAGAGAATTAAGTTTCCTACTTTTTATGTTCTATGGTATTTTTTGATCAGATGCGTAGTTCTCGAGATATATCAAGATATTTAAAAGTTCCGAAGCCGCACCAACATAATAGAGATACAGAAACACCGTGGCCCCTTTCTTTGAGATATCTCTGCACTATTGCGAGCTGCAAATGCCACTTCCAGCTTAGCTGTGCAGAAGAAGAACAACAAGAAGAAGAAGTATCTCGAAATATGTCCGTCAGGCCCCTTCCCTTGAGATAAATCTGCAAATATCTCGGAAACGAAGAGAGCTATGGCAAAATGTTAAGAGACCTTTTTTGTAGAGAATTAAGTTTCCTACTTTTTATGTTCTATGATATTTTTTGATCAGATGCGTAGTTCTCGAGATATATCAAGATATTTAAAAGTTCCGAAGCCGCACCAACATAATAGAGATACAGAAACACCGTGGCCCCTTTCTTTGAGATAACTCTGCACTAGCGCGAGCCGCAAATGCCACTTACAGCTTAGCTGTGCAGAAGAAGAACAACGAGAAGAAGAAATATCTCGAAATATGTCCGTCAGGCCCCTTCCCTTGAGATAAATCTGCAAATATCTCGGAAACGAAGCGAGCTATGGCAAAATGTTAAGAGACCTTTTTTGTAGAGAATTAAGTTTCCTACATTTTATGTTCTATGATATTTTTTGATCAGATGCGTAGTTCTCGAGATATATCAAGATATTTAAAAGTTCCGAAGCCGCACCAACATAATAGAGATACAGAAACACCGTGGCTCCTTTCTTTGCGATAACTCTGCACTATTGCGAGCTGGAAATGCCACTTCCAGTTTAGCTGTGCAGAAGAAGAACAACAAGAAGAAGAAATATCTCGAAATATGTCCGTCAGGCCCCTTCCCTTGAGATAAATATGCAAATATCTCGGAAACGAAGCGAGCTATGGCAAAATGTTAAGCGACCTTTTTTGTAGAGAATTAAGTTTCCTACTTTTTATGTTCTATGGTATTTTTTGATCAGATGCGTAGTTCTCGAGATATATCAAGATATTTAAAAGTTCCGAAGCCGCACCAACATAATAGAGATACAGAAACACCGTGGCCCCTTTCTTTGAGATATCTCTGCACTATTGCGAGCTGCAAATGCCACTTCCAGCTTAGCTGTGCAGAAGAAGAACAACAAGAAGAAGAAGTATCTCGAAATATGTCCGTCAGGCCCCTTCCCTTGAGATAAATCTGCAAATATCTCGGAAACGAAGAGAGCTATGGCAAAATGTTAAGAGACCTTTTTTGTAGAGAATTAAGTTTCCTACTTTTTATGTTCTATGATATTTTTTGATCAGATGCGTAGTTCTCGAGATATATCAAGATATTTAAAAGTTCCGAAGCCGCACCAACATAATAGAGATACAGAAACACCGTGGCCCCTTTCTTTGAGATAACTCTGCACTGTTGCGAGCTGTAAATGCCACTTCCAGCTTAGCTGTGCAGAAGAAGAACAACAAGAAGAAGAAATATCTCGAAATATGTCCGTCAGGCCCCTGCCCTTGAGATATATCTGCAAATATCTCGGAAACGAAGCGAGCTATGGCAAAATGTTAAGAGACCGTTTTTGTACAGAATTATGTTTCCTACTTTTTATGTTCTATGATATTTTTTGATCAGACGCGTAGTTCTCGAGATATATCAAGATATTTAAAAGTTCCGAAGCCGCACCAACATAATAGAGATACAGAAACACCGTGGCCCCTTTCTTTGAGATATCTCTGCACTATTGCGAGCTGCAAATGCCACTTCCAGCTTAGCTGTGCAGAAGAAGAACAACAAGAAGAAGAAATATCTCGATATGTCCGTGAGGCCCCTTCCCTTGAGATAAATCTGCAAATATCTCGGAAACGAAGCGAGCTATGGCAAAATGTTAAGAGACCTTATTTGTAGAGAATTAAGTTTCCTACTTTTCATGTTCTATGATATTTTTGATCAGATGCGCAGTTCTCGAGATATATCCAGATATTTAAAAGTTCCGAAGCCGCACCAACATAATAGAGATACAGAAACACCGTGGCCCCTTTCTTTGAGATAACTCTGCACTATTGCGCGCTGCAAATGCCACTTCCAGCTTAGCTGTGCAGAAGAAGAACAACAAGAAGAAGAAGTATCTCGAAATATGTCCGTCAGGCCCGTTCCTTTGAGCTGAATCTGCAAATATCTCGGAAACGAAGCGAGCTATGGCAAAATGTTAAGAGACGTTTTTTGTAGTGAATTATGTTTCCTACAATTTATGTTCTATGATATTTTTTGATCAGAAGCGTAGTTTTCGAGATATATCGAGATATTTAAAAGTTCCGAAGCCGCACCAACATAATAGAGATACAGAAACACAGTGGCTCCTTTCTTTGAGATAACTCTGCACTAGTGCGAGCCGCAAATGCCACTTCCAGCTTAGCTGTGCAGAAGAAGAACAACAAGAAGAAGAGATATCTCGAAATATGTCCGTCAGGCCCCTTCCCTTGAGATAAATCTGCAAATATCTCGGAAACGAAGCGAGCTATGGCAAAATGTTAAGAGATCTTTTTTGTAGAGAATTAAGTTTCCTACTTTTTATGTTCTATGATATTTTTTGATCAGATGCGTAGTTCTCGAGATATATCAAGATATTTAAAAGTTCCGAAGCCGCACCAACATAATAGAGATACAGAAACACCGTGGCTCCTTTCTTTGCGATAACTCTGCACTATTGCGAGCTGGAAATGCCACTTCCAGTTTAGCTGTGCAGAAGAAGAACAACAAGAAGAAGAAATATCTCGAAATATGTCCGTCAGGCCCCTTCCCTTGAGATAAATATGCAAATATCTCGGAAACGAAGCGAGCTATGGCAAAATGTTAAGCGACCTTTTTTGTAGAGAATTAAGTTTCCTACTTTTTATGTTCTATGGTATTTTTTGATCAGATGCGTAGTTCTCGAGATATATCAAGATATTTAAAAGTTCCGAAGCCGCACCAACATAATAGAGATACAGAAACACCGTGGCCCCTTTCTTTGAGATATCTCTGCACTATTGCGAGCTGCAAATGCCACTTCCAGCTTAGCTGTGCAGAAGAAGAACAACAAGAAGAAGAAGTATCTCGAAATATGTCCGTCAGGCCCCTTCCCTTGAGATAAATCTGCAAATATCTCGGAAACGAAGAGAGCTATGGCAAAATGTTAAGAGACCTTTTTTGTAGAGAATTAAGTTTCCTACTTTTTATGTTCTATGATATTTTTTGATCAGATGCGTAGTTCTCGAGATATATCAAGATATTTAAAAGTTCCGAAGCCGCACCAACATAATAGAGATACAGAAACACCGTGGCCCCTTTCTTTGAGATAACTCTGCACTAGCGCGAGCCGCAAATGCCACTTACAGCTTAGCTGTGCAGAAGAAGAACAACGAGAAGAAGAAATATCTCGAAATATGTCCGTCAGGCCCCTTCCCTTGAGATAAATCTGCAAATATCTCGGAAACGAAGCGAGCTATGGCAAAATGTTAAGAGACCTTTTTTGTAGAGAATTAAGTTTCCTACATTTTATGTTCTATGATATTTTTTGATCAGATGCGTAGTTCTCGAGATATATCAAGATATTTAAAAGTTCCGAAGCCGCACCAACATAATAGAGATACAGAAACACCGTGGCTCCTTTCTTTGCGATAACTCTGCACTATTGCGAGCTGGAAATGCCACTTCCAGTTTAGCTGTGCAGAAGAAGAACAACAAGAAGAAGAAATATCTCGAAATATGTCCGTCAGGCCCCTTCCCTTGAGATAAATATGCAAATATCTCGGAAACGAAGCGAGCTATGGCAAAATGTTAAGCGACCTTTTTTGTAGAGAATTAAGTTTCCTACTTTTTATGTTCTATGGTATTTTTTGATCAGATGCGTAGTTCTCGAGATATATCAAGATATTTAAAAGTTCCGAAGCCGCACCAACATAATAGAGATACAGAAACACCGTGGCCCCTTTCTTTGAGATATCTCTGCACTATTGCGAGCTGCAAATGCCACTTCCAGCTTAGCTGTGCAGAAGAAGAACAACAAGAAGAAGAAGTATCTCGAAATATGTCCGTCAGGCCCCTTCCCTTGAGATAAATCTGCAAATATCTCGGAAACGAAGAGAGCTATGGCAAAATGTTAAGAGACCTTTTTTGTAGAGAATTAAGTTTCCTACTTTTTATGTTCTATGATATTTTTTGATCAGATGCGTAGTTCTCGAGATATATCAAGATATTTAAAAGTTCCGAAGCCGCACCAACATAATAGAGATACAGAAACACCGTGGCCCCTTTCTTTGAGATAACTCTGCACTGTTGCGAGCTGTAAATGCCACTTCCAGCTTAGCTGTGCAGAAGAAGAACAACAAGAAGAAGAAATATCTCGAAATATGTCCGTCAGGCCCCTGCCCTTGAGATATATCTGCAAATATCTCGGAAACGAAGCGAGCTATGGCAAAATGTTAAGAGACCGTTTTTGTACAGAATTATGTTTCCTACTTTTTATGTTCTATGATATTTTTTGATCAGACGCGTAGTTCTCGAGATATATCAAGATATTTAAAAGTTCCGAAGCCGCACCAACATAATAGAGATACAGAAACACCGTGGCCCCTTTCTTTGAGATATCTCTGCACTATTGCGAGCTGCAAATGCCACTTCCAGCTTAGCTGTGCAGAAGAAGAACAACAAGAAGAAGAAATATCTCGATATGTCCGTGAGGCCCCTTCCCTTGAGATAAATCTGCAAATATCTCGGAAACGAAGCGAGCTATGGCAAAATGTTAAGAGACCTTATTTGTAGAGAATTAAGTTTCCTACTTTTCATGTTCTATGATATTTTTGATCAGATGCGCAGTTCTCGAGATATATCCAGATATTTAAAAGTTCCGAAGCCGCACCAACATAATAGAGATACAGAAACACCGTGGCCCCTTTCTTTGAGATAACTCTGCACTATTGCGCGCTGCAAATGCCACTTCCAGCTTAGCTGTGCAGAAGAAGAACAACAAGAAGAAGAAGTATCTCGAAATATGTCCGTCAGGCCCGTTCCTTTGAGCTGAATCTGCAAATATCTCGGAAACGAAGCGAGCTATGGCAAAATGTTAAGAGACGTTTTTTGTAGTGAATTATGTTTCCTACAATTTATGTTCTATGATATTTTTTGATCAGAAGCGTAGTTTTCGAGATATATCGAGATATTTAAAAGTTCCGAAGCCGCACCAACATAATAGAGATACAGAAACACAGTGGCTCCTTTCTTTGAGATAACTCTGCACTAGTGCGAGCCGCAAATGCCACTTCCAGCTTAGCTGTGCAGAAGAAGAACAACAAGAAGAAGAGATATCTCGAAATATGTCCGTCAGGCCCCTTCCCTTGAGATAAATCTGCAAATATCTCGGAAACGAAGCGAGCTATGGCAAAATGTTAAGAGATCTTTTTTGTAGAGAATTAAGTTTCCTACTTTTTATGTTCTATGATATTTTTTGATCAGATGCGTAGTTCTCGAGATATATCAAGATATTTAAAAGTTCCGAAGCCGCACCAACATAATAGAGATACAGAAACACCGTGGCCCCTTTCTTTGAGATAACTCTGCACTAGCGCGAGCCGCAAATGCCACTTACAGCTTAGCTGTGCAGAAGAAGAACAACGAGAAGAAGAAATATCTCGAAATATGTCCGTCAGGCCCCTTCCCTTGAGATAAATCTGCAAATATCTCGGAAACGAAGCGAGCTATGGCAAAATGTTAAGAGACGTTTTTTGTAGAGAATTATGTTTCCTACAATTTATGTTCTATGATATTTTTTGATCAGAAGCGTAGTTTTCGAGATATATCGAGATACTTAAAAGTTCCGAAGACGCACCAACATAATAGAGATACAGAAACACCGTGGCCCCTTTCTTTGAGATAACTGTGCACTAGTGCGAGCCGCAAATGCCACTTCCAGCTTAGCTGTGCAGAAGAAGAACAACAAGAAGAAGAAATATCTCGAAATATGTCCGTCAGGCCCCTTCCCTTGAGATAAATCTGCAAATATCTCGGAAACGAAGCGAGCTATGGCAAAATGTTAAGAGATCTTTTTTGTAGAGAATTAAGTTTCCTACTTTTTATGTTCTATGATATTTTTTGATCAGATGCGTAGTTCTCGAGATATATCAAGATATTTAAAAGTTCCGAAGCCGCACCAACATAATAGAGATACAGAAACACCGTGGCCCCTTTCTTTGAGATAACTCTGCACTAGCGCGAGCCGCAAATGCCACTTACAGCTTAGCTGTGCAGAAGAAGAACAACGAGAAGAAGAAATATCTCGAAATATGTCCGTCAGGCCCCTTCCCTTGAGATAAATCTGCAAATATCTCGGAAACGAAGCGAGCTATGGCAAAATGTTAAGAGACGTTTTTTGTAGAGAATTATGTTTCCTACAATTTATGTTCTATGATATTTTTTGATCAGAAGCGTAGTTTTCGAGATATATCGAGATACTTAAAAGTTCCGAAGACGCACCAACATAATAGAGATACAGAAACACCGTGGCCCCTTTCTTTGAGATAACTGTGCACTAGTGCGAGCCGCAAATGCCACTTCCAGCTTAGCTGTGCAGAAGAAGAACAACAAGAAGAAGAAATATCTCGAAATATGTCCGTCAGGCCCCTTCCCTTGAGATAAATATGCAAATATCTCGGAAACGAAGCGAGCTATGGCAAAATGTTAAGAGACCTTTTTTGTACAGAATTATGTTTCCGACTTTTTATGTTCTATGATATTTTTTGATCAGACGCGTAGTTCTCGAGATATATCAAGATATTTAAAAGTTCCGAAGCCGCACCAACATAATAGAGATACAGAAACACCGTGGCCCCTTTCTTTGAGATATCTCTGCACTATTGCGAGCTGCAAATGCCACTTCCAGCTTAGCTGTGCAGAAGAAGAACAACAAGAAGAAGAAATATCTCGAAATATGTCCGTGAGGCCCCTTCCCTTGAGATAAATCTGCAAATATCTCGGAATCGAAGCGAGCTATGGCAAAATGTTAAGAGACCTTTTTTGTAGAGAATTAAGTTTCCTACCTTTTATGTTCTATGATATTTTTTGATCAGATGCGTAGTTCTCGAGATATATCAAGATATTTAAAAGTTCCGAAGCCGCACCAACATAATAGAGATACAGAAACACCGTGGCCCCTTTCTTTGAGATAACTCTGCACTAGCGCGAGCCGCAAATGCCACTTACAGCTTAGCTGTGCAGAAGAAGAACAACGAGAAGAAGAAATATCTCGAAATATGTCCGTCAGGCCCCTTCCCTTGAGATAAATCTGCAAATATCTCGGAAACGAAGCGAGCTATGGCAAAATGTTAAGAGACCTTTTTTGTAGAGAATTAAGTTTCCTACATTTTATGTTCTATGATATTTTTTGATCAGATGCGTAGTTCTCGAGATATATCAAGATATTTAAAAGTTCCGAAGCCGCACCAACATAATAGAGATACAGAAACACCGTGGCTCCTTTCTTTGCGATAACTCTGCACTATTGCGAGCTGGAAATGCCACTTCCAGTTTAGCTGTGCAGAAGAAGAACAACAAGAAGAAGAAATATCTCGAAATATGTCCGTCAGGCCCCTTCCCTTGAGATAAATATGCAAATATCTCGGAAACGAAGCGAGCTATGGCAAAATGTTAAGCGACCTTTTTTGTAGAGAATTAAGTTTCCTACTTTTTATGTTCTATGGTATTTTTTGATCAGATGCGTAGTTCTCGAGATATATCAAGATATTTAAAAGTTCCGAAGCCGCACCAACATAATAGAGATACAGAAACACCGTGGCCCCTTTCTTTGAGATATCTCTGCACTATTGCGAGCTGCAAATGCCACTTCCAGCTTAGCTGTGCAGAAGAAGAACAACAAGAAGAAGTATCTCGAAATATGTCCGTCAGGCCCCTTCCCTTGAGATAAATCTGCAAATATCTCGGAAACGAAGAGAGCTATGGCAAAATGTTAAGAGACCTTTTTTGTAGAGAATTAAGTTTCCTACTTTTTATGTTCTATGATATTTTTTGATCAGATGCGTAGTTCTCGAGATATATCAAGATATTTAAAAGTTCCGAAGCCGCACCAACATAATAGAGATACAGAAACACCGTGGCCCCTTTCTTTGAGATAACTCTGCACTGTTGCGAGCTGTAAATGCCACTTCCAGCTTAGCTGTGCAGAAGAAGAACAACAAGAAGAAGTAATATCTCGAAATATGTCCGTCAGGCCCCTGCCCTTGAGATATATCTGCAAATATCTCGGAAACGAAGCGAGCTATGGCAAAATGTTAAGAGACCTTTTTTGTACAGAATTATGTTTCCTACTTTTTATGTTCTATGATATTTTTTGATCAGACGCGTAGTTCTCGAGATATATCAAGATATTTAAAAGTTCCGAAGCCGCACCAACATAATAGAGATACAGAAACACCGTGGCCCCTTTCTTTGAGATATCTCTGCACTATTGCGAGCTGCAAATGCCACTTCCAGCTTAGCTGTGCAGAAGAAGAACAACAAGAAGAAGAAATATCTCGAAATATGTCCGTGAGGCCCCTTCCCTTGAGATAAATCTGCAAATATCTCGGAAACGAAGCGAGCTATGGCAAAATGTTAAGAGACCTTATTTGTAGAGAATTAAGTTTCCTACTTTTCATGTTCTATGATATTTTTTGATCAGATGCGTAGTTCTCGAGATATATCAAGATATTTAAAAGTTCCGAAACCGCACCAACATAATAGAGATACAGAAACACCGTGGCCCCTTTCTTTGAGATAACTGTGCACTAGTGCGAGCCGCAAATGCCACTTCCAGCTTAGCTGTGCAGAAGAAGAACAACAAGAAGAAGAAATATCTCGAAATATGTCCGTTAGGCCCCTTCCCTTGAGATAAATCTGCAAATATCTCGGAAACGAAGCGAGCTATGGCAAAATGTTAAGAGACCTTTTTTGTAGAGAATTAAGTTTCCTACTTTTTATGTTGTATGATATTTTTTGATCAGATGCGTAGTTCTCGAGATATATTAAGATATTTAAAAGTTCCGAAGCCGCACCAACATAATAGAGATACAGAAACACCGTGGCCCCTTTCTTTGGGATAACTCTGCACTATTGCGAGCTGGAAATGCCACTTCCAGTTTAGCTGTGCAGAAGAAGAACAACAAGAAGAAGAAATATCTCGAAATATGTCCGTCAGGCCCCTTCCCTTGAGATAAATCTGCAAATATCTCGGAAACAAAGCGAGCTATGGCAAAATGTTAAGAGACCTTTTTTGTAGAGAATTAAGTTTCCTACTTTTTATGTTCTATGATATTTTTTGATCAGATGCGCAGTTCTCGAGATATATCCAGATATTTAAAAGTTCCGAAGCCGCACCAACATAATAGAGATACAGAAACACCGTGGCCCCTTTCTTTGAGATAACTCTGCACTATTGCGCGCTGCAAATGCCACTTCCAGCTTAGCTGTGCAGAAGAAGAACAACAAGAAGAAGAAATATCTCCAAATATGTCCGTCAGGCCCCTTCCCTTGAGATAAGTCTGCAAATATCTCGGAAACGAAGCGAGCTATGGCAAAATGTTAAGAGACCTTTTTTGTAGAGAATTAAGTTTCCTACTTTTTATATTCTATGATATTTTTTGATCAGATGCGTAGTTCTCGAGATATATCAAGATATTTAAAAGCTCCGAAGCTGCACCAACATAATAGAGGTACAGAAACACCGTGGCCCCTTTCTTTGAGATAACTCTGCACTATTGCGAGCTGCAAATGACACTTCCAGCTTAGCTGTGCAGAGGAAGAACAACAAGAAGAAGAAGTATCTCGAAATATGTCCGTCAGGCCCGTTCCTTTGAGCTGAATCTGCAAATATCTCGGAAACGAAGCGAGCTATGGCAAAATGTTAAGAGACGTTTTTTGTAGTGAATTATGTTTCCTACAATTTATGTTCTATGATATTTTTTGATCAGAAGCGTAGTTTTCGAGATATATCGAGATATTTAAAAGTTCCGAAGCCGCACCAACATAATAGAGATACAGAAACACAGTGGCTCCTTTCTTTGAGATAACTCTGCACTACTGCGAGCTGCAAATGCCACTTCCAGCGTAGCTGTGCAGAAGAAGAACAACAAGAAGAAGAAATATCTCGAAATATGTCCGTCAGGCCCCTTCCCTTGAGATAAATCTGCAAATATCTCGGAAACGAAGCGAGCTATGGCAAAATGTTAAGAGACCTTTTTTGTAGAGACTTAAGTTTCCTACTTTTTATGTTCTATGATATTTTTCGATCAGAGGCGTAGTTCTCGAGATATATCAAGATATTTAAAAGTTCCGAAGCCGCACCAACATAATAGAGATACAGAAACACCGTGGCCCCTTTCTTTGAGATAACTCTGCACGATTGCGAGCTGGAAATGCCACTTCCAGTTTAGCTGTGCAGAAGAAGAACAACAAGAAGAAGAAATATCTCGAAATATGTCCGTCAGGACCCTTCCCTTGAGATAAATCTGCAAATATCTCGGAAACGAAGCGAGCTATTGCAAAACGTTAAGAGACCTTTTTTGTAGAGAATTAAGTTTCCTACTTTTTATGTTCTATGATATTTTTTGATCAGACGCGTAGTTCTCGAGATATATCAAGATATTTAAAAGTTCCGAAGCCGCACCAACATAATAGAGATACAGAAACACCGTGGCCCCTTTCTTTGAGATAACTCTGCACTATTGCGAGCTGCAAATGCCACTTCCAGCTTAGCTGTGCAGAGGAAGAACAACAAGAAGAAGAAATATCTCGAAATATGTCCGTCAGGCCAGTTCCTTTGAGCTGAATCTGCAAATATCTCGGAAACGAAGCGAGCTATGGCAAAATGTTGAGAGACGTTTTTTGTAGAGAATTATGTTTCCTACAATTTATGTTCTATGATATTTTTTGATCAGAAGCGTAGTTTTCGAGATATATCGAGATATTTAAAAGTTCCGAAGCCGCACCAACATAATAGAGATACAGAAACACCGTGGCCCCTTTCTTTGAGATAACTCTGCACTAGCGCGAGCCGCAAATGACACTTACAGCTTAGCTGTGCAGAAGAAGAACAACGAGAAGAAGAAATATCTCGAAATATGTCCGTCAGGCCCCTTCCCTTGAGATAAATCTGCAAATATCTCGGAAACGAAGCGAGCTATGGCAAAATGTTAAGAGACCTTTTTTGTAGAGAATTAAGTTTCCTACATTTTATGTTCTATGATATTTTTTGATCAGATGCGTAGTTCTCGAGATATATCAAGATATTTAAAAGTTCCGAAGCCGCACCAACATAATAGAGATACAGAAACACCGTGGCTCCTTTCTTTGCGATAACTCTGCACTATTGCGAGCTGGAAATGCCACTTCCAGTTTAGCTGTGCAGAAGAAGAACAACAAGAAGAAGAAATATCTCGAAATATGTCCGTCAGGCCCCTTCCCTTGAGATAAATATGCAAATATCTCGGAAACGAAGCGAGCTATGGCAAAATGTTAAGCGACCTTTTTTGTAGAGAATTAAGTTTCCTACTTTTTATGTTCTATGGTATTTTTTGATCAGATGCGTAGTTCTCGAGATATATCAAGATATTTAAAAGTTCCGAAGCCGCACCAACATAATAGAGATACAGAAACACCGTGGCCCCTTTCTTTGAGATATCTCTGCACTATTGCGAGCTGCAAATGCCACTTCCAGCTTAGCTGTGCAGAAGAAGAACAACAAGAAGAAGAAGTATCTCGAAATATGTCCGTCAGGCCCCTTCCCTTGAGATAAATCTGCAAATATCTCGGAAACGAAGAGAGCTATGGCAAAATGTTAAGAGACCTTTTTTGTAGAGAATTAAGTTTCCTACTTTTTATGTTCTATGATATTTTTTGATCAGATGCGTAGTTCTCGAGATATATCAAGATATTTAAAAGTTCCGAAGCCGCACCAACATAATAGAGATACAGAAACACCGTGGCCCCTTTCTTTGAGATAACTCTGCACTGTTGCGAGCTGTAAATGCCACTTCCAGCTTAGCTGTGCAGAAGAAGAACAACAAGAAGAAGAAATATCTCGAAATATGTCCGTCAGGCCCCTGCCCTTGAGATATATCTGCAAATATCTCGGAAACGAAGCGAGCTATGGCAAAATGTTAAGAGACCTTTTTTGTACAGAATTATGTTTCCTACTTTTTATGTTCTATGATATTTTTTGATCAGACGCGTAGTTCTCGAGATATATCAAGATATTTAAAAGTTCCGAAGCCGCACCAACATAATAGAGATACAGAAACACCGTGGCCCCTTTCTTTGAGATATCTCTGCACTATTGCGAGCTGCAAATGCCACTTCCAGCTTAGCTGTGCAGAAGAAGAACAACAAGAAGAAGAAATATCTCGAAATATGTCCGTGAGGCCCCTTCCCTTGAGATAAATCTGCAAATATCTCGGAAACGAAGCGAGCTATGGCAAAATGTTAAGAGACCTTATTTGTAGAGAATTAAGTTTCCTACTTTTCATGTTCTATGATATTTTTTGATCAGATGCGTAGTTCTCGAGATATATCAAGATATTTAAAAGTTCCGAAACCGCACCAACATAATAGAGATACAGAAACACCGTGGCCCCTTTCTTTGAGATAACTGTGCACTAGTGCGAGCCGCAAATGCCACTTCCAGCTTAGCTGTGCAGAAGAAGAACAACAAGAAGAAGAAATATCTCGAAATATGTCCGTTAGGCCCCTTCCCTTGAGATAAATCTGCAAATATCTCGGAAACGAAGCGAGCTATGGCAAAATGTTAAGAGACCTTTTTTGTAGAGAATTAAGTTTCCTACTTTTTATGTTGTATGATATTTTTTGATCAGATGCGTAGTTCTCGAGATATATTAAGATATTTAAAAGTTCCGAAGCCGCACCAACATAATAGAGATACAGAAACACCGTGGCCCCTTTCTTTGGGATAACTCTGCACTATTGCGAGCTGGAAATGCCACTTCCAGTTTAGCTGTGCAGAAGAAGAACAACAAGAAGAAGAAATATCTCGAAATATGCCCGTTAGGCCCCTTCCCTTGAGATAAATCTGCAAATATCTCGGAAACAAAGCGAGCTATGGCAAAATGTTAAGAGACCTTTTTTGTAGAGAATTAAGTTTCCTACTTTTTATGTTCTATGATATTTTTTGATCAGATGCGCAGTTCTCGAGATATATCCAGATATTTAAAAGTTCCGAAGCCGCACCAACATAATAGAGATACAGAAACACCGTGGCCCCTTTCTTTGAGATAACTCTGCACTATTGCGAGCTGCAAATGCCACTTCCAGCTTAGCTGTGCAGAGGAAGAACAACAAGAAGAAGAAGTATCTCGAAATATGTCCGTCAGGCCCGTTCCTTTGAGCTGAATCTGCAAATATCTCGGAAACGAAGCGAGCTATGGCAAAATGTTAAGAGACGTTTTTTGTAGTGAATTATGTTTCCTACAATTTATGTTCTATGATATTTTTTGATCAGAAGCGTAGTTTTCGAGATATATCGAGATATTTAAAAGTTCCGAAGCCGCACCAACATAATAGAGATACAGAAACACAGTGGCTCCTTTCTTTGAGATAACTCTGCACTACTGCGAGCTGCAAATGCCACTTCCAGCTTAGCTGTGCAGAAGAAGAACAACAAGAAGAAGAAATATCTCGAAATATGTCCGTCAGGCCCCTTCCCTTGAGATAAATCTGCAAATATCTCGGAAACGAAGCGAGCTATGGCAAAATGTTAAGAGACCTTTTTTGTAGAGACTTAAGTTTCCTACTTTTTATGTTCTATGATATTTTTCGATCAGAGGCGTAGTTCTCGAGATATATCAAGATATTTAAAAGTTCCGAAGCCGCACCAACATAATAGAGATACAGAAACACCGTGGCCCCTTTCTTTGAGATAACTCTGCACGATTGCGAGCTGGAAATGCCACTTCCAGTTTAGCTGTGCAGAAGAAGAACAACAAGAAGAAGAAATATCTCGAAATATGTCCATCAGGACCCTTCCCTTGAGATAAATCTGCAAATATCTCGGAAACGAAGCGAGCTAATGCAAAATGTTAGGAGACCTTTTTTGTAGAGAATTATGTTTCCTACAATTTATGTTCTATGATATTTTTTGATCAGAACCGTAGTTTTCGAGATATATCGAGATATTTAAAAGTTCCGAAGCCGCACCAACATAATAGAGATACGGAAACACCGTGGCCCCTTTCTTTGGGATAACTCTGCACTATTGCGAGCTGGAAATGCCACTTCCAGTTTATCTGTGCAGAAGAAGAACAACAAGAAGAAGAAATATCTCGAAATATGTCCGTCAGGACCCTTCCCTTGAGATAAATCTGCAAATATCTCGGAAACGAAGCGAGCTATTGCAAAACGCTGAGAGACCTTTTTTGTAGAGAATTAAGTTTCCTACTTTTTATGTTCTATGATATTTTTTGATCAGATGCGTAGTTCTCGAGATATATCAAGATATTTAAAAGCTCCGAAGCTGCACCAACATAATAGAGGTACAGAAACACCGTGGCCCCTTTCTTTGAGATAACTCTGCACGATTGCGAGCTGGAAATGCCACTTCCAGTTTAGCTGTGCAGAAGAAGAACAACAAGAAGAAGAAATATCTCGAAATATGTCCATCAGGACCCTTCCCTTGAGATAAATCTGCAAATATCTCGGAAACGAAGCGAGCTAATGCAAAATGTTAGGAGACCTTTTTTGTAGAGAATTATATTTCCTACAATTTATGTTCTATGATATTTTTTGATCAGAAGCGTAGTTTTCGAGATATATCGAGATATTTAAAAGTTCCGAAGCCGCACCAACATAATAGAGATACGGAAACACCGTGGCCCCTTTCTTTGGGATAACTCTGCACTATTGCGAGCTGGAAATGCCACTTCCAGTTTATCTGTGCAGAAGAAGAACAACAAGAAGAAGAAATATCTCGAAATATGTCCGTCAGGACCCTTCCCTTGAGATAAATCTGCAAATATCTCGGAAACGAAGCGAGCTATTGCAAAACGCTGAGAGACCTTTTTTGTAGAGAATTAAGTTTCCTACTTTTTATGTTCTATGATATTTTTTGATCAGATGCGTAGTTCTCGAGATATATCAAGATATTTAAAAGCTCCGAAGCTGCACCAACATAATAGAGGTACAGAAACACCGTGGCCCCTTTCTTTGAGATAACTCTGCACTATTGCGAGCTGCAAATGCCACTTCCAGCTTAGCTGTGCAGAAGAAGAACAACAAGAATAAGAAATATTTCGAAATATGTCCGTCAGGCCCCTTCCCTTGAGATAAATCTGCAAATATCTCGGAAACGAAGCGAGCTACGGCAAAATGTTAAGCGACCTTTTTTGTAGAAAATTAGGTTTCCTACTTTTTATGTTCTATGATATTTTTTGATCAGATGCGTAGTTCTCGAGATATATCAAGATATTTAAAAGTTCCGAAGCCGCACCAACATAATAGAGATACAGAAACACCGTGGCCCCTTTCTTTGCGATAACTCTGCACGATTGCGAGCTGGAAATGCCACTTCCAGTTTAGCTGTGCAGAAGAAGAACAACAAGAAGAAGAAATATCTCGAAATATGTCCGTCAGGACCCTTCCCTTGAGATAAATCTGCAAATATCTCGGAAACGAAGCGAGCTATTGCAAAACGTTAAGAGACCTTTTTTGTAGAGAATTAAGTTTCCTACTTTTTATGTTCTATGATATTTTTTGATCAGACGCGTAGTTCTCGAGATATATCAAGATATTTAAAAGTTCCGAAGCCGCACCAACATAATAGAGATACAGAAACACCGTGGCCCCTTTCTTTGAGATAACTCTGCACTATTGCGAGCTGCAAATGCCACTTCCAGCTTAGCTGTGCAGAGGAAGAACAACAAGAAGAAGAAATATCTCGAAATATGTCCGTCAGGCCAGTTCCTTTGAGCTGAATCTGCAAATATCTCGGAAACGAAGCGAGCTATGGCAAAATGTTGAGAGACGTTTTTTGTAGAGAATTATGTTTCCTACAATTTATGTTCTATGATATTTTTTGATCAGAAGCGTAGTTTTCGAGATATATCGAGATATTTAAAAGTTCCGAAGCCGCACCAACATAATAGAGATACAGAAACACCGTGGCCCCTTTCTTTGAGATAACTCTGTACTAGTGCGAGCCGCAAATGCCACTTCCAGCTTAGCTGTGCAGAAGACGAACAACAAGAAGAAGAAATATCTCGAAATATGTCCGTCAGGCCCCTTCCCTTGAGATAAATCTGCAAATATCTCGGAAACGAAGAGAGCTATGGCAAAATGATAAGAGACCTTTTTTGTAGAGAATTAAGTTGCCTACTTTTTATGTTCTATGATATTTTTTGATCAGATGCGTAGTTCTCGAGATATATCAAGATATTTAAAAGTTCCGAAGCCGCACCAACATAATAGAGATTCAGAAACACCGTGGCCCCTTTCTTTGAGATAACTCTGCACTATTGCGAGCTGCAAATGCCACTTCCAGCTTAGCTGTGCAGAGGAAGAACAACAAGAAGAAGAAATATCTCGAAATATGTCCGTCAGGCCAGTTCCTTTGAGCTGAATCTGCAAATATCTCGGAAACGAAGCGAGCTATGGCAAAATGTTGAGAGACGTTTTTTGTAGAGAATTATGTTTCCTACAATTTATGTTCTATGATATTTTTTGATCAGAAGCGTAGTTTTCGAGATATATCGAGATATTTAAAAGTTCCGAAGCCGCACCAACATAATAGAGATACAGAAACACCGTGGCCCCTTTCTTTGAGATAACTCTGTACTAGTGCGAGCCGCAAATGCCGCTTCCAGCTTAGCTGTGCAGAAGAAGAACAACAAGAAGAAGAAATATCTCGAAATATGTCCGTCAGGCCCCTTCCCTTGAGATAAATCTGCAAATATCTCGGAAACGAAGCGAAGTATTGCAAAATGTTAAGAGACCTTTTTTGTAGAGAATTGAGTTTCCTACTTTTTATGTTCTATGATATTTTTTGATCAGATGCGTAGTTCTCGAGATATATCAGGATATTTAAAAGTTAAGAAGCCGCACCAACATAATAGAGATACAGAAACACCGTGGCCCCTCTCTTTGAGATAACTCTGCACTATTGCGAGCTGGAAATGCCACTTCCAGTTTAGCTGTGCAGAAGAAGAACAACAAGAAGAAGAAATATCTCGAAATATGTCCGTTAGGCCCATTCCCTTGAGATAAATCTGCAAATATCTCGGAAACGAAGCGAGCTATGGCAAAATGTTAACAGACTTTTTTGTAGAGAATTAAGTTTCCTACTTTTTATGTTCTATGATATTTTTTGATCAGACGCGTAGTTCTCGAGATATATCAAGATATTTAAAAGTTCC